>NC_134853.1:148481004-148843504 GCF_049852395.1 Peromyscus maniculatus bairdii | reverse complement strand
AACATGCCTCCACCTCACCTTCCAGCACTATGCAGGTTAGCTAGGAAGTGAAGTTCCCAGGTCAGCGTCTTCTCCATTTCTCCATGTTAATAACTCAAGTACTCTGTGTCTTCAACAATAGGATCTCATTAGCGAGTTCTGAGGGCTAGTCACGAGCAATGGCCTGTAGTGTCTGGGGTCTACAGGATCTCCCTGGCCAACAACACAAAAAGAGGTGACCCATTTCTGATTATTAGGGTTTCTCTTTAATATCAACTTGGGGTTCTGTCCCCTGTTACAGGGCAACCCATTCAAACTCATTACATATATATGAATATATAAAATGATACACAGACAGACAGACAGACAGACACACACACACATATACATATACTTCTACATTAGCAGGCTCCCTTGTGGGCGTTTCAAAGGCCTTTAGTGTTAGCTGTCCCCACACTTCCTCTTCTAGCCTGCCCTCCCACCCCCATTCCATTTAACCCTTCCGGCTCCATTTTCCCCCTTCCGCCCTTTATAACACAACATCTCTTCTATTTTCCCTGCTCTGAATATTCCCTCCAATCATATGATAGTTCTATTCTTTATTTTTATTGTTTAAATATATTTTTTATTAGGATAGTTCTATTTTTAACTTTTGGAGGAACTTCGACACTGTCTTCCCTAATGTCTGCTCTAATTCAGATTGTAAGGTTCCTCTTTTCCCCACATCCTTTTTATACTTGTCTTTCATCTGTGGTTCTCCACGCCTGGTTTTCCTTCTTCTTTTTAATTTTTTTTTTTTTTCTGGGACAGGATCTCTCTATGTAGCTCTGGCTGTCGTGGAACTCACTATGTACACCAGGCTGGCCTCGAACTCACAGAGATCTGCCTCTGCCTCTCAAGTGCATGCACCACCTGGCATCCTTTTTTAAAATGTGTATGTAGTGTGTATGCGTTTGTGAGTTCATGTGTGTCCAAGTCGGGGCATGCGTGTGTGGAGGTCCCAGGACAACCTTGGTGCCTGTCCTTGCTTTTCCTGAGACAAGCTCTCCTGTCACCTTTCCCACCTGGAGACAAGGTCCCCATTACCACTGTATAAACTGGGTTGCCTCTTGAACTTCCAAGGTTACTTTCTGCTTATCATGTAGGCACACTGGGATGACAGATGTGCACTACCACATCTGGCTTCACTTGGGCTCTAGGATCCAAACTCTCGTCCTCATCCTTGGACAGTAAACACTCTCTGAGCTGCCTCCGCAGCCCCCTTCCTTTTTTGAGGTGGAATGAGAACTCCTCACGTGGAGGTTGTAGGCTCCTTGGAGACAAAGCCCCTGGGCTGACTGCCGCCTGGGTGTTGGGGTAGGGGGAGGGATAGGGGCTTGGCTTTGGGCAGACTCTCCTTCTCCATGCTTGTGTTGCCAGGCAGCCTTCCATGAACCTGAGTGAGGAGGACTCCCTGGCATGAAAGACTTTGGCTAACTACCTGCTTCCCTCTCTGGGCCTGGAGCAGCTGGGTCACGGCCTGGGGCTGAGCAGGCTGAGAGTACTAATGATGGCTTCCCATGAGCTGGCTTGTCCTGATGAAATGGGCTGCTTCTGAGGCTGGCCTGATTACAGGGAGCCTGGGCTTCCCATCCCCAGGGCCAGCAGCTCCCAGGAACCCTGGATATCCAGCTGTTCTGCAGCAGCTGCAGAGACAGGTGGGCCTATGGAATTTGGGGAGCAGCTGCCCAAATGCATTGGTCTTGGGGATCTGGGACCGTGGTGGATCTGATTTGTGGTGAAGCCAGCGAGTTCACAGCGTTATGGTGGTGGTGGTGTAACTAGTAATAACAGCCATTCTTGCGGAAACATTTATTTAATCATTTATTGACAAGATCTCATGCTGTGGTCCAAGCTCCCCTGTGTGAACCATGCTGGCCTTGAACTCATAGCAATCCTCTGCCTCAGCCTCTATCTTAAGTGCTGGGATTGCAGGTGTGTCTACCACATCCCATAGTCTCAAACTGTTCTTCCCTTCTTCCTTATCTGTCTACATTATATACATGTGTGGAGCTCAGAGAATAACTTCTGGAGTCAGTTCTCGCCTTTCATCACATGGGTTCCAGATCAAGCTCAGGTTGTTGACTTGGCGGCAAGCACCTTACCTGATGAGCCATTTTGCTGGTCCACAAACTATTCTTTTTATAGGTGGACACTCCAGTCCAGACAGGGGCAGGGAGCTGCCTGGGCTCACCCTGATAGGGCCCTTTAGTAATGCTGGGATGCAAATCCAAGCCACCTACCGCTTCTGCTTCCCTCCTGACTTAGGTCCTGTGTATGACCTATGGGCAGGAAGGTTCTCTGTGCCTCCTCCCTGGGTCTGTGGGACCTGGTCCTCCTTCTGCTGTGCCCTCAGGCTGTGGGCTGGTATTGCTCTTGACTAACTGGGCAGCCTAAGCAGCTCCATTCTCCCCAGGCCCCAGTTTCTGCACAGTGAGGTCCTACCGAAAGCTTGGGTCTAAAGTCACAGAGCAAGGGAAGATGATGGACAGGGCAGGAGGTAATGAGTATGTGGGAACGAGACAGAGGCCGCTGCTCCATGGGGCTCTGGACACCTGCCTTTGCCTTGGCTTCCTCCAGGAAACTCTGGGGTTTCAGACACCCACATTCCTGCTGCTCGCCAGGCGACGCCGCTTGGTCAGAGCGTGTCCAAGCTGTAGATGACAGAGTTCCTGGTCCTCGTGGCTGCCCTGGGGCTGGTGGTTGCCTTCCTTCAACTCCAGTGCATTCCCTTTACCTAAGGAATGGTGCTGGCTTCATGGAGACTGGGAGACTTCATGGGAGACAGGAGCAGGCTGAGCTGCGGGCGCAGGGAGTCTCTGGGCACTGGCCTGACCTCCCGTGTGATTGTGTCCTTGCTGCCCAAGTGTTGGGACTGCAGCTGCGCTCCACCAAGCCTGGATTTCTAATGTATTTTTTTTACTAAGTATGGTCATGTTGCCCAGTCTTCCAGTAGGTTACAGCATGTTTTGCATAATAAGTTAGCATTTTAAGTGCACACGTACACACACACACACACACACACACACACACAGAGAGAGAGAGAGAGAGAGAGAGAGAGAGAGAGAGAGAGAGAGAGAGAGAGAGAGAGAGAGAGAGAAGCAAGCAGCAGAATGGAGAGACTCACAAGATTATTATAGAAATCATTTTGAAAAACTGGATTTATAGCTTTGTTGCATCGTCTGAAGATAGGAGCAGAGTTTAAAATGGCCTCTGTTGAGTTCAATTCTTTCCTTGTCCATGGTTCTCTTGGAGCAGGCACTTACCTCATGTTGTATATACATTTTTGGGGAAGGTATGTTTATTTATTTGGGGACATGCCACAGGGTCCGTGTGGAGGTCAGAGGACAAGTTGTGGGGGTCAGTGCTCTCCTTTCTTCCATGTGGGTCCTGGGGGTCAAACCTCAGTCATGAAACTCAGCAGCAAATGCCTTTGTGATGAGCCATCTCACCAGCCTCCTGAACACACATTTTATTATTAAAAAAAAAATGCTTTCAAGCATCCAGAAAGTTTAAAAGAATTGTGCAGTCTGTCCGGGCATGGTGGTATATATTCAGTGCTTGGGAGGCAGAAACAGCAAGATCAAGAGTTCAAGGCTAACTTGGGCAAGTTCCAGGCCGTGAGAGGCTACCCAGTGAGACTCCATCTCAAAAAATCAACCGCTACAACAAGCAAACCACAAAAAGAAGAAAGGAAAGTGTTTACACACGTAGGATCTGAACCCATGGTGAGTACTGTTAAGCATTTTTGCTCCATCATACATTCATCCTTTAATCCATCTCTCTATCCATGCCCTACCCATCCACTACCGACCCATCCCTTCTCCCTATCCAGTCCATCTCCATGCAATGAATATGAAGGCTGAGCCTAGCGATATTTATTTTCTTTCTTTCTCCCCCACACTAATATATCCTGTTCCATACATGCACATATCAACACCCACACACCCACATGTAAACCCCACATGTATGCATACTGCATATGATTTATTGACATCCATATTCACATGTGCACTCTCCATGCACGCAGCCACATGTATCCTCCTAGCAAGCATCACCCTGCACCACACCTTTGCTCACCTGCATACAGAGCAGACTCCTGGTGTCTTCGAGGGAAACACCCGCAGACATCTTCGCCTCTGACAGCACCCCACCATCTGTCCATCTCTTCCACACTCACCAGTCTTTTCTTTCTCTTCCCAGACACTTCCAGGAAGCCGGAGCCCTCTGGAGTGGGGAACAAGCCCACTAGGTCATTCTCTCTCTGCCAACAATGACTATCCGCGTAGCTTCATCCTCAGCATCCGGGCCACACCCCGCCCTCTGTGACTGATGGTTGAGAAAAGGTCCCAGAGTGGTCCAGAGGTGTGTATGTATGCTGGACATCTGCACTTGAGTCTGTGCATGAATGACCCCATATGTGTATTCCCACACATGTGTTGAACATACACTGTGAATACACATCTGGCTGTCTCCACACTTCCAGATGTATTGCCACGTTGTCATTTCCAGATGGGAGTCTGTCCTTCCTTCCTTCCTTCCTCCCTCCTTCCCTCCCTCCCTCCTTTCCTTCCTTCCCTCCCTCCCTCCTCTTTCCCCTCTTTGCCTATCTCCCTGTTCTCTTTTTTTTCCCCTTTGGCCCCCCTTCCTTCCCCCATCCTTTTTTCCTTTCCTTTCTTCTTCTAGCTTTTTGACTTTTTTGAGACATGATCTCACTCAGTAGTCCAGGTTAGCCTCAGATTCATGGCAAGCCCCTGCCAAGTACTGGGATTACAGGCATGAGACATCATGTTCATGAATCTTCCTCAAAGACCTTGCTCACATAACTGGCATGTGAGGTCCAGGTGTGGCTCTAAGACCCTGTGCTCGGGGGGTTCTCAGCAGAATGTCTGGCAGCAGGGTTTAAACACTCCAGCCCTGACCTCCCATCCTCTGGAAGGACCTGGCTTCCATACTGGCTCTGCTCATAGCCGCTGGGGCCATCCCACTTGGGTGCATCTTACAGGAGATGCTTTTTGCCAAGTGCCAGCAGCCATAGGCACTTGGGAACGGTGACTGCCCGTGTTGGGGTTGTCCATGAGCTTCAGCTCCAGCTCCCATGCACTTTGAGAGGAAGGACAGTCCTGGCTGGGAGTTTGTATGGCGAGAGCAAGGTACATAGTGATTAAGCCTCTTCCCAGGTGCTCCCCCAATCCCAAGCCCTCATTACCCTACATGCATATTCATAAGGGATGGCCTCATCTCTACTCTGTAAATGGGTCATAAGCAGGAAGTAGAGGCCAGTGCAGAGACCTGAGGCCCAGGGGACAGGAGACTCAAAGCAGGAGCGCATCTGAGTCCTTATGGACGGGAGGATGGTGAGAGGATTGGGTGGTGCCAGTGACTGTGGGACGTTAGGGGGCACTGAGGGCTTGGGAGGGTTTAGTTCCTATATTTCAGATTTGTAAAGTAAGTGATGGTATGTCAGAGAACCCTGGGGCAGATGGTTTGGGGAAGCCAGGGCTTCCTATGGGGACTACGGAGCTGAGCATGTCTCAACTGGGTGGTAGGCACAGGGGGATGGACCAAATGAGCCTTGCAAATTTTTCTCAGTGAATTCTGTTTCCATGGCATCAAGTGGAGGTGCTGAAGCTGCACCCTTGCCCTCCTGTGAAGCTCGGAGAGGCCGGGTGACTTGGCATGGTCTCACAGCTGCCGACTGTGATCTTGTCTCTGGAGGTGTGAGAGACAGCTGTTCTAGTCCCACCCAGGAGGTTTAAGGCTGAGAGGAAAGCTGATGGACTGGGGTGGCCAAGCAGTCAAGCCTTTCAGTCCCCTTCTTCATAGCATGTCTTCACCAGCCCCCGAGATAACCCAGAGAAAAATGATTGTTCCCATTTTACAGATGAGAAGCGTGAGGCTGAAAGAGGAGGAGGCGGCACCCGGACAGGACTACACAGTGAGTAGTCTGCACAGGGCTGGCCCTTCCCTACAGGGTGGTGAGGGGGATTCCAGAACCTAGCTGGCCTTAGTCTCCAGCCTGGGTAAGGCCAGACCGTGACAGCACAGTATCCTTCCGTGAAAATGTCCAGCCTAAAACTGAGGGGCTCTTTCTGCGCTGCAGCCATGTTAATGCCCTCTCTTCTCAGAAAGCAACTGCTCAGCACTCAGGAGACAAAGGCAGGAGAAGCTCTGTGAGTTCGAGACCAGCCTGGTCTACAAAGCAAGTTCTAGGCTAGCCAAGGCTACACAGTGAGATTCTGTCTCAACCACCCCACCACCCAAAAAAAAGCAACTACTTCTTAGACCGTGCTCTCGGATGCTTCTACCTACTTTGTGGGGTTGAGCAGAGTAACCAGCCCTACTTCGGGGGAGGGGACTGAGGCAGAGGAGGTGAAGTGTCCCCAGGATAGCATAGGCTCTGGGAGGCTGGGGCAGCATAGGAACCCCAGGTGTCACCCCTCTGTGTCTAGGGCATCCTACGGTGCTGGGTCGTGGAAAGGGAGGTGCTGTTGGTTGGGGCGGTGTTGTCTGGGGGCAGGGATGTCCGAGGGAGCAGACCCTGGAATGGGTACAAACAGAGGGTGGGTGACAGTTCAGGCTTAGAGGACAGACATGGGGAAGGTAACTGTGTGGGCCTGTTAGGACAGGATGTCATCACAGCAGAATGAGGAAGCAGCTTGCGCCGAGAGCTCACATATCCATTCAGCAAGCATCCTGCCCCGCCATGTCTCCTCCTTGTAAGTTGCTCACAGGAGGAGAGGGTACAGGCAGAGGTGAATTGGGGATAGGGGAGTGTTTTCAATCACTTCCACTCTCCAAGGAAAGTACAAATGGCTGGGAACAGGCCTTGAGGATCTGAGGTCAAGGCCCCACTTGATGCCTTCCTAGGACTACCCCTTCTGAGCTGCAGGAGCTAAGTACCACCAGCAGCAACTTTTGTGACCACAACTAGTGTTTGGCCAGTGCTAAGCCTGCCAATAACACGAGCCTCAGTTTCTTCATCCGTGAATTAGGGCAGAGAATGAACCTACTTCTCAGGACAGACATGGATTCAAACAGTGCCATGAAAGAGCGTGGCTCTTGCGTGAGCTCTGATACGGTGAATTCTGTGTGAGGTCCTGTTGTTCTGGAAGTACCAGGGAAGTGGGCAGGCCTTCGTTCCCACTCAGCCCAGGCCATAGGCTGGTGGTCATGGTTCTCTTCATCCAGAAGATGCAGATGTGAGCAAAGCTTTGAAGGCACCACTGCCTTCAAAGCTGATAAAGAGAAGGGCTTTCAGAAGGAAAGCCGGCTGATGTGTGGCTGGGGGAAGTGCAGGGTATTTGCAGAACAGCCCTGGCACAATTACCGGCTCAGCCAGGTGCTGTATGAATCACCCAGGGAAGGAAGCCGTTGGGCAGGATCTTTGGCCCCTGGGGCCAGCTAAAGCCTATGCACTTCCTCCCCTAGCATTATCTGGTCTAGAGTTGATGGGGGAGAAGGCTGGGGGTACCATAATTACAGAACTCTGCTCACCCCTGAGCCTGGGGGTGACCTGCCAGGATGCCCTCCTCTCAGTGACCTCCTTAGCTGCATATGGACAGGGAGCAGGGGTGCTGAGCAGCGTGTGTGTGTGTGTGTGTGTGTGTGTGTGTGTGTGTGTGGCCCAAGGCAGGGCCAGTAGTTTGAAGAACAGGTGGATGGAGAGGAGATGGTCTAAACAAGTACGAGGTTGGGGTCTTAAAGGGGATTGGATGATAAGGGCTTCTATTTACTGAGTTCTTGCGGTGTGTTGTAACAGTCCCATGAGGTCAGCACCTTTATTTCACTAGTGGAAACCAAGGCCTGGAGAAGGAAAGTAGCCTCCCCCATGCTCCGTCTGTCTTTCTCTCTCTTCTTCCCTTCCTCCCTCCATTCCTTCTTTCCTTCCACAGAATCTCATGTAGCCCAGGCTGACCTAGACCTGGCTGTGCAGCCAAGGATGATCTTGAATTTCTGATTCCTAACTCCACAGACTCCTGAGTTCTAGAATTGCAGGCATGAGCCACCATGCCGTTTTATGTGGATCAAACCCAGGGCTTCATGCATGTTCTGTAAGCACTCTACCGACTCAGCTACATTACTCCCCCACCCTTTATCCAGTAATTTATCATTCAGCACCCATAGACACAGGTTTTGTGCCAAGATCCAAGGGAGTCACAGAGGACGACTCTTAGATCCTTCCTGTAATAGTGACAGCATTCTGGGGTCGGTCACACAATGGCCCTGGTGACGTCCAAATCAAAAGGTGTATTTCCGTATTCTCGCATTGGTTCAGGGTACAAGCCTAGGTTAGAGTTGGTTGGGGCTGTGCCCGCGCGCGGCGTAGTTGCTGGAGTTTTCCCGCCTTAACCTCTCTCGGTAAAGTCTAGCCAGGAGCACCTGTCCCAGGTGAGTCATAGGAGGCCTCCGAGCGTCGCCGGAAAGTGTCGAGCGGCTTCGGCAGGTGGGGCGGGGTCAGGGCGGGGCTGGGTTCGGGGTGGGGCCAGCCAAGCGCCTGGAGTCCCACCGGATCCAGGATCCGAGACCGGCGCCCCGCGCCCCGCGCCCGGCTCAGCCATGGGGGCCTGCCTGGGGGCCTGCTCCCTGCTCAGCTGCGTGAGTGCCCACCCCGTCCCTGCTGCGGCCCCGCTCACTTTTTCTCTCCCTTCTTCCTCCAAGTACTTTTCTTCTTTAATGCTTCCTCCAAACTTGTCTTTCTGGGGTCCTTCTTATCCTCATCCCGCAACCACTCGGCTTCGACAGCCGGGCGCTGGACAGCTGGTGTCGCCGCTCGGATGACCGCGGGGGAGGGGTGGGGCGCGGCCGGGCGCCCTCGGCGCCACCGCTCCGGGAACCCGGACACTGAGGCCCGCAGCGGGTGCGGGGAGCCCCGCCGTCGCCGCCCGCGCCCCTTCTCGGAGCGGCCCCCGAGTGCGTGGCGCGTCTCTCTCCGGGGCGCGGGACTCTTTGTGTGACTAGCAGGGGCCCGGCCCCCCTCTGCCTGCGCTTCTGTCCCTCTGGAAGAGCGTCCGTCATTCTGTCTGTCCCTGTCGCCTGGCTCAGTCTGCTCTTTTGTGTTTGTTCTATCGGTGTCTCTAGGGTTCGGGCTCAGTCCGTCTGTCTGAGCGTCATAACCGGCTCCGTCTGCATCCTCTCTGCGCGCTGTCTGGCCCGCTCACTCTTGAGTACTCCCTCCTGCAAGCGCTGGACCCTTCCCCTCCAGCCCGAGCCGGGAAGGGAGTGGGGGTTGGGTATGAAGTCCCCCCACCCCACCCGCCTTGAGAGAGGTTGGTGTCGGTTGTCACTGACCACCTGGGCCAAACTTTGGATTCGGGAAGACCCAGAAATCGAAGGAGGTACCCACCTGGTCGCCTGTGTTGGGGACTAGGCGGGTGGCCAGCTCTGTTTTGGGGCAGCAACCAGCACAGGGGAGGGGATTCAGCCATCCCCGGCTGGGAGGCCCATACTTTCCCTTTCCCAGCCCCCTTTTCCTTTGCTTCCTCCCTTCATTAAATCTGAGGTTCATTCAGACAGCTCCCTCCCCTTCTGGCCCCACACAAAGAGGGGCGGAGAGGGGCTCCAGCGGCTGGCTGCGGAAGGCAAGCTCAGGACTTGCTTCCTTTGTCCCTGATTTGTGTGCGTGTTAGGAGCGGGTGCCCAGGCGAGAGCTGGGCATCTAGGGGGTTTTCTTTGTAGCCATTTTCTGAGAGTGAGCTCAGCCTAGGGAGGCGATGGAGTGGGTCCCTGGACACAGCTCTTGACCTCTCTTGGGCCTCTGTTTCCATCGAAAGGTGTGTGTGTGTGTGTGTGTGTGTGTGTGTGTGTGTGTGTGTGTGTGTGTGTGTGTGTGTGTGTTTCTCTTGGGCCCTAGCCTGAGCTGGTGATCAGGAGTAAGGATATTGCTAGCTGATGACCATGACTCCCAGGCATTGCTTCCTGGTTAGGGAGGGAGACCTTCCTACTCACAGCCCACAAGATTCTCATCTAATCTCGCCTGGTTACCCATGCCCTGCTGGGGGAGGGGTTGTGAGGGCCGACCTACTGATTCCTAGCCTAGTAATACTTATTTTCTTTCTTTCTTTCTCCCCCACGCTAATATATCCTCTTCCATACATGCACATATCAACACCCACACACCCACATGTAAAACCCACATGTAGAGGCAGAAGAGCCAGGAGTTCAAGGGCAGCTTTTGGTCTCCCCATCAGTGAGCTGAAGACCACAGCAATGCCTGCCTTGGCATCCTATTGGGAGATGGACAGATGAGAGGTGAAAACTGCTACCCAGCTCCTGTGGACAGCGAGTGGGCACTCTGGGAGCTGTTGTTACCCTGCAGGAAATGTAGGTGGAGAATTCCATCTGGAGAACAAAGCCAAGAACTGCTTTGAGTCACCCAGTCTACAGTCTACAGAGCTGAGGCCAGACAGGCTTGCTCAGACCCTCCCTTTACAGGGGTTAGCTCTCTTGCCTCAGGTTGAACAGTGAAAACGTGAGGGAATTACAGTCAGGTTTAAAACCTGAAGCCCGAGAGCTGGAGAGATGGTTCAGCTGTTAAGAGCATTGGCTGCTGGCCCAGAGGACCTGGGTTGGATTCCTAGCGCCCACATGGCAGCTTACAGTTGTCTGTAACTCCAGTTCCAAGGTATCTGGTGCCCTCTTCTGGTACCCTCAGGCACTGAATACACACACACACACACACACACACACACACACACACACACTCACTCACACAGTGCATAGACACACATGCAGATAAAACACTCATACACATAAAATTAAAATAAAAAATAAATCTAAAATAATTTTTTTAATGAAGTCAGACAAAGTGATGCATGTCTGTAATCCCAGTATTCAGAATGTAGAGGCAGAAGAGCCAGGAGTTCAAGGGCAGCTTCTACCACATAGTGAGTTTCAAGCAGGCCTAGGATACATAATTTAAAAACAAACTGATTCTTGGTCCAGGCTTCTTCCCTTACGACTCTCCCCTGCCCCCAAATGCATTCTGGATGCCTAGAGACAGAGCTGGTCCAGGGGAGAATTGGAGGGTAGTCACTGCCCTGCCTTTGGTGCCCTCCCACATTTAGTATGCCAGGTCCTGCACCAAGGCTCTTGGCCATGCTGTCTCACTGGTTCTCCCAGAAGCCCTATGGCATTGTTATTCATTTTACAGGTGACCATGCCAACAGTGGCCACCATCCACTATGTCGTTATTGTAGGTAAGCGCCCAGGAGTGGGGGGCTACCTTGGGGCACAGGCCCAGCACTGCAAGAAAGATATTTATGGATTTATAAGTATTTGCTTTCCTTGCTGCAACAAAATACCCAACAAAAGCAACTTTAGGAGGGAGGGGTCTGTTTGGTTCTCAGTTCGAGGCTACCGGCAGGGCAGCCTTGTGGCAGGAGCTTGTGGCCACAGGTCACATTGCCCCAGCAGCTGGGAAGTGGAAAGACACGGATGTCTGTGCTCAGCTTTCTTTTTCCTTCTGTCAGGGATCCCAGCCCACAGGATGTTGTCACCCACATTTCCATGGCTCTACCCACCTCAGTGAACTAGTCTGGATACCCCCTTACACATATGCCTACACGTTTGTCTCTAAGATGATTCTAGAGCCTGTCGAGTTGACAATCGACAGCAACTGTCACTCTGTATATGTGTCCTTTTGTTTAATCTTCGCTAAGACCCCAGGGATGCGGTTGACATTATTCCCATTTCAGGCTGGGGTTGTAGCTTGGTTGGTAGAGTACTTGTCTTGTATGCATGAAGCCCTGGGTTCAGTCCCCAGTATGGCATAAACTGGGCTTGATGATCTCAGTACTTGGGAGGTGGAGGCAGAAAGATCCTGTCAGGCAATGGTGGCACACACCTTTAATCCCAGCACTCGGGAGGCAGAGGATCCCTCTTAAGGCCAGCCTGGTCTACAGAGGGAGTTCTAGGACAACTAGGACTCCACAGGGAAACCCTCTCTTAGAAAACAAAGAAAACAAGCAAACAAAAAACCCAAACCACTGAATTTAAAAAAGTAGAAAGAAGCTGAAGTTCAAAGGTCATCCTTAGCTTGAGTCCTAGGCCTGGGAGTTGGCTCAAAAAATTGATTTCCATTTTACTGATGAAGAAGCTGGATCAGAGGGATTCAATGATTTCCTCACAGCAAAACAGTGGTTGGTGGTGTAGGGGGACACTCTTGGATGCCGGAAATACCCTGCTTCTAGGGAGTGAAGTTTATTTATTTTTTGTTGTTTTTTTTTTCCCCTGAAGACAGAATTCTTTTGTGTAACAGCTCTAGCAGTCCTAGAACTCGCTCTGTAGACCAGGCTGGCCTCGAGCTCACAGAGATCTGCCTGCCTCTGCCTCTCGAGTGCTGGGATTAAAGGCGTGCGCCGCCACCTCCTAGCAGGAGTGAAGTGTTTAAAGATCTATTTATTTGTATGTGTGAATGTATATGCTTTCTGTAGGCACATGTGCACATGCATGTGTGTGCACCTGCAAAAGCCAGAAGAGAGTGTCACATGTCCTTCGTCCTTCCTTTGGGGCGGGGTCTTTCCCTGAACCCGGGGCTCATGTTTCCTTGGCTAGCTTGGAAGCCAGCAAGGCCCAGCTATCCTCCTGTCTCCACTCTGCCCAGGAGCTTGGTCATGGGGCCCAGGATAATTCTGGGATCTGAACTCTGGTCTTCATGATGGCCCAGAGAGCACTCTTTACCTCGGAGCCACCCCTCAGTCCCCAGGAGAAGTTCTTGTTTTGTTTTGTTTTGTTTGCCGAGACAGGGCTTCTCTGGGTAACAGTCCTAGCTGTCCTGGAACTTGCTTTGTAGACCAGGCTGGCCTCACCCAGAAGTCCTGGTGGGAAGGTCCCAAGAGTTTCTGGGTGCCTGGGATGCCGGGAGACTTTTGTGTTCTCCTAGCTGTGACCCAACTGTCCACTTCTCCCTGGCATTTGCACTGGACAGGTGAAACCTGCCTTAGATGAGGGGGTAGGCCGGGTTCACAGAGGGGGGAAGTAGCCTGGATGGACAGCAGTTTTTTAGGGAGGATTGTGTGTTTGAGGAACTGTGCAAGGCCTGGGCTCAGCCCCTGGCTTTGCATCTTCTCATCTGCCCTCTGTGGGCAGCACATACCCCCGCCCCATGTCCACAGGGTTGGAGGAGCAATGGGACCCACCCCTCACCTGTGTAGGCATTAAACAGTACCGAGAGGGGTGCATGGATACATTTTGCATTAAGGTGGCATGCAGCACCACGCCATAAACACACCACGGTGGTGAATTACTGAGGACTGCCAGTGAGGAAGTGGGACACCAGAGAATACCGCTGCTGGTGGTGTTTTGGCTCTTTTGGGGGGCCTGCCAAATAAATAACACACGAAGGCTTATTCCCAATTATGAATGCCCAGCCTTAGCTTGGCTTGTTTCTTGCTGACTTTCCTTAACTTATCTCATCTACATTTTGCCTCTGGGCTTTTCCTGTTCTCTTACTACTGTAAATCTTACTCTTACTCTTACTCTGTGGCTTACTGTGTATCAGGGCAGCTGTCCGCTGGAGTCCTCCTCCTTCTCTGGCTTCTTCTTCCTTTTTCTTTCCCCAGATTTCCCCTTCTATTTATCCTCTCTGCCTACCAGCCCCTCCTGTTTCTCTCTCCTGCCTCACTCTTGGCCGTTCAGCTCTTTGTTAGACCATCAGGTGTTTTAGACAGGCACAGGAACACAGCTTCACAGAGTTAAACAAATGCAACATAAACAAAAGTAACACACCTTAAAATAATATTCTACAACAGAATACCGTGAAACTCGGGGCTGTCCATATGCAGAGCCTGAACTTGGCCAAGCTAATGTCCTGCCCAAGAGCCCATTTCATAGATAAGGACGCTGAGTCCAGGGAGGGGAAACCAAGAGTTGGCGCCAAGCCGGCTCCAGGAGCCGCAGGGAGAGGTGTGGGAGACTTCAGCTGTCTCTCCCTCTGTGCCTTCAAGACTGGGGTGGTTTGTGGAGGCTGCAGGGTGCATCCCTGCGCCAAGTTTTGGCTTTTAAATAGTGATGAAATGCATATCGTATCACATCATACCATGTTATATAGTGTGATGCCTACCGTTTGGACCTTTGATCTTTGTTTTAGTCTTCAAGGACCTTGTCATTTATCTTCCCAGACAGTCCTAGTTAAATGACGCAGCCCAGGCAAGTGGCATTGTCAGAGTGAATATTGTCAGTCCAGACACTCGGTGATAACTGCCATCTTGTCTCCTGATGTCAGTTCTCTCTTTTGGGTGACTCAGAGCAGCCAGTGACTCTCTCCTCACACCCCTGCTCCACCATCTGCCTCCTTATTTGGGGACCACAGTTCTGTCACTAAGTATAAATCTGCTGTCGCTCTTCTTTGGCAGTGAGTCCCAATGCCTTTGGGGGGAGGGGAATCCAGACTCATGAGTGTAAGCCTCGAGGACAATGGCTACCTCCCAGTACCACCCAGCCACTCCAGAAGTCCAGAAAATACAGAGGTGTTTGTGGCTGCTGCTTCTAATGTCTTGGCCTCCCCTTCCGCTCCCTCCTCCTCGGTATTATGTTTTTGTTTTTGTTTTTTGAGACAGGGTCTCACATAGCTCAGGTTGGTCTTGAACTCATTATGTAGCTGAGGATGACCTTGAACTCGTGATCCTCCTGTTTCTGCTTCCCAAGTGCTAGGCGTACTCGTGTGGGCTACCACCTCCAGCTTTGCCTGTTTGCATTGCTGGGTATTGAGCTCAAGGCCATCATGCCCTAGGCAAGTGCTGTGCCTCTGAGCTACAGTCTCACTTCCCAGCTAGGGCAACAGGTTCGGGGAGGTGAGATGGCCTGCCTACCTTTCCTTTCTTTTTTATCTCTGCTTCTCTTTTCTCGTCTCCCTTCCCCTCTCTCTCCCTTGACTCTTTTCTCATCTCTTCTTCCCATTCCTTCAGGGTCTCATGTATCCCAGGTTAGCCTCAGACTAACATCTGACCGCCTGAGTACAGGTGTGTACCAGCTCCCCCAGGACCCACACCAAAGCCTTGTGAGGTTAGACACCAACTGAGCTGCATCACAGCCTCCCCCCCCCCCCTATTGTGGTAAAATACACATAAGATCTGCCACTGCAGCCACTGTTTCTTTTGAGTCTGGACTCAATATGTGACCCTGACCGACTTCAGAACCAGAGTACAAGGGATTCTCCCACCTCAGCCTCCCTTGGCTTCATTTTAGCCGGTTTTATTACAGTTCAAGGACATCAAATGGACACCGACTTGCATCCATCACCAGCCCCGTCTGCGGCACATTATTCACCCCCATAGACTGAAACCCCCGAGCAGTCCTGGGTCACCACACCTGCTCACCGAAACTTCCTCTCAGTGAACTCAGCTAGTCTGGGTTCCTGATACCATTCATGACCTTTGAGCTTGGATTATGTCATTCCAAATCATGGCATGCAGGTCGTAGCGTGTGTTGGAATTTATTTATTTTTTCGTGGCACACCTCACTGCGCGGCCCAGGCTGGCCCTGAACTGTCTCTGCCTTCCAGCTGCTGGGGTTACAGGTGTGCAACCACCACAGCTAGCTTTTCCTTTTTAAGAGTCACAGTAACACTCCAGTGTGTCTCTAGACCAAGCTATCTGTCCACCCACCCAAGGACCTGGGGTCGTTCAGCCTGCAAACGTGGGTGCGTGAGTATGTGTGAGTGGTGGTTTGAGTGTAGCTTTCACATTTTTTTTTTTGGATATACATCTGGGAGTGAAAGCCATTTTGTTTTAAACACAACTCAAAAACGGTGGCTCCTGAGCTACCTCTCCTCCCTACCCGTGCCCTGCAAGTGTTTCTAGGGACAAGCGGGAGGGAAGACAAATGACTTAGGGACACCTCTGCCCACCTGGCTCCAAAGCAGTGTGGCTTGTTGGGGGAGGGAGAAAGCTCTCCTCTGCTGTCAGCAGGCAACAGGGGCTGGCCAGTTGCTTTCTGGGGGGGGGGGTCACTGCAGGGACTCCCCTAGGGATGGTCAGATGCTAAGAAACCTTGTAGCTGCAGGTCCTGGTGGTGCACGCCTTTATCTCAGCCTTCAGGAGGCAGAGGCAGGCAGACCTCTGTGAGTAGAGTCCAGCCTGGTCTATATATTAAGATCCAAGCTGGCTAGGGCTACATAGTGAGCTCCTATCTAAAAAAAAGAAAAGGGCCAGGATGGTGGTAGCTTACGCCTTTAATTCCAACACTTGGGAGGCAGAGGCAAGTGCTGAATTCCGGGACAGCCTGGTCTACAGAGCTACATCTTCAGACACACACACACACACACACACACACCAGTAGGGCAGCCCCGTTGTGGAGGACCATGATGTACAGGACAGGCACCTGATGGGCAGCCTCCTCCTGTTATTTCCTGCCTTGTACAGCACCACAGTGCGCTTCCGGTGAGCTCACGTGGCTGCTCTCCCTCCTGCCCAGAGGCCAATGTGTCCGTAGGAAGGTGGGAGCTGGTCCAGGCAGGGCCAGGGTGGCAGGGAGATCAAAGGCATGTGGACTTGTCCTCTGGGAGCAGTGTGTTGGGCCTGTGTCTCTCTTAACCTGGGCCCTCTGGCTCTGCATCAGGACCTGAGACACCCTGAGGTTTCAGGTCTCAGGAGCCCCTGGAAGAGCTTCTGGATTTTGACCTCTGTGAAACAGAATGAACTGAAACAGCGTCTTGCTGGAACCTGTTTGCACGCCTGACTATTGAAGTGGCACAAACTGAGGGGGCAATGGGCCGGAGGGGGCGGGCGGGATGGAACCCGGCACCTGGGGTGGGAGGGACTTCCTGGTTTGCCCCAGACTTGCAGGGATCATTTGCATGGAGGGGGCGTTGAGAAACTAAGTAACATTCCCATCTGTGAGCTTGTGGGCTGGGAAGTGGTGTGTCTGTGGGCAAAGTCTGGCCTTGGCAGCGAAGACCTGAGTTTCAATCCAGCTCCTAGGCTGACTTACAGATCCTGGTCATATGAAACTTTTTTGGGGTTGTGTAACTCGAATTCTAATAGGTGTTTTAATAAAAAACACAGAACCAGATATTGGGGTAAAGGCTGAAAGATCAGAGAGACAAAGGAACAAGCTACAGCCATCCTTTATCTCTAGGACTTTAGTGGAAAGAGCCTTGGTTCCTGTCTCCTCAGGCCTTATAGACCTTTCTCTGCCCAGCCATATCACTTCCTTCTTAGTGCTGGGATTGAAGGTGTGTGTGCTTCCCAAATACTGGTAGCAAAGGCATGAGATCTCAAGTACTGGGATTAAAGGCGTGTGTGCTTCCCAGTACTAGGATTAAAGGTGTGTGCCACCACTGCCTGGCTCTGTTTCTTTCCTAGACTAAATCAATCTCATATAATCCAGGATGGCTTTGAACTCACAGAGATCCAGACTGATCTCTGCCTCCTGAGTGCTAGGATTAAAGGTGTGTGCCACCACCGCCTGGCCTCTCTGTTTAATCTGGTGGCTTGTTCTGTCCTCTGATCTTCAGGCAAATTTTATTAGGGTACACAGTATATCACCACAGGGTGGTGACGGGGATGGGCAGGCTGGCTTCAAATGCATTGCTTAGCTCAGGTTGGTCTTAAGGTCATGGTCCTCTTCCCTCAGCCCTCCGCCTCTGGAGTGCTGGGATTTTAGGTGTGTGTGGCCATGCCCTGTCCCCTGTCCCCTTTTTGGGTCTCACTTTCTTCATTTTTAGATGGGAAGCATCCCACGGGTGGATGGCGTGCTTTCCACCCACCCTACAGCTCGCCCTTCCTGTCACTTCTGCCTTCCAGCTCCGGGGCTGTGACTGTGTTGCTGTATGACCTCTGCCAAGCCCTTTAACCTTTAACCTCATCATCCACATGTGTAAAACGAGACATCTCTCTGGCTTACGAAAAGATGGCTATGACCAGGAGGCTGGGCTTCAGGGAACAACAGGAGGGTGTGACAAGAAGTTGTCGGAAGGGTTAGAGCCTGTGACTTAGACTGTGAAGAGCAATTTTGTACTGCATTTAGCATCCGTGTTGCGCTTGGCTTTCTGGGTGACAGTATTTCCAGGGATGTTTCAGTCTGGAAGTAGAGGCAGGTGGAAAGGCAGCCACATGGAGAGTGTGGTGTCCCCAGTGGGTCCAGAAAGTTCTCAGAGGAACCAGAGCCCCGGAAGCTTTGATTAGCCAAGCTGATTCTATGGGGTGAGGTTGTTTCTGCAGCCGGGGCTGTGTACCCTCAGAGGGTGTCCACTGTCCTGCGGATGGAAACCATGGTCCTGGGTGGTCCCTGTCTGGTGCCCATCAGACATCACACTGCCAGCTCACTGTGCCTTCTCCTCCTTCCTCAGATGTAACAGTCCCCGCTGCCCTGGCAAGAGTGCCTTCCCTCTCGGGGATTGCCTCCTAATCCTTCAGCCCTTAGCTCACTTCCTCAAGGAGGCCTTCTAGGACTTGCCATAACCCAGTCAAAACCAGCCTGGTTTGCTCTGTCACAGAATGGGATCTCTCAGGATCCAAATAGCTTACTGAATGCCAGTTACTCTTGGTTTAAGGTCTTTTTGGTCCATGGAAGACTGTTTCTCTTGGGTTCTTAAATAACTGCGTGAGGACTTGGGCTTTTTGTGGCTGGCTGGGGGCTGTTTCCTCAAGGTTTGTGCTTGGGGACTTCCCAGAGGGGTGTATCTCTTCTTCGCTGACTCGGCTATGGTGTAGCCTCCCAGCCCCTCAGTGGTTTCAGCCCAGGAAGGCAGCAACCTAGGCAGTGGATGGTGGGAGGCGCTAGACCATCAGCTGTCCAGAACGGGTTCAGCCCCAGGCAAAACACAGCCACTGGGGAGTCTCAATTTCAGATGTTTTGAACATCCTGGTTTCTCAGGGCTTAACATGTATCTGGTTCTATGCCAGACACTTCATGTTCATTGAACACAAAATTCATAATCCCCTAATAGGTTCTGGGTACTGTTTCTGGTTCTGACCCAGTGAACAAAGCAGATGAAAACCCGTCCTTGCTAATAAGGAAGATGCAGACAGATAAGGAAGATACCAAGAATATTGGAGTCCTATGGAGAAAAATGAGCTGGGAAAGAGCCAGGGGGTCTCAAGGAGCTTGCATTCTGTCTGTCTGTCTGAGACAAGGTCTCATGTAGCTCAGGCAGGCCTCAAACCCACTATGTAGCTGAGGCTGGCTTTGAACTCTTGATCCTTCTGCCCCAGGATTACAGGCATGTGCTACCACACCTGGCTGGGGCTTACAATTTAAATACCCAAGACTGGAGAGATGGCCCAGCGGTTAAGAGCACTGTCTGCTCTTCCAGACGTTCTGAGTTCAGTTCTCAGCACCCACATGGCTGCTCACAACCATCTGTGGGAGCCAATGCCTTCCGGTCTGCAGATGTCTATGCAAACAAAACATCAGTACACAAAATAAGTGAATCTAAGAAACAAAACAATTTAAACACTCTGTTTCATTCTCACAACTACCCGGTGGAGAGTGGCTACCTTCATGATCCCTATTTGATAGATGGGGGAACAGGCACGGAGGTTGAGTGACAGGTCACACAGGTCATTCATCAGTAGCAGCTGGCCTTCTGGTTTTCTTTTTAGTCAGTCCCTCCGTCTAAGTGATAAATACTGTGTTTCTAGCCTTCACGTCTGCCTACAGGCTTTGTGGTGCTATTTGGATTCAGTTCAGACTCGGGGCTAGAAAGTTAAATGGGGGTCCTCTCCCCAGCTCAGCACCGACTTGAAGACCGAGATGGGGCAGGTGGAGGGTGTTGAGTGCTCATGTAGGGAAGGGAACTGACCGAGCTGCCGTCCCTGCCTCCCCTAGGCATCCTGCCTCTGTGGCTCTGCACCCTGTATCCTATGCGGCTGTTGCCCCTCAACCCGCAACTCCACGGTGACCCGCCTCCTCTTCACCAGCTTCCTCTTCTTGGGGGTGCTGGTGTCCATCATCATGCTGAGCCCTGGAGTGGAGAGTCAGCTTTACAAGGTGAGTATCGGGGAGGAGGTTGGGAGGCGCCCGGATCGCCCCGACCTCCACAATCAAGGAAAGGTGACTGAAGTTCCAGGTACTGATGGTGTGCAGGTGTCAGGGTTGGGAGGATTCCTGAACCTCCCTCCTACGGGGTGGATCTCTTTCTCAGGAGCCGTCTCCCCATGGAAAAGCCTGTTCATCACGACTGCCCTCTAGAGGCCGGTCCCGGGAGTGCGTCTCCCCTTGAATGCGGACGCCGGGGGTGGGGTGGTGGGGGGTGGCTTGGGAATCCTGACTCGACCTTAGCGCAGGCCCAGTGGGGGCTTTTAGGCCCAAGACTTTAGCATCTTGACCTGTGCATAGGTGTGGATTCCTGCGGAGTCGGTAGAGAGGTCAAATCTAAGGGGTCCCGAAGACCTCTTAGTGGTTCTGCTGAAGGCAGGAGATGGAGACCGCCCTGGGAAGCAGGGCTTCACACACCGCAGTACTGAGATGGGGGTGTGGGATGTGGGCGATGGGTGTGGGGGGTTGTGACGGCAGGGAAATGGTCAGCTAGGAGGGGGTTGTTATGGGATAGGAGTCTAGACAGCCCTTTTAGGGTTCAGCCCCAAAGGGAGTGGGAAACAGGCCGCGGAAATGGAGGCTCAGACCTAAATAATGGGAGGCTGCAGGATTCTGGTGGGCGGGGCCCTTACGCTGCCCCTTTGTCTCCACAGCTGCCCTGGGTGTGTGAGGACAGGGCTCAGCAACCCGTGGTCCTTCAGGGTCCTCTGGATTGCGGCTCCCTGCTGGGTTTCCGCGCTGTCTACCGCATGTGCTTCGCCACGGCGGCCTTTTTCTGCTTCTTCATGCTGTTCATGATCTGCGTGCGCAGCAGCCGGGACCCGCGAGCGGCCATCCAGAATGGGTGAGAGGCGACCACCAGCACCCTGGCACAGTCCCCTGGAAGGCTTTTCTCCCTTCTGCCCGTCCCCAGAGATCTCTAGACCCTCCCCTCCGACTCACTGGTCGAAGCCGGAGGTCAGCCTCAGCTGTTCTCAGGAGCCACCCACAGTGACTTTTTTTGAAACAGGGTTTCTCACCTGGGACCGATTACTCTAGCCTGGATGGCCAAGCCCCCAGCGACAGGCATGTCTGGGTTTTTCCGTGGGTGCTGATGATCCAATGTCAGTCCATGTGTGCATGACAAATCACATCACCAGCTGAGCCTCCCCTACTCAAATCCATTTTTCAAATGAGGGAAAAGCTCAGAGATGGTAGCGGTTTGCTACACACACAGCAGTTCAGTGACAGTCTCACTGCTCGGTTCTTCCCTCTGCCCTGAGCTCCAGGCTTTTTCTAGGAGTGGGAAAGACCCGATGTCTGTCAGCTCACGAGCGTGCCCCTTCATCTCTCCCAGGACCTCGGGTGGGTGGAGGTTCCGGGCTGCCTCTGCTCTGGTTCCTTATGTCGATGCCTCCACTCAGCTTACCCTTCATGTCTCTTGCAGGTTTTGGTTTTTTAAATTCCTGATCCTCGTGGGTATCACCGTGGGTGCCTTCTACATCCCTGATGGCTCCTTTCCCAAGAGTAGGTGGCTCTGAGGACAAGGGAGGGGCAGTAAGGAGGGTGGTGGGGTGGGTGGGAGAGTGTGGGTGGCTCTTTGCCTTGGCGTCACACTGACTCCAGGTGGCTGGTGGTCCTCTACATTCTGTTCACTCCATAGCATCCTGGTGCTGGGCTTTGAAGCCTTAGGGTAACTCGAGGCAGGGGACCACCTCGCCTGAACCCTACTCAGCTGCACCGAGAGAGGAGGACTCTGCTCTCTTCATGTCCCCAGTGCAGAGCATGACATGACTATTGAATGAGTCTGTGTGTTTGAGAGCGAACACCTGAGTGAAGCCATGCTAGGCACCCTGGGGACCTGCTGTCCCCACAGCTGCTCCTACGGCCCCAACCACCCGCCTCTGCTCCCTCCTCACAGTCTGGTTCTACTTTGGCGTCGTGGGCTCCTTCCTCTTCATCCTCATCCAGCTGATCCTGTTCATTGACTTCGCCCACTCCTGGAACCAGCGGTGGCTGTGCAAGGCCGAGGAGTGTGACTCCCCAGCGTGGTACGCAGGTCAGTGCCAGCCTGGCCTCCACACGGACGGGCTGGGTGCCTGATGAATCGGGCTCTGGAGCTGAGGACGTTTGGAGGAAGGGACTGGCTGTGGGGAGCAGCCTGGGGTGGGGGTGGGGTTGAGGTCCATAGCTTCCGAGGGACACGCTACACAGAGCAGGGAATGTGCCAGGCCCTTTTGGTGGTGACTCAGCCATACTTTAAGCGGTGTCTGGTCGCTGAGATCCTAGCAGCAGATCGCCCTGCTGAATCTCCTGCACTTACTGTAAGTCTGCAAGAAAGCCTGGGCTAGCGTTCATTGCCCTTCACACCTTTTTGGACCTGCTGGTCTCCGTCCAACCACCAGGCCTCATGAGCGGTTGACAACACCCTTGTTTTGTGAGCAACTGTTGAAAATCTTACCACATGCTAATGACAATTCCATACCATAGTGTAACCTTTTCTTTCTTTCTTTTTTTTGAGACAGTGTTTCTCTGTGTAACAGCCTTAGTTGTCCTGGAAGTTGCTTTGTAGACCAGGCTGGCTTTGAACTCACACAGATCTGCCTCTGTCTCTGGTATGAGCCACCACCACCACTTGGCAACTTTTTCTAAAAATATTACTGGGGATTGAACCCAGGATCTTGAGTATGCTAGGCAAGCAAGCACTATACTACTGAGCTACACCCCCAGCCCACTTCTTTTTATTTTGAGGAATAGTCTCACTAAGTTGCTCAGGCTAGCCTGGGACTCACTCTATAGCTCACACAGGCCTGAACTTGTGGTCCACCTGCTTCAGACTCCTGAGTAGCTAGGATAACAGATGTATAGCATCAGGCCCAGCAATGGTATGATCGCAGTAACAAAAGCAAGTGTTGATATTGTGCGAGCGTAGAGGGAAACGATGTTAGGAAGACTGTGAAGCTTATTAAGCCTTGTGTTTTACAAGATTTGCAGGTTAACCTTTTTTTTTTTTCCCCGAGACAGGGTTTCTCTGTGTAGCTTTGCACCTTTCCAGGAACTCACTCTGTAGCCCAGGCTGACCTCGAACTCACAGAGATCCGCCTGCCTCTGCCTCCTGAGTGCTGGGACTAAAGGCGTGTGCCACCACCGCCCGGCTGCAGGTTATCTTAAAGATCAGCTGGACCTGGTAGCATGTGATTGCAGTGCCAGCTACTTAGGAGGCTGAGGCAGAAGGAGCATTTGAGTTCAGAAGTTCAAGGCCAGCTTAAGTGGCTATAGCAAGACCCTGCCTCAGTGGGTGTTCTAGTTAGCTTTCTGTTGCTGTGATACAACACCCTGACCAAAAACAACTAGTGGAGGAGAGGTTTTGGGTTTTTGTTGTTGTTTGTTTTCTTTCCAGCTTACAAGGTAGAACCTATCGTTGAGGGGAGTCGGGGCAGGAACTCAGGCAGGGACTGGAAGACAAGCCCGCTTGCTATCCTATTCATCATTATCTCTGGCCAGGGAATTTGTGGCCAAGGAAATACAGCAAAAACCACCAAAGACTGGGGCTGGAGAGATGGCTCAGAGGTTAAGAGGTCCTGAGTTCAATTCCCAGCACCCACATGGTAGCTCACAGCCATCTGTAATGGCATCTGGTGCCCTCTTCTGGCCTGCAGGCAGGCATGAGGACAGAACATTACATTAAAAAAATACATACACAAATAAATTTAGCCAGGTGGTGGTGGCACACACCTTTAATCCCAGTACTTGGGAGGCAGAGCCAGGCAGAGTTCTGGTCTACAGAGCAAGTTCCAGGACAGCTAGGGCTACACAGAGAAACCCTGTCTCATTAAAAAAAAAAAAAAGCCACAGGAGAATGCTCCTACTTGGCTACTCACAGGTTCAACTATAATTAGCCATCGTATAGAATCAAGGACCACCTGCTTAGGGAATCATGCTGCCCACAGTGGGCTGGGCCCTCCTACGTCATTAATAAACAAGGCAATCTCCCACAGACCAATCTGATCTGGGCAGCCCTTCATTTGAGACTTCTTTCTCAAGTGACTCTAGGTTGTGCTGAGTTGACAGTTAAAGCTAACTTTGACAGTGGCAAAGGTAAAGGCATTTGCTATGCAAATCCAGTCCCCAGAATGTATGTAAATGTGGGAGGAGAGAACTGACTCTACAGAGGTATCCTCTGACTTTCATATGTGTGTCATGGTAAACGTGTTCCCACACATATAACACACACATACATAACACACAATACATAACACACACATATAACACACATACACATGTAACACACATATAACATACATATAACACATAACACACACATACACATATAACACACACAAACATGATGATAACTTTTTTTTTTTAATTTATTATGTATACAGTATTTTGCCTGCATGTGTCCCTGCAGGCCAGAAGAGGGCACCAGATCTCATTATAAGTGGTTGTGAGCCACAATGTGGTTGCTGGGAATTGAACTCAGGACCTCTGGAAGAGCAGTTGGTGCTCTTAACCACTGAGCCATCCCTCCAGCCCACATGATGATAACTTTTAAAAATAAAGAGGCTAGGTATGATACATCATACCTATAATCCCAGCATTTGGGAGGTAGAGCAAGGAGGATCAAAAGTTCAAGGCCAACCTCTACTATATAGTGAGTTGGAGGCCAGGCTGAGTGACATGAGACACACCCCCTCAAAAAACACAGTAAGTGTCCTGGTGTGGTGGTGCATACTTTAATCCCAGCACTGCGGAGGCAGAGGCAGGTGGATCTCTGTGAGTTTGAGGCCAGCCTGATCTACATAGCAAGTTTCAGGATATCAAGGGCTACATAGACTCTGTCTCAAAACAAGAAAAGGAGAATCAATGAGACCATTTTAGGAAATGGGATATTTTGAGTTTGAATTGGAGCCTGGGTTTACTGATGGATTATTCATCAGTTACTTTTCTAGATTACAAAATTTTAGCATATCCAAGATCCAAGGCTGCTGAAGTTGTCTAACTCAAACTTGAACTTTTGGCGGAGATTAAACATATAATGGAGTGTAAAAGCTGGATCTTTTTTTTTTTTTTTTTTGTTTTTCGAGACAGGGTTTCTCTGTGTAGCTTTGTGCCTTTCCTGGAACTCGCGTTGGAGACCAGGCTGGCCTCGAACTCACAGAGATCCGCCTGCCTCTGCCTCCCAAGTGCTGGGATTAAAGGCGTGCGCCACGACCGCCCGGCAAAAGCTGGATCTTATATTCTGTATACTCTTGAGGGCTTTACCAGCAAATTATTTTGGATTTATTTATTTTATTTTATGTGTGTGAGTGTTTGTGTGCATGTATGTGTGCACTATGTGTGTGCTTGGTGTCTATGGAGGCTAGAAGAGGGTGCCGCCTCACCTGGAACTGGAGTTATGGATGGTTATGAGTCACCACATGGTTGCTGGGAACTGAACCCCAGCCCTTTGTAGGAGCAACAAGTGCTCTTAACTTTGGAGCTCTCTCCAGGCCTACCAGCAAATTCTTTTAAATGACAGTGGTACAATGACATTGTCCAGTACAGTGGTACAATGACATCCGGTACAGCCCTGTTTTGTCTTTATTGTCCTCAGAGTGACAGTCACCTCCTTATAGCATGTGAGTCATTATGGATTGGGTTGGGACAGGAACTCACAAAGGTGTTGTGGGGAGCCACTCCCCATGTCAGGGAGCTGAGGCCCATGGCAGGAGGGTTGCTGCCTCCCCCCCCCCTCCCCCGGGGTGGCTGGTGCCCCCGTCTCTGCCTCCTGATTCTGAGCTGTTGCTCATCTCCGCTCTGCCCAGGCCTTTTCTTCTTCACCTTCCTCTTCTACCTGCTGTCCATTGCTGCTGTGGCGCTGATGTTCATCTACTACACGGAGTCTAGCGCCTGCCATGAGGGCAAGGTCTTCATCAGCCTCAACCTCACCTTCTGTGTCTGCGTCTCCATCGTTGCCATCCTGCCCAAGGTCCAGGTGAGCCTGCCCGTTGGCCCAAGCCCTCTGCAGGCGGGACTTCATGTAGGGCAGGGCTGACAGGTCAGAGAGACCTGGGCTGTGTTTACAAGCAGCTCAGATCCTGGTCTCCGGCTCAGGCTGCCCGATCTCCATGCTGGGCATCTTTGGGAAAGGCTTTAACCAACTTGCTCCTCCCTCAAATGTAAATGCTTTCTGGGGTTGCTCTCAGGATTGAGGTCTGATTAGGCACGTGGGTACCAAGCAGACTCCAGCTGATGCTGTAGTTATTAGTGTTGTGCCAGTCAAGAGAAATGATTTTCAGAGTTCAGAAGGGGGTATTGGGGAGTGGGGTGCAGTTTCCTGACACCCCATCCCAGACCCTCTGAGACAATGGACAGGGACGGCAGAATGGCCCTTTGCTCCTCAGAGAGTATCTCTGCCCCCTGTGTATACCCACAAGGAGTTTCCAGTTTGGATGTCAGTGTTGACAGGTAGCTTAAGTTTTGGGGAGTCAGTACAAAGGTTGGGGGCCTCTCTTTTCCCCAGAGCCTTCATTTCCTACTGTGAAGGTGATGTATGCGGGGTTCATCTGGTGGGTGCTCTCACCAAGACCTGCTGTACAGGTTGACAGTACAGCTGTGCAGAAGCAGAGGAAGGAGAGAGCCAGCCAACCGTTATGGCGCCTGTCACCTGTGTCTCTTGTTCCCCCAGCACTGTCATCCCCACTGAGGGGATCCACTGAGGAGCAAACAGACTTATAGGAGTCACGAGGGGCTGGGCGGACGGTTGTAAGGGCTTTTTAAGGACAAAACCATATGGCCACTATATTTCCCATGTGACTTTGTTATTTTCCAAGAACTACAACTCCCAGCATTCCAGGAAGTTACCTGGTTCTTGGGCAGGTGGGGCTCGCAGGTTGACTTTGATTCTTACAGCACCCATATCAAAATTATAATCCGAGAGCTGGGGACAAGAGGTAGGGACAGCCAGCCTAGCCAAATTGGCAAGCACCAGGTCCCACTGAGAGTCCTTGTCTCTCAAAAAACAAAGGAGATGGTTCCTGAGGGATGACAAATGAGGTTGTCTTTGACCTCCATGCTCATGTGCATACACACACACACACACACACACACACACACACACACACACACACACACACACGAACTCACACATCTACGAAAAGAAGAAGAGACTTAGCCAAGGCTAGTAGTACACAGCGGAGCTGGGATTTGAACCGAGAGCTCGTGCACACCGTGAGGAAAGCAAGTTTGGTTGCAGAGCTTTGTGGAGCAAAGGCAGGGGCTGGTGAGGGCAGGAGCTTCCGCAGCAGGGGCTCAGGGCCTTATTTCCTCCTCTCCAGCCCCCCCTCCCCCGGGGATGTGCCAACTTCCAAAGTGGCTGAGGTGGGCCAGGTTTGCAGAGGAGGCTGCAGTGTCTGGAGCGGGACAGTGGGGTAGGGGCGGGTGAAGCTGAGCAGCCTGAGGAGGCTGACTGAACGTTTGCAGAAGAAAGGGGGCTGGTGATCTCGGGGGTCAAGAGAAAGAACCAGGGCTCTGGTTTTGGGTAGGTAGGAGTGGTGGGTGATCCGGTGGGGTGAATGGCTGAGCTCTTACCTGTGGACTGTTATTGCCAGGACGCCCAGCCTAATTCAGGACTGCTGCAGGCCTCTGTCATCACATTGTACACCATGTTTGTCACCTGGTCGGCCCTGTCCAACGTCCCCGGTGAGTGTGAGACAGGCGGCTGGTTCAGTAGTGGCCTGTTGAAGGGACATCACAGGGGTCCGGGACACCCAGAGGCTCAGTCTTGGGGGGTGGACAGGAGTGTCTCATCTGCTCCTGAGTTATCTGTCTTTCATTGTGTCTGCCATTTGCTGTCTACTGCTGGGCCTTCCAGGGTCGCATGTGTGTTTGTGTGTCTGTCCTCTTGGGTCAGCTCGCTGCCTATCCCCAGAGTTCCCTGACTCCGAGATACAGTCAGCTAAGGCTAAATGTGTCGTCTGTGTTCCTTGCCCAGACCAAAAATGCAACCCGCACCTGCCCACTAAAAATGGAACAGGCCAGGTGGACCTGGAAGACTACAGCACCGTGTGGTGGGATGCCCCGAGCATCGTGGGCCTCATCATCTTCATCCTGTGCACCTTCTTCATTAGGTACCATGGGCTTGGGCTCCGGGTGGTGGTGGTGGTGGTGGGGGTTCTGAGTGGGGGAGCGAGGGAGGGCTGGGGAGCTTTCTATTGCTGTGATAAGCACCATGACCAGAACCAACATGGTGAGGAAAAGGTCTATTTGGATTGAGATTGCATATCTCAGTCACAGTCCATCTCAAGGAGCTGTAAAAAACAATTCCAAGTAAAACTCCAAAATGTCTAATGTAGTGATTCATTCATTAGCTAACTAAGAGCCCAAGAAAGGCCAGCACCCAGATAATAAAATACCAGGCTTTTAAAATTTATTCTTGTGTATGTGCGCATGATGTGTGTGTGTGTGTGTGTGTGTGTGTGTGTGTGTGTGTGTGTGTGTGTGAGTACATGTACCATGGCACATATGTAGAGGTCAGAGGATAGGTTTGTGAAGTCATTTCTCTCCTTCCACCTTTCCATGGGTTATGAGGATGAAACTGTGAGGGTCAGCAGGCTTGTATGGCTAGAACTTGTATCACTGAGCCGCCTGGCTGACCCAAGGCATTTTTTGGTCTTTTCAGTGCTGGAGTCCGGTCAGGGCCTTGCACGTGCTAGACCAATGCTCTGGCACTGACCTCTCCTCTGCTTTCTTTTCATAAACATGAAAGCCATTGCTAATGCTAAATACCTAAGACTAACAAAGCTAAGTTTCCAGACGTGGCTCATGCCTTTAATTCCCACCCTTGGAGAGCAGAGGCAGGGGGATTGCTGTGAGTTTCAGAACAACCTGGGCTACATAGTGACTGAATTGGACTACATGAGAGGTTCACACAAAACAGCCAGAGTGCTGCAGTGGTGGTTCAGGGGGAAGTTCAAACCGTGCAAACAGGAGGACCTGAGTTTAGCTCCCCGGCACACACCTACAGCACACACTGTGACCCCAGCACACACCTGCAGCACACTACTGTGACCCCAGCACACACCTGCAGCACACACTGTGACCCCAGCACACACCTACAGCACACTACTGTGACCCCAGCACACACCTACAGCACACACTGTGACCCCAGCACACACCTACAGCACACTACTGTGACCCCAGCACACACCTACAGCACACTACTGTGACCCCAGCACACACCTACAGCACACTACTGTGTCCCCAGCACACACCTACAGCACACACCTACAGCACACCTACAGCACACACCTACAGCACACACCTACAGCACACTACTGTGACCCCAGCACACACCTACAGCACACTCCTGTGACCCCAGCACACACCTACAGCACACACCTACAGCACATACCTACAGCACACCTACAGCACACTCCTGTGACCCCAGCACACACCTACAGCACACACCTACAGCACACCTACAGCACACACCTACAGCACACACCTACAGCACACTACTGTGACCCCAACGCTGCAGGGTGGAGACAGGAGGGTCTCAGGAGCTTGCTGGCCAGCCAGTGTGTCTGACATGTCAAGTTCCAGGTTCAGTGAGAGACCCTGTATCAAAAAAGAAAGTGGATGAGCAGTTGAGGGAGAAACCTAACATTATCTTCTGGCCTACACATGCACACATACACATACACACACATATTCATACACATATACACACACATATACATGCACACATAGACACACATACACATGCACACATACACACACACACATACACACACACATATTCATACACATATACATGCACATATAGACACACATACACACATGCATAGACACACACAGACACACACATATACACACACATACACATGCACACATACACACATGCCTAGACACACACAGACATACACACACACATACATACACACATATAATACACATATACACATAAACAAACACATGCATACACATACATATACACATGTTTATATACACACACATACATCATGTCCCTACAGGCAAGGACACCTACGTACATACACAGATACACATATATCCTCCACCCAAAAATCAACCCGTTTAATTTTCTTCCTGTTGCCATGATAAACACCGTGATCAAAAGCAAATTGGGAGGAGAGATTTATTTCGGCTCACACTTCCAGGCAGCACACAGTCCATCACGGAACTCCAGGCTGGAGCCGTGAAGTAGGAACTGAAGCTGAGCACGGAGCACCACTACTTCCTGGCTTGCTCTCCAAGGCTTGCTCGGCAGCTTCCTTAACATAGCCCAGGACGACTTGTCCAGGGTGGTACCGCCCACCTGAGCTGTGTCCTCTGGGCCTCCTACGTCAATAATTAATCAGCATAATATTGGTGAAATTATTAAGGCCACTCCACGTAGTTAAAAGGAAGATTTATTTAGTGGGTAACTTACAAATGAAGAGATAGGTAGGTCGCAGAGTCTGGGGAAGGTGTATCGCAGTCCAGCAGTGTTCTCTGGAGCTCTGCTCAGTCAACCTCCACTATCTAGGGTGTCCAGGGTCCCAGAACAGAGAGAGAGCACTTGCCAATCCCTATCTCAGGTCTCCAGGGTCCTCCCTTGGCCCCGCCTTGCAGGCGTGACAGTTGTCAAAGCCTCGATGGGGGTTGGAACTTCCAGATCAAAGCTGGAATGGCTACCCACTACAGGATAACGTCCCAAAGACTCGCCTAAAGCTGGTCTGACAGATGGAATTCCTTGGTTGAGCGTCCCTGTTCTCAGATGACCCTAGACTGTGACAAAAACTTAACCAGCAAAACCTTGGTGGATTACACTCCTGGTTTGATGCTTCAGTACCTGGTACTCAGTACTTAGTACTCCGTATCAGCACCTGTTCTAGAAATGGTGAAGTGACGATTTAGCTTTACCCAGTACTGGGCATTTGTGAGGCACGTTGAGGGAATCAAGTGTTTACGGAGGTGTGCTTTACTCAGGGTCCTAAGGGATTGGGGTAGAGTTGAGAGTCCGAATAGTTTGTTGGCTCCAAGGAACCTGGACCACCTGAGTCGTGCTGTGACCAGTTCCCTGGCTCACAGGGTCCCGCCCTGCCACGTCTGCCCATCTCTGTTGGTGGCGCTGACCGCCTTCCTTCCTCTCCTGCAGTCTGCGATCCTCCGACCACCGCCAGGTGAACAGCCTGATGCAGACCGAGGAGTGTGGGGAGACTGTGCAGCAGCAGCAGCAGGTGGCCGTCAGTGGGGGCCAAGCCTACGACAACGAGCAGGATGGCGTCACCTACAGCTATTCCTTCTTCCACTTCTGCCTGGTGCTGGCCTCCCTGCACGTCATGATGACGCTTACCAACTGGTACAGGTGTGCTGTGGCAGCCTGGTGGGCTGGAAGACCCGGGCAGCCCCGGGTGGACTCACCGTGTGTTTCCTCAGGCCCCTCCTGGGTCTCTGGTCTCTGCTCAGCCTTGGGAACCTAGGTGGCAGGGCCTGTCTTAGACCCCCACAAAGCCCACCCATGTTCTGCCTTAGTTTCCCTTCTGGGCCTTCATTAGCCCAGCTTCTCACACTTTTGCTAAGAGACCCAAAGGGACAAACAGGAGGTGGAGCGTGTCTTCAGCAGGGTGACCATGTTTGCAAATCGGGGTTGGGTTGTGTGGGAGTCCGGTGTGGGGTACATGGAGGGGCAGGACTAGGGTACAGTGATCAGAACTGCAGTCACGGAATTAAGAGTTGGAGTCGAGAGGCCCAGAGTTGGGGGGTTGGGACCATGGGGAGTCGCATCTGGTCAGGACTATTGGGAAGCAGTAGTGTAGCATCATACACTGGGACTCGGTCGTTTGGTTAATATTGAGGTCCAGGGGCAATCAAGCCAGTAGAGGGCCAAGGAGCTGAAGTCAGAGGCCAAGGCTGAGTCATGAAGGATCAGAGTCAAGGCCAGGCACGATTAGTCAGGAGTCCATCAGTCCCCAGGCATGAAGAGTGAGGCCAAAGAACTAGATGATGAAGTCCTACAGATGGGTTTCCTGTGTAGCCCAGGCGGGTCTTGAACTTGAGACCCTCCTGCCTCCCTTCCCTGAGAGGCTGGGATCACAGGCCTGGGCCACTGGCCCTTGGACTTTTTTTGTTTTGCTTTTGATACAGGGTCTCATGTAGCCCAGGCTGGTTTCAAACTTACGATATAGCCCAGGGTGGTCCTGAACTCCTGTTGTTCTTGCCTCTGCCTCCCAAGTGCTAGGATTTTTAGGTGTGCATCACTGTATCTGGCTCAGGATGACAAAGTAAGGAACTAGGAGACAGGTCAAGTCAAGGCCCAGAGGTACAGTCCAGATTGGAATTGAAGTCAAGGTTGGTTCTGTGGTCCAGAGTCCTAAGGCCAAGGTTTTTCCAGTGTGAGACGCAGGGATTGGAGGTATGGGGTAAGAGCCAGGGCTGGATTTAGATGTCTCAGCTGGCTTACCAAGTCAGGGAACAGGACTGAGGTCACAGGATCGGGGGCCAGGCTCATGAGCCGGATCATGTGTTCCAGCCCCGGCGAGACCCGGAAGATGATCAGCACGTGGACTTCCGTGTGGGTGAAGATCTGTGCCAGCTGGGCGGGGCTGTTCCTCTACCTGTGGACCCTGGTGGCCCCCCTGCTCCTGCGCAACAGAGACTTCAGCTGAGAAGGCCCTGCAGCCTGCCCACCTGGTGCCTTGGGGCTCAACAAGGGCCCCCTACCCTTGGCCACACCTACCCACCCTCTTCCAGGACCTGCCCAAGTCAGGACCCTCCAGGGTGCCTCCAGGGACGATGGGACATTATGCTCTGACCAAACCCCCCTACCCCTGTCCATGGCTGTGCACACTCACCCTTGGGACAGAAGTAGCCCCTGTTCTCAGGGTCCCCAGAAGAGGCCATTGAAGGAGAGAGTGGCCCAGAGCTGCTCAGCTGGCAGGGGGTACCCACCCCGCTGGGGTGCTCACACCAAGGCCTATGCTCCAGGCCTCCAGAGCCCACCCCCTTCCTAGACCACGTGCCTTACTGAGTCTCTAAGACTCCACCCAATAAACACGCCTGTACATGTGTGTGCCTCCCATGTCCTGTGCTCCTCACTCACCCTTGGTGTGAGGTCCCATACCTCCTTAGCCAACCTGGGGGTAGGGAGCAGAATGCCATGGCTGGGAATAAGGGTCTTGGAGAGTATGGTGGGCAGAATAGAGAGCAGGGGTTATACCGGGGAGCCAAAAGGGCTGGGCTCAAGGACCCTCCCTGCTTTCCAGCGTCTGCCCTCTGCTCTCCTCTTCTATTCTTGCTGCAATGGTCTTTGGGCTTGATGCCGTGGGAATCCAGAGAAGACCCAGAGCATCCCCAGGCCTTGGGACACCTAGGGAAGGGCTTGTGCTCTGAAGCCACCAAGCCTCCCTGCCTCTGCTATTCTGAGCAGGCTGGGGCACCTAGCTCCTCAGGGATGAGAGGAGCGGGGTGCTGCCTGGTTGGTCAGATGGTTCAAGGAGTGGCCTGTGCGGCAGATTCAGCCAGAGATGCTCAGTGGTGTGAGGGTTGTGGGAGGCCGGCTCCCACCTTTTCCAGGGTTCCTGTAAGGAGGAGAGAGGGATAAGAAAATATTAGGTAGAAAGATAGTGAAGAGGAGAGAGACAGAAACACAGGATAGCTTCAGGAGGAACTGGATCAAAACCCAGTGGCCCCTTCTGCCTCTTCAAAAGGGCTTTTTATAACAATGCCAAAGGGTAGGGCAAAAGACCTCCCCCTCGCTAGATCAAAGCACACTGCACAGTCAAGTGTAGACCCTTCCAAACACCTGGTAACCACGCCCGTGGTCAAATCACCCCATTATGCATCCCTGCTGGGTAAAGCAAGCTCAGATTCTTGGATCCTGAGTAGGCTCTCACTAGGAAACTTCTGTGGGTCTCCACAGAGGGTCACAGACAGACTCCTGTTACTCCAGTGCAGGCCATTTATCCCACCCACTCATGGGTGTGGCCTGTAGGTAGTTATTTGATAGTCTGGTTGGGTGCCAGTTATAGTCTCTGCCACCTGAGGGGCCTGGAGTGATGGCTCAGAGGTCCTGAGTTCAATTCCCAGGAACCACATGGCAGCTCACACCCATCTGTAATGAGATCTGCATACATGCAGGCAGAATCCTGTATACATAATCAATCAGTCAATCAATCAATCAATCAATCAATCAATCAATCAATCAATCAATCTTTACAGACGCAGCCACCTCTCAGGTACCACGGGGTTTCAGGGAGTGCAGGGATGAAACAGACATCCTAGAAATAAATGTAACAAGAAGTGTTGGGCCAAGAGGAGTGGCAGCCCAAAGAACAGGAAATAATTGCTGGAGGTACACAAGCCCAAGGATGTGAGGCTCAAGAGGGCATGTGGGGTCAGAGGAGAGTGAGAAGATGGCACAGACCTCCAGGGGTTGTGGGGAGACTAGGTTATCCTAAAGACAGAGGGGAGCCACCAGGGTGCTGAGCCAGGAGAATGCCTGTGAGCTGATGCGGCATGTCCCAGATGTCTAAGTTACACTGTGTTTTAGACAGATCTTCCTGGGTGAGGTGGGGCAGATGGAGGGCCAGACTGGGTGACACTGAGGAAGGCTCTCTCACTAGGGATGGATCTGGAGGGTGTGTTTGGTCCCTGTGCCTCTCTACTGGAGACCCCTCTCCATGAGGTGGTCGGAGCATCCTGCAGTATACCTGTTATTCTTGTTTCTCCTGTGGGATCAAAAACTCCCAGCGTGTTCCTGGCATTTGCAGAAGTGGTTGATCTGTAGGCTTGTTATAACCCAGATGATTCAGTCAACAATGCGCCTAGTGTGTTGCATGCCTTGGGCTGGGCTGGGCCGTTCTGGTGGTGGTGTGTGTGTCAGGAAGAGCAGAGGGCCAGGGGGCACAGAGCAGAGAAACACCTGTCCCTCCAGGTAGGTGAAGGATTTTCCCTTTGTCTCCCCTGAAGCGAGGTGCTGTCACACTCATTAGCCTGGTGGTGACTGAGTTGGGGGACGTGGGATTGTCCCCACCCACCAGAGCAGGGGCCTGCTTAGCTGTCTGTAGGTGTCTCCTCCTCTCCTGCTGCCCAGAGATCTGGCTTCCACCCTCCTCTGCCCATTCCTCCTCTGTTCTTGCTTCCCACCGCCCACACCCTCTCTCCTGTACACTGTTTCTCCCTTTTCGTCATTTCCCCTCCTCTGTCCGTTTGCAGGAGAGGCCTGTGGGGTACCAGCTCCATTGCCTGCAAGCCCCTGGTAGGCTGTGCTTCCTTGCTGGACATGGACTTGGGAAGGAGCTGTCCTTAAGTCCAAGGACCTATACTGTCCTGCCCCCGGGCCCAGGCTGCTGTCCCTCAGTCCCACCTGCCTGTAGCATCTTTGGACTTCGGTTGTGGAGTGATATGTGGGCAAAGTAAATGCAAAGCTGGTAGGTCAAGGTTGGAAACAGGCAGTGCTTGGAGAGCTCTGGGCTTGGCTAGTTCTGTCTGACAGGGTATTTCACTGTGTGATCTGAAGCAAGTTGTTGTCCTCTCTGGGCCTTACGTAGTTTTCATGGCGTGGCAACAGTAGCTGTATTGTAAGCCATAAAGTGTTTTTGCATTTGCCTAGCACACAGTAGTTACACAGTGGACATCCTTAGTCCCTTCTTCCTGTCCCAGCACACAGTAGGTACACAGTGGACATCCTTAGTCCCTTCTTCCTGTCCTAGCACACAGTAGGTACACAGTGGACATCCTTAGTCCCTTCTCCCTGTCCTAGCACACAGTAGGTACACAATAGACATCCTTAGCCCCCCCCTTTCCCTTTCCTGCCTGGTCGTATTACAGCTGCTCTGAGCTAATCATATATAAGGGGGAATGCTGAACGTGTTTGCCTTCCTCTTATAAGCTACTGCTCTGTCTGTCTTTTAACTCAAAGTGATGCCTGTAGCTACCTTCTTGGAAAAATGAGACAACAAACCTATGGGAAATCTGCCTTAAGAGAACAGGAAGAGTTTGGATCCTTGATGTCCATTGGAGCTCTGCTGTGCCTGGCTCCAACTTCACTTACATGAAGAAAACCAACCCCGGTATATCTAAGTCTGTTAGGTATCAGCTGCGTGTAGCTGAATACATTGCGAACTGTCTTAATCACTGTTCTATGCTGTGAGGAGACACCACGACCAAGGCAACTCATATAGAAGAAAGCATTTAACAGGGTTGTTTACAGGTTTAGAGGGTTAGTTCAGGATCATCATGGCAGACAGGCAGGCATGGCACTGGAGCAGTAGCCGAGAGCTTTACATCCTGATCCCCAGGCAGCAGTCAGGAACAGAGAGGGAGAGACTGGGCCTGGCATGAGCTTTTGGAACCTCAAAGCCCACTCCCAGTGACTCACCTTTTCCAGCAAGGCCACACCTCCCAATCCTTCCCAAACAGTTCACTAACTGGGGACCAAGCATTCAGGCCTGTGAGCCTGTGAGGGCTGTTCTCATTCAAATCACCACATTAACTAATAGAATTAACTGGCCATTAACTTTAGAGAGAACAAGAATAGCAAAAAGGACCCTGACCTTGAGTCTAATTTAGTACACATTTCTCCTAGTGCTCTTTTTATTTCTTGTATGGCCCTTGGATCTACTTGTGTGACCGTCACTGTGTGGTCCAACTCTCCCCAAGGCCGGTAGTGAGCTCTAGGCTCTCCTGGGACCTAGAACAGAGCCTGATGATGAGAAGCACTCAGAACAAGTCAGGTTAGTTGAATGAGCACTGTTTGATTCTGGAACAGCCACGGGAAAGCTGTGGAAAGAGTGAAGGGTTCCGTTAGGTCAGGAACCCCAAGTTCTGCTATTGAGGGCTACAAGGCCAGAGGACTTCCCCAAGAAATGACTTTGAAGCTGAGACTGGCAGAGTATGTGGAAGTCCACTGTACCAATGAACAGGGGGGGAGCCTGCCATAGGTGGTGCATGCCTGTAAGCCTTACACTTGAGGCTAAGATAGGAGGAACAGCCAGTTTAGAATATCCTGCAAATCCTTCCTCCAAGTCTACCAACGAGGCAGGAGAGTGTCCCATGGTTAAAAGTGTGTGCTGTTCTGGCAGAAGACCAGAGTTTGAATTTGATTCCTGCCACCCCATGTTGGGTGCCATAACCCCAGCTCCAAGGGGATCAGCACCCCCTTTAGGCCTTGGGCACCCACATGTATCTGTGCAGGAACCCACGAGCAAGTGAGAGCACACACACACACACACACACACACACACACACAAAATGACTTTTTTAAAAAGTAGAAGTGGGTGGGTAACATGTGGGTAAAAGTGTTCCATGTACAACTGTGAGGTCCTGAGTTCAAGTCCTTAGGATTGACATTGAACAGGGCTTGGTTTTGAGCAAGAAGTGGAGGCAGAGAATCCCTGAAGTTCTGTGGGAAGGCACCCTGGAAAAGACATCAGTGAATGACAAGCAGTCTGTCTAAAACAAGGCGGAAGGTGAAGACTGGTGGCCAGTGTCCTCTGACCTCTACATGTGCTCTGTGGAGCTCTGCACACACAAAGATTTTTTTTCTCTTTTTAGCCCAGGCTGTCCTAGAACTTGCTCTGTAGACCTCAAACTCACAGAGGCTGGCCTCAAACTCACAGAGATCCACCTGTCACTGCCTTCAAATTGCTGGGGGTAAATGTGTGTGCCACCACCATCTGACTTCTTTTTTTAAAAATTGATTTATTTATTTTCTGTGTTTGGTGCTTTGCCTGCATGTATGTGCCCCACAGGCATGCAGTACCCACAGAGGCCACAAGAGGGCACCAGATTTCCTGGAACTGGAGTTGTGAGCTGCCCTGTGGATGCTGGGAACTGAATCTGGGTTCTCTGAAAGAGCAGCCAGTGCTCTTGGCCACAGAACCATCTCTTCTGCCCCCACACAATTTTTTTTTTTTTTTTTGTTTTTCGAGACAGGGTTTCTCTGTGTAGCTTTGTGCCTTTCCTGGAACTCACTCTGTAGCCCAGGCTGGCCTCGAACTCACCGAGATCCTCCTGGCTCTGCCTCCCGAGTGCTGGGATTAAAGGCGTGTGCCATCACCTCCCAGCTTACAAAGTTATTTTTTAAAGCAGAAATGGTTCAAATAGTCTTTAACAGATAATATGGTGATATTTTATTTGTACTGAAATGTTATTTTAATTTTATGTTAATAAATAAAGTTGCCCTGGGGTCAGAGCTATTAGAGCCATAGCAAGAGCATGGTGGTTAGAAGAGCTAGGTAGATTTCTGTGTGTTCAGGGATACAGCCAGTATTGGAGACATACGCCTTTAAGACCTGGAGGGCGGTACTTACAGGCAGTGATGAGGCAGTCATGTGGTTGGGTTTACAACCAATGAGAAGGCAGAACAGAAAGACTATTTAAACACAGACAAACAGGAAGTAGCTCTCTCGGGGAAGCTAGGAGCACTGCAGGAGGTAAGATTTTTATCTCTGAGCTCTGACCTCTCGGCTTTCTCTTTTACATTGGCTCTGTGTTTCTTATTTTAATAAGACGATTGGTTACATCTACAAGATAATGAATAGACAAACAAATGGTCTCTTGCTGTCTGGTTCCCTGGGTCTGAGACACCCAGAATGATAGATCCAATGGGAGGGGAAGCCAATTTGTGGTTGCCAGGACCTGGGAGGAGGGTGTGGGGTGACTGCTTAGCAGGCAGGGGTTTCCCTTTGGGGTGATGACATTCTGCGGAGCCAGATGGAGGTGGTGATGGGATAGCACTGCAAAATATGCACTGTGGAACTGTACTCTTCAAAATAGTTTATTTGGGGCCCCAAGATGGCTCAGTGAGTAAAGGTGCTTGCTGCTAAGCCTGAGACATAAGTTCAGTCCCTGGGACCCACACAGTGAAAGGGAGTCAGGTTCATGTAGTTGTCCTTTGACCTTCAGAAACATGCCACGGCACATGTGCCCCCACCAAAATAAATAAATAATAAATAAATAAAAGTAATGAAAATAAAATGGTTGATTTTATGTTATATGAACTTCACCTTTAAAAAATTTTTTTTTTGTTTTTGGTTTTGGTTTTTCAAGACAGGGTTTCTCTGTGTAGCTTTGTTTCCTGGATCTCACTCTGTAGACCAGGCTGGCCTCGAACTCACAGAGATCCGCCTGTCTCTGCCTCCCAAGTGCTGGAATTAAAGGCGTGCACCACCACCGCCCAGCCTAAAAAAATTGTTTTAACTGTCTAGAATCTATGACCAAGGAATTTTCATGACCACACAAGGATTTAACACATTTAGAAACATATTTATTATTAATTTATTTTTGTTAGAGACTTGATCTTCAACTCATTTGAGAAAGAGCAACTGAAGAAAGCTCTCTCTCTCTCTCTCTCTCTCTCTCTCTCTGTGTGTGTGTGTGTGTGTGTGTGCGCGTGCGTGCGTGCGTGCGTGCGTGCGTGCGTGCGTGCGTGTGTGTGTGTGTGTGTGTGTGTGATGTTGGAATTTGTTTTTCTGTTGTTGTGATAAAACCCTAGGACCAAAAACAGCTTATGGGGGAAAAGTTTATTTGGCTTACACTTCCAGGTCGCAGTTCATCAGTGAGGGAAGTCAGGGCAGGAACTCAAGGCAGGGACCTGGAGATGGGAGCCATGGAGAAGGCTGCTTACCATTTTGCTTCATCTGCCTCATGCTCTTCCAGCTTTCTTACAGAACCCAGAACCACCTGCCCCAATGACACTACCCACAGTGGGCCGGCCCTTCCACATCATTCATGGGTCAGGACAGCTCCCCGCAGACTTGGCCACAGGCTAGTCTGATCTGGGCAACCCCTAAGTTGAGAACCCCTCTTTGCAGGTGACTCTTGGTTGTGTTGAGTTGACAGTTAAAAACTACCCAGGACAGAGGCTGGAGAGATGGCTCAGGGGTTAAGAACACTGGCTGCTCTTCTAGAGGTCCTGAGTTCAATTCCCAACAACCACATGGTGGCTCATGACCATCTATATTAGGATCTGATTCCCTTTTCTGGCCTGCAGAGCATGCATACATGCAGAACACTCATGCATAGAATATAAGTAAGTAAAACAATTAAAAAGAAAACAAAACTACCCAGGACAGAGAGCATAGTTAAAAGCCAACAAGCCCAGATGAAGGCTGGCCTTCCCTGAGCCTGGAATGCCTGCTCTTTCTGCAATTGCATCTCTGCTCTACTAGAAGAATTTCAGGCAGGAGGGGATCCAGGGTGTGCAGAGGGAATAGAGCCCATCCAGGAAACACCATTAATTTTTGCAACCATCACACAGCTAGACACCAAGAGCCGGGATGTTGTTGTGAAGGGCAAACAAACAGGCGGAGCCAGAATGTTGCTGATGCCCGATGGTGTTATCCTGCAGTCCTAGGAATAGGTTCCTGATGCCTCTTATTCTCCTGGAGGCCCAGCCTCCATCAGACCTCGGCACTGGGCATTCTGGTCCCCAGGGACAGCAGCACTCAGGATGCCCATGTTTGCCGCAGATGGCCTCAAGGCTCTTTCCAGCTGTTCTCACACCAGAGCCTGATTTTCCATAAAGCAAATGAAGCACAGACCTATATAACACCTTCTGCTCTCCAGCCTCATGTGAGACCCAGAGATGGGTGCAATGATTTTGTGGAGTGCTTTTGTGGTTTGTTTGTTTGTTTTTTTTAAAGATTTCTTTATATTTATTTTATGTGTCTGGGTGTTTTGTCTGCATGTATCTTTGTGCATTGTGTGCATGTAGTGCCCACAGAGGCCAGAAGAAGGAGTCGGTTCCCCTGGAACTGGAGTTACGATTATTGTGAGCCACCATGTAGGTGCTGGGAATTGAACCCAGGTCCTCTGGAAAAGCAGCCAGTGCTCTTAACCTCTGAGCCATCTCTCCAGCCTGTTTTTGTGTTTTGTTCCTTAAGTCTTAAAGAAGGGTAGAGGTCTATGAGGTAGACCGGGGCTTAAGAGCACTCGCTGCTCTTGCAGAGGACCTGAGTTTGGTTTCTAGCACCCACACTGAGCGATACAACTGCCTGCAACTCTAGTTCCAGGGAATACAATACCCTCTTCTGGCCTCTGTGGGTACTGCATGTATGTGGTGCACATACGAGATAAGCAGGCACATACATACAAACAAATAAAGTAAGGTCTTGAGTGGTGGCACTCAGGAGACAGAGGTGGATAAATCTCTGAGAGTTCCAGGCCAGCCTCGTCTACACAGTAAATTCCAGGACAGTCAAGGCTTCACAGTGGGGTTCTGTTGCAAATTAAATAAACGGGGGCCTGGAGATACAGCCCAGCAGTTAAGAGCACTGGTTGCTCTTCCAGAGGACCCAGGTTCAATTCCCAGTATCCACATAGCTGCTAACAGTGATCTGTAATTCCAGTCCCAGGGGATGTGATACCCTCTTTTGGCTTCTTTGGGTACTGTATGCAGGCAATGCACAGCCATTATATGCAGGCAAAATAACTGCACACATAAAAAATAAAAATAAATCTTTAAAAATAGAATATTAAGCTGGGCAGTGGTGGCACATGCCTTTAATCCCAGCACTCAGGAGGCAGAGGCATGTGGATCTCTGAGTTCGAGGCCAGCCTGGTCTACAGAGTGAGTTCCAGGACAGCCAGTGCTACACAGAGAAACCCTGCCTCAAAACAAAACAAAACAAAACCAACTTTTTTTTTTTTTCTGAGTTAGAGTTTCTCTTAGTCCTAGCTGTCCTGGAACTCACTATGTAGATCAGACTGACCTCAGACTCACAAAGATCCTCCTGCCTCTGCCTCTCAGGTGCTGGGATTAAAGGTATTGCCATTACATCCAGGTAAAACAAAAAATTAAAGTTTTAAAAAAATCATGGGGGGCTGGAGAGATGGCTCAGTGGTTAAGAACACTGACTGCTCTTCCAGAGGTCCTGAGTTCAGTTCCCAGCAACCATATGGTGGCTCACAACCACCTGTAATGAGATCTGGTGCCCTCTTCTGACCTGCAGGGACACATGCAGGCATAATAAATAAATAAATAAATAAATAAATAAATAAATAAATAAATAAATAAATAAATAAATAAAGCTTAATAAAATCTAATCAAATAAAAATAAAAATAAAAAAATCATGGTTAGTGTTAGTGGCAAGTTTTGTTGGGGCCACCCCTTCTGATATTCATTCCCTTTCAAATTGGCCAAGATACTGGGAACGGGCAACTTGACTCCCTAATTAGCAGCTATTGAACTTGCCTGTTGTCCCAGCTGCCTTGAGCAAACAGCCAGCCTGACTGCCCTTATGCCAGCACAGATGCCTCAAACAACTGTACAAAAGACGGCAGCTGATTGCCTTGGCTCCTGAGGGCACAGTCCTAGCCAGGGCTGCTCGGAACAATTTGTACCAGACTATTTGCTCTAACAAGGCTTGATGTATAAGTCTAGATTAAGCCTTCCTACAGTTTTTCCATTCACCACCTTTTTGTTTTTGTTTTTTCGAGATGGGGTTTCTCTGTGTAGCTTTCGAGCCTGTCCTGGAACTCACTCTGTAGCCCAGGCTGGCCTCGAACTCAGAGATCTGCCTGCCTCTGCCTCCCGAGTGTACTTGACTCTACTTATATAGTTGTGTTTCATATATATGTATATATATATATCTCAACATTTATATAACAATTATTTTTAAAACAGTTATTTGCATATATATACTTTTCCAATTATTAAAACAAAAACAGGTTTGCATACCAATGTAATAGCTGTGTTTATTTTTATATAAAGGCTAAATTTTGAGATGACAGGACACAAAGCATTTTCAACGTTTTTCAGAGTCAGTTCACATTTTGATTTTATAATTGTCAATGCTGAGCACAGAGCTCACATCAATACACAGTATAGAATGGTATAAGAAGGTATGTGTATAGGAAGGGTGGTCAAGGCTGTTTCTTTAAGAACAGGAGGTGTTTGTTTGTTTGTTTTTGTTTTTTCAAGACAGGCTTTCTATGTGTAGTTTTGGCTGTCCTCAAACTCATAAAGATCCGCCTGCCTCTGCCTCCCGAGTGCTGGGATTAAAGGTGTGCACCACCGTCTCCCAGCGAGCAGGATATTTTTGTGTGCACAGTGAAGAGGCTGCAGTTCCTAACATACAACAGTTTCGAGTCTGAGCTGAGGTTTTCAGGCAGCCCTGGGGTTGTGTGGCCTGATGGTGTGCTTTGGGCAGGCTGCAGCAGGGCCTCACGATGTAACACAGGCGAGCTATACCAGAAACAACTCGAATTCATCATGCATTTGATTTTGAATTAAGTTTTGATTGTTTCCCAATCAGAAACCTTTTACCGTTGCTAAATATTTTATGACCTCCCTATTCAGTTATGCGATCCCATATGAAGTCATATGGAAGTCTATGAAATCCATATGAAGTTCCAGAAGCTTTGGTTGGGGACTGGACAGATGGCCTAGCGATTAAGAGCACTTGTTGTTACAGAGGACCCAGGTTCAATTCCCAGCACCCACAAGGCAGCTCACAACCATCTGTGACTTCAGTCTCAGGGGATCTGATGCCCTCTGCTCGTTCCTAAGGGCGCCAGGTTCATACGCGGTGCACAGACTTACATGAAAACTAAACACTCATGCGTATAAAATAAAATATTTAAAATGTAAAAAAATTAAACACACACAAAAGAAGTTGCACTTTCGGGTTGGGGTGTGGCTCAGTTGTCAGAGTGCAGGGTTTCACCCTTAGTACTAAATAAAATTGGTGGTGCCTATCTGTAATCCCAGCACTTGGCAGGTACAGAGAGGAGGATGGGAAGTACAAGGTCACCCTTAGCTACTTAATGAGCTTGAGTCAAGTTTGGGCTACATGAGCCTCTGTATCAAATATGAAGATGAGGAGTGGGGGGGGGGGAGTCGAAGGAGGAGGAGCAGGTGATGGTGGTGTTCTAGATAACCCTGCAACCATTTCCAACTTGGCCCAGAGGAGGAGCCCTTCTCATGGAGGGTCTGTGTAAGAGGCAAGGTCATGACTGCACCAAAACACACGCTTTAAAGACCTGTGATTGATTGGTGCTACAGGGGCCACGCTGTGACTGGACCAAACAAGTGCTGTGATTGAATGGCTCGCTGGCCTGTCTGCAGGGAGATGCGTTCCTGAGGTTGCAACACTGTGGCGGTAGAGGCATCTCTGGAGTTGCCTGCTTCCAGTACCGCAGGCCCCGCTGGTGACACGGAGGCAGCGGCAGCAGCGGAGGCAGCTGGCGCCATCGTTATAACAGCAGCAATGCCCAGCGGCCTGGTAGCTGAAGCGGCGACCGCCTGATTGACAGTCTGAAGAGAGCGAGGGCAGCTGCTTGACACGTATAGAGGTCCTGGTGGCCTTGGGAGCAGTCCTGGCACCTCTTACCTAGCTTTCAATCTCTGCAGCTGGGCTTCTAAAGAGCCCTGCTTGGGACTGGCATCTGGTTGCTGAGCCCAAGGCCCTGGCTTCTCAACACACAGTGTCCATTATCTGGAGAACTTGATACAGCCGACAGCTGAAGTAGCGGCTGTGGAGGACTCAGAACCACCCACTAGGTGCACCCGCAGACCTGAACCTGCCCTGGCTGTGCTGGTAAGGGCATGGGGGTCGCCCACTGATACAGAGACCCAGGCCTGATTCCGAAGCCTGCACAGCAAGTCTAACACTAGAGGGCGCTCCTTACCGCTGCTTACGCCTGTCTGCTGGTATGGCTCTCTGCAGCCCAAACACAAAGGGATGGGAAGCCGCCCCGGAGGAGCGTTTATAGACTATATCTATCCACAATTTCTATCCAGGTGGAGCAAAAGCAACCTCCGCCAGTAGAGTGTGACAGGGAGAGCCTTAGGCTGAGACAGTCAGGATGAGGAGCAGAGGAAGGATCTATGACCATTGCTGGTGGCACTCGGTCGTTACAATTGCCAAAGCAATTTTTTTCTTCAGTATTTTCAAAGCAATTTTGTTTTCGGTATCAAAGAATGAACCTAGGGCTTCTGGCAGACCGGGCAAGTGTTCTACTATTGGGATATATATACCAAGCTACCCTTTTCACTTTTATTTTTTATTTTGAGACAGGATCTTACCAAGTTGCACAGACTGGCCTTGAACTTATTGTATAGTGAGTGCCATAGCAATCTTACAATACTGATTCAATGAAAGCCACCCATGTGCTTTCCAAGAAAATTCTGTAATACTAATAATAGAACAAAACAAAAATATGGAAGGCTGGAGGTATAAAACACAAGCATGGTAAGATGCAGGTACACACACAGCATGGCAGGATGCAGGTACACACACACACACACAGCATGGCGGGATACAAGTACACACACACACACAGCATGGCAGGATGCAGGTACACACACAGCATGGCCAGATGCAGGTACACACAGCATGGCAGGATGCAGGTATACACACAGCATGACCAGATGCAGGTACACACACTTGTGGGATATTTGATCACACTGTGAAATTCCCAGACTGTGTTAATGAAATTAACCATGCATGGGGCGTGAGGCGGAGTTAGTGATTAGTGGACAAGAATTAGCCGTAGAGAGTACCGAGCACTCACCAATGTGGATAGAGAGACACAGGGAGGAGTAGATAGGGACTTATAGAGATTCTTGGTCTCTTTAGGGATGGTGTGGAGATGCTCTCTCTCTTGCTGGGTCTCTGGCCAAAAAGAAAGGTCAGTTGGTTGTTTCTCGGCTTCTTTGATCTAGTAAGTTTTCACCCCAACACCTGACTCCCAAGACTTTATTGGTAAATAAGACAACTTAGATAAAAACAACATTTCAGGGCTGCATGGCTACGGCCGCAGCTGAGCCAGTGCCGGCGGGACTGGAAACCCTACTAGGCCTTGAGGTCTGGGTGTCTGGGCGTGGGGGCGCAGAAGGTAGTGAAAATCCCAGCAGATTCAGGTGCTGCCCTAAGCAGACAGAAAAGCAACACACGCAAGCACTGCGGGATGGAAATACCAAAGATGCTGCCGCTCAGCATTGTTCATATCAAAACTGGAAGCCAATGGAAAGCCTCCGGGGCGGGAGAAATGGATACAGTTAGATACATTTTACTTCTCCTCAGCCCAGAATGCGTTACAATGAGTCAGCATTAGATCTGAGTGGGTCTCAGTCTGAGTTGTGAAAATAGAAAGATGTGGGAAAGTTTGTATTTTTAAAATGGTCCTGTGCTAGAGTTTCTATTGCTATGATAAAACACGGCTGACCAAAAACAAAACCCTTTAGGGAGGAAAGGGTTTATTTCAGCTTACACTTCCTGGTAACAGTCCCGTCTGTCATTGTGGGAACTCAGGGGAGGAACCTGGCGGCAGGAGCTGAAGCAATGCTGTGGCGCTTGCTCCTCATGGCTGCCTCAGCCTGCTTTCTTCCAGCACCCAGGACCACCAGCCCAATCTTATGGAGGCATTTTCTCAATGGAAATTTCCTTCTCTTAGATGACGCTAGCTTGGCTCAAGTTGACATAAAACCAGCCAACACCGGTCCTTTTGAAGTTTTTTTTTTTTTTTTTAAAGATTCATTTTATTTGTATATGTATGTAGATGTCACTGAAGGTCAGAGGGAGGTGTTGGATCTCCTGGAGTTACAGGTGGTTGTGAGCTGCTCAGTGTGGGCACTAGAAACCAAACATGGGTCCTCACAGGAATCTTAAAGAGTCTTATTAATAAAATCAAACCCGGAGCCAAGTATTGGGGTGAAATGCTGGAAGATCAGAGAGACAGAATAAGCCACAGCTACCTCATCTCCCTGATCCTCAACTGGTCTTGTTTCCTCAGACTGGAGGCCTCTGAGTCATCATCCAGAATGGGTCTCAGCTAAATTGCTGCTCAAAAGCCTGAATGCTTAACCAGCCAAATGTTTAACCAGCCAAATGCTTCTAGTTTCTGGTCCTCACGCCTTATATAGCTTTCTGCTTTCTACCACCACTCCCTGGGATTAAAGGCTCACTTTCTGGGATTAAAGTCGTGATGAGTCACCATGCCTGGCTGTATCCTTGAACACATGGATTTCTGCCTCTGGAATGCTAGGATTAAAGGCGTGCACCACCACCGCCCAGTTTCTGCTATGGTTTGCTAATAGCTCTGACCCCCAGGCAACTTTATTTATTAACATACAAATAAAATCACATTTCAATACAAATAAAATATCACCATATTTCCCCTTTCTATTTTAATAAAAAGAAAAAAGGAAAAAAGTTATAACTAACATAAGAAAAACTATATACAAAAGTACAATAACTATATACCATATATACAAGTAATAAATACCTAAACAATGTCTAGTCCATTTTTATTTGACAAATTCAGAAAAAATAATTCCATTATCTATCCTATTTTGGTAAGTCTAAAATGTACCTAATTCACTTTCTATCCTAACTAATCTTCAACTATAACTAACTAATCTTCAACTCCCTCAGAGACCCAAGAAGGAAATAATATTACCTAATAAAAAATAAAAACAGGAAGTGCATGCAAGCAGCTTCCAAAAAAAAAAAAAATGTGAGTTGACAGAAACAGCCAGCTGCCTGGACAGTCACCTGAGGTTTCTCCGCAGTGTTGGGGCATCATCTTCAGCCTATAGGCTTAGCGTATCTGACAGACTCATTTGTGAAGTAGGATGTACACAAGGTCAACAGTTCAACCTCACATTGGGTGAGAGCAGTCCAAGTACCAGAAACACCTGAATTCCACTAGTGTCCTGTCATGATTCAGGATTTTAAATTCTGGAAATTGTTGATTTTTTTTTTTTAATTCTTAGTGGATTTTTCCTTTAATGAGTATGCAATATCCTTCCCTGTCACTTCTGATTTGTAGCATGAATCTTAAAAGTTCTTATTTATCCTTTATGTTTAATATTGTGGCTGTTCTGTCTCTGACCCCAGATAAGTTTATTAGCACGCACAATATTTGGGGGAACACAATACCACACCTCTGCCAGAGCAGTATGTGCTCTTTACTGCTCAGTCACCTCTCTGGTCCCGAAGGTCTTCCATTTATCTCTATTTATCCCCATCCACAGGACTGAAGGGCCAGGGGAGCAGCCCAGAGTCCAACACTGAATTCTAGGCCAAACCCATTCTTCAGCCTCCTGCCTGTGACGAGGAAAAGTTCCGAAGTTAGACAAACCAGGATTTAAATTCCGCCTCTCATTCAGTCTCTTCTGACCTTGTTTATCTAAGGCAGTGACCCTGAACCTGAGGGTCGCCCGCTGGGGTCACGTAGCAGATATTTCTATTAACGATTCATAGCAGTAGCAAGATTACAGTCATGAAGTAGCAACAAAAATAATTTTGTTTGGGGTCACCACAACAAGAGGAACTGTATTAAAGGGTCCCAGCGTTAGGAAGGTTGAGGACCACTGGTAAGCCATGTCACCCGCTGCATGCCCCAATTCAGACTCTGGACCCGAGAATCTCCAGCTGACAGTTTCCATCAGTCGGGGCCACTTAAGTGTGTGTTTAAAAGAAAAACCGCAGGGCAAACAAGCTGTAAGCCTTGGCAGCTTCCCAGAGAAAGGAGACAGAGACCCGGAAGAGGGAAAGCCTAGAAATTTGAGGTAAGCCTCTGTGTTCTAGCTTGGGAAGTCAGTCCCAGGGCAAACAAGCCCCACCAAGGGGCGGGGCTCCAGAGACAGAAGGAAGCCCAGGGTTCGAGGGCACAGCCAGGCTCAGGATAGAGAGGGCAAGGAAGAAAATGGGGAAGAAGCAGCAAAAAGAATTTACACCTTTCCGAGTCAGGGCTCGGAGAGGTGGGCGGACCCATCCGAGTCTGAGAACCGCTCTGTGCTGACTGGACAGAGGGTGGGGTTTCTGGGAAGGAAAATTCGCTAACTCATTAAAGGGTTAATTATTCATCCTGCCTCTTTAGTATGGCTTTGGGAAAATCTGCCTTCTTAAGGTGCAATCACTTAGCCAGGTGACTGGCCCAACTTCATTAACTCTCACCGACGGGGAGGAAATGGCTTTTCCATAATGGGACTCCAATGCCAATGTAACAGTTTCCTGGAGCAACTTGTCAGTACTGTGAACATTCACACATAAGGCGTCCGTCGTTACCCCTGGAGGGAGTTACAGGGACACGGCAGAGAAGCCTTTGTCTTTTGCACTGCTCTCGTGCGTGCGTGCGTGCGTGCGTGCGTGCGTGCGTGCGTGCGTGCGTGCGTGCGTGCGTGGTGGAGGCGATGCTGTTTGAGGCAGGGTTTCATGTTGCCCAGGCTGGTCTCCAAGTCACTATGTAGTGGACAATGCCCTTGAACTTCTGATCCCCCTGCTCTCACTCCCCGAATGCCAGGACTGCAGGCACACGGTGCCACTCCAGGTTGTAGGATATGGACAGTCATTCCCCACCCCTTACTGCCCTTCGACGGTCAGGTTTGTGACTCAGTGTACAGATTCCCATCAGCCTGATTCCTACTTCATCCAGACTTAATAGTCACCTCACGAAACGGTTGCTTTTGGTCCACATTTTACAAAACAGAGTCATTGTGCTTAACTCCAGCCGTGGAAGTGAGTCATTGCACTCTCTCAGCTTCGGCTTGCTGATCTGAAAAGTGGATGGGGAAGGGGCCTCCATAACAGGCTGGAGCATGCTTAGAGAGGTCAGGGTACACGTCCTGCTTTGAGTAGAGTGAGGAGGGTTGGTTCTGCCCCATCCTCAGTCGGAAGTGGGTGTGGGGTAGTTCTTCTGTGATGAATCACAGACTTCTGATTTTCACCAGCCCCCCTGGAGTCATCCAGGAAACTGAGTCACAACAGTGAAACTCACAGGCATCACCCTGAGAGGGCCACTGTTCTGCTGTCAAAGGAGCCCTGAGCCATGACAGTCCCTGAACTACGGCAGCCACACTGTGTGACCTTGGGTGAGTTACATCATCTCCACATGGGAGGGAAATAGTTGATTTGGCTGGAGAAAGGCCCATCTGCAGAGTGCTGTAGGCTGTGTGTGGTGGGTATGTGTAAGGAGAACACAGCTCTACAAAGCTCTCACTGGTGTGTGTGTGTGTGTGTGTGTGTGTGTGTGTGTGTGTGTGTGTGTGTGTGTAAGGCAGAGGTCCACATCAGGTGTCTCCCTTTGATGGCTTTCCACCTTTATTTGCTTTTATTTTTATTATTTATTTTGCGTGTACAGGTGTTTTGCCTGCAGATACGTCTATACGCTCCTGAATACCTGGTGTCCTCAGAGGCCAGAAGAGAGCGTCAGCAACAGATTCCCTGGGGCTGGGAGACATTGTGTGGATGTCTGAATTGAACCTGGGTCTTCTGGAAGAGCAGCCAGTGCTCTTAACTGCTGAACCATCTCTCCAGCCCCAATCCACATTTATTTTTGGGAAATGATCTTTCACTGAGCCTGAAAATTATTGATTTGACTGTCCCAGCTGGTCAATGAGCTGCAGGGATCTACCAAAGTCTCCTGCTCCCTCCTAAGTGAGTTGAAGCATGAAGTTGAACACTGAGCTTTCATGTGGGTGCTGAGGATCCAAGCTCAGGTGTCATGCTTGTGCAGAGGCCCTTTCCCATCCGAGCTATCTCCATACTCCCATGGCACATGGATCTTTGTGAGTTCCAGGCCAACCTGGTCTACACAGCAAGCTCCAGGACAGTAGAGAGACCCTGTCTCAAAACAAAACAACAAACAGAATCCTAATCCCTATCTCCTCTCCTTTTGTTTTTGTTTTTTTTTTTTCTCCCAGAGGTCTCCCTTAAGAGCATTTTGCAATTCTCCCTCCCTCCCTCCCTCCCTCCCTCCCTCCCTCCCTCCCTCCCTCCCTCCCTCCTTTCCTTTCTCTCTCTCTTTCTCTGACAGGGTCTCGTTGTGCAAAGCTATGTAATCAAGGATGACCTTGAGCTCCTGACCCTTCTTTCTCCCCATCCTGAGTCCTAGGTTTACATCGTTGAGCTACCACAGCTAGTTTATGTGATGCTGGGACTTGAACCCAGGGCTTTGCCAACTCAGCTCCAGCCTCCCATTTTGCATTTCTGTGGTTGAGTCCACACTTGCAATGCTGCTTCACGACCACTTTAAGCATTGCAGGGAGACGTTGTACATGTGGACTGGGGTTCAGTTCCCAGCACCCATTTGTAACTCCAGTCCCAGGGGATCTGACGCCCTCTTCTGGCCTCCAAAGGCACTGAATGAATGTAGTGCAAAGACATACATGTAGGCAAAACACCCACGCACATAAAAGAAACCGAAGAAAATCTCAAAAAATATTTTATTTAAAAAATGTTCATTACCACTAGTCACCAGGAAAATGTGACTTAAAACCACAGGAAGATATCACCTCACACCTGTTAGACAGGCCATTATCAAAAAGCCAAAAGAGAGCAAACACAGTTGAAGCCGCCTCTCACAGGAGACGTCCCTGAGGATGTAAACAGTAGAGGCAGACAAGCAACGTGGAAGTTCTCAAAACATTAAAAACGGAACTGCAGTGTGACCCCACAATCCCACATCTGGGTGTGTTCAAAGGAAATGACGTTATATGCTGAGGTGCGTCTGCTCACCTGTGCTCATCACAGCATCCTTCACAATGGCCATGGGAATGATCCTGGATGTCTACAGATGAATAAGTGGTGTGGAATGTCCCTCATCCCCAGAAAAGAGGGCAGCCCCCTTGTGTGCAGTGTGGATGAACTTGGAGGCTGTTAGGTTAAGTGAAGTATGTCATCAAAACACTGCAGGGCATCACTTAGATGTAGAATTCAAAAACTCAAGTCAGAGACACAGGGTCACATGACTAGGGGTGGAGAGGCGGGGGGGGGGGGGGGGGGAGAGTGCAGGGATGAGGAGGGGCCGCAGACTTCCAGTTCCGTAGGGTGAATAAGCTCTGGAGACCTAGCGCACTGCATAGGATGATGGTGACGGTGCTGACTGTGTATTTGAAATTTGCTCAGAATGGTCTGAAATGTTCTCATCTATCTCCCTGCCCTGTCTCTCCAGTTTTCAACATTCCACTGTGGGACAAGCTGGGACATTCACAAAACTCACAAGACAGTTTCAAGACTCAAAGGCCCCTTCCTGGGTTTATATACACAGTAAATAATGGTCGGAGAGAGCAGAGTCCTCCACGGAGTTGGGTAGAGAGCTCAGGTGATGTGACTTTTGTGATTGGTCACACACCATAGTGGGTTCCTCAGTGATGCAGCCCTCCCAGTCGCTTGTGCTCCTGTGAGTAACCCTCATCCACGTGTCTATGAAGAACCCCAATAGACTCACTGATTCACGAAGCCGGACCAGGGCAGACTCCTTTGGTCTGTCGTCAGGCCCCTACCTGGAGTGGATAGACAGTGTTCACATGCATCCAAGCAAAGTTATGCAACACACACATACACATACACACACACACACACACACACACACACACACATACACACACACACAGTGTGGGAGGTGATGCCTACTGTAGGAAATTTAATTAGCTCAAGAGAGAAAAATCGTTTCTCATTGTGTGTGTATATCAGAACATTACAGGCAACTTCATTAGATAGAGTTTTATTGATGATTCCTAAGTAAGCCAGAACACAGTGTGGTGTTAATCACAGCAAAAGAAGTCGAAGCAGGACGTTGGGGAAGGTGTACCAGGCTCACATCAGTTCAGGGAGGCCTCACGTCTTTGACAAGTATTGTGTACTAGACAGAGGGAAGAGAGTCCATGCCTGAAACAGACGGATTTTAACGTCAAAGGGAAGGTGAGGGCCTGTTGAACAGGAGAGGCACCCGGCCCCAGAGGCAGGGTGGCTGCTGCCATGATGGCCAGCCAGACGCAGTTGAAATCAGAATGATCGGGTCTTCAAGGGCCCATGGTATCTTCCTATGGGTTGGTCAGCTTCCTTTCTTATAGGACTCAGGACCACCTCCCCAGGGTGGCACCGATGACCCCAGGAGGCTGGGCCCTTCCACAGCAATCTTTAATCAAGAAAATGTCCCATAGATGTGCCCACAGGCCAATCAAGTTCCATCTTCACAGATGTCTAGGTTTGTGTCAAGTTAACAAAAGCTAAGCAGGACACCCAGAGAAGCTTCACTTCAGAGTCTGTGTAGAGACACGGTGGTGACCAGGCTGCTGGAATAGTTTCCCCGTATGCTTGTGTCCCTTCGTGCTGGGAAATTGAAGCCAGTTGACTTCATTCACTCCAGGTCACTACTCAGTCAAGGTGTAGCTGGTCATCTGAGCAAGTGATTCAAGTAGGCACGTCCAACCCCTTTGACATTGCCACTGGATGCTGTCACCCATAAATGGCATTTTTGAGAAACATGCACTTGAGTCACACACCACCACCACCACCACCACCACCACCATCATGGGTTTGTTTTGGTAGTCTACACCAAAACAAACCCATAGTCACTGAGAGTATAATGTTTTCATCGAGTTCACAGATTTGTGCTGGGGTTACATTCATGGTCTCTTCATCCTCATGTGGTCCACAGGCCCTTGCTTGGACACGCCAGACAGAGCCTTTCTCAAGGGCTGAGCCAGCATTTAACAGGCAGAACCTGAGTGACGGAGCTTCTGTGAAGGAAGGGGTCTGGTTTAACCAGCCCCTGGGTCTGGTTTCCTTAGTGTTCACAGCCTCCGATCCCGCAGGGACTTATTAACATAAATTATATAAAGCTTGCAATTACCGAGTTACAGCCTTCCCGGCTAGGATTGATGTGGTTACTGCCTTCATAGATCCCCAGAAGAGGAGGGGTGACGGGGGGTAGCCGGGAGGGAACGGCTGTCACTCACAGCTCTTTACAAGGTCACAGCGTGGCACTTAGAGAGTTAGAAACAGCTCACCCACCCAGGGAAGAAGATTAATTGTACTGACAAAGGAGACGTGACGTGATCTGTGGGCTAGAGGTTCATGAGGCCTGTAAATCTTCCCAAATGGCCACATTATACATCTCGAGGTGCCGCCAACCAAGTCAATTCTGATTTCATATAAGAGTCCAAGGGTCTGTTATGACAATCTGTGGAAAAATTTTGTTTACTCTTTTGCATGTCTATGTGTGATTGCATGCACAAATATGTGTTTATGCGTGGGTGCAGGTACAGGTGTACATCAGAGGCCAAACATCAAGTGTCTTCCCCTACAGCTCTCCACTGTACTTTTTGAACCAGGGTCTCTCACTGAGCCTGGAGCTCAGCATGTCAGCAAAGCTAGCTTGCCATCGCGCCTCAGGGATCCTCCTGTCCCTGCCTTCCCTGAGCTGGAATTAGAGGCATGTGCTGTGGTGACTGCTCTTTATGTGGACATTGAAGACCCAAACTTAGGTCTCCATGCTGTGTGACCACACTCCACTGATGTCCATCTTCCTAGTCCCTAAACAGTTTTTTTTTAAATCTTGAGGATTCAACTCAATGAAAATATAATCTGTATAATACCACCCAGAACAAGATATAAGCCACAGAATATTGTAGTACCCTAAAAGGCTCCCTGGTGTCCCCTCGTCGTCAATAGGGTCTTACCCAGAGGTAAAGACTCTTCTTAACATAGAGCTGGCTTGGTTTTGAACTTCATATTAAAAATACCATACATTCTGGCCATGTGAAAACTTAGGTACACTAGAAGCAAAGGCAGGACTGAGCATTCAAGGCCAGTTTGGCCAACTTAGTAAGACCTTGACTCTGTAGCCTTGGCTGTCCTGGAATTTCCAGTGTAGAGCAGACTGGCCTCAACTCATAGAGATCCGCCTTCCCCTGCCTCCTGAGTGCTGGGATTAAAGGTATGTGACACTGTGCCCGACTCAAAATAAAAATATTTAAATGAAGAATTGATAATGTCAGCCAGTTGGTAGAGTGCTTACCTAGCAAGTGAAAAAGAGAAAGAATTACAAAGTATTATAGCAAGTATCTATGTATAGCAGCTATTATTATTATTATTATTATTATTAGTAGTAGTAGTAGTAGTAGTAGTAGTAGTAGAAGTAGTAGTATTGAGCCTGGCTTCTTAGGTTCAAAATTATGTTCAAGATTCACTCATGTTTTTACATTTAGCATTGGCGTGTTCCTTTTCATTCCTGTATATGAGTCCATAGAATAGACTATTCTTGTATAATATTAGAGGGACCACCCTTAATATTAATACTTCCCAGGGGCTCAGGAGAGAAACTACGAATGGCAAGGACTATTTTGGGGGAATAGAATCTCAGCACACCAAGCTCTATAGTCCACTTGCTTTAATTCCTCTGGGATAACATCCTTTATACACAGCTTCAGTTCTGTTCTCGTGCCTAGCTCCTTTCTTGCCTGATTTCTCTCTATATTTATCTACTGCTCCCTCTAAGTTCTATCTTAATTCTCTCGTCTTAATTCTGCCTCATCTAGGTCCTTTTCATCTCGTTCTTACCCAGCAATCCTTCCCCATCTGACTCTTCTTCATCTTCCATCTCGTCCACACGTACTCTCTGGTCAAAATCCTCCTTATTCCTCTCTGTTCTCAGTCTCTAAGTTCTCCACATTTCTCCTAAGTCTCCCAGGAATCCAGTTAGAAACCCAAGCAATAGCAATCTCCTGGTCAAGCAAGGTCACCAGGCTTGAATTCTACGGGGTCATAAAGGCAGGTGAGAATTTTCCTCAGGCAGTGACCACCAGGCTTTCTTTTACAACCCAAAATGGGAATGGTGAAAGAGGTCACCTGAGTGCTAATGACCGTTAGTATATGAAAAAGGGGATCTGTGTGCTCAGTCCACATTCCTAGAAGTGGTTAGGTAAGAAGTTAGGGGTCTATTAGTAAGGTTGTATAAGAAAGGAGGGTCTCACCCTAAATTGCACAAGAAATAAAGCGATCCACCTGACCTAGGAGACAGGTGTTGTTTCATATGGCCTTGGATGCTTGATAGGCATTTTAGATAAATACACTGTTAGGAGTTCTTGGAAGCACACAAGAAAATCATTTTAGGAACCAGCTAATATATATACAAAAGCTAAAATATCACCAAGACTGCTTAAACCACGGCTTGACATTTGGAGAAGTCCTTGCCTTTCCAAGTAGTAGCTTTTGTGATAGTAGCTGAATTCCATTACGTTTTCCTGTGGCTTGCAGCAATTCTGGTTTTTTCTTTTAATAAAAAGGAGAATGTTTAATTCTTTCTAGGGTAGTGAAAAACATGGATAAATTTAAATTTGGAGATGACTGGAAAATGATAAGTAATGGTTAATTAATATTGATATTTAATCAATAGTCTGAGAATTAGTTTAACCATCTAATAGTATTGGATATAGTTAGAATATCTCTGTCTCAAAAGGGGAGCAGAGGAGTAACATAAAAAAAAAATCTAGCTAGTATGGCATAATATGGTCAAAAGTGTCTGAATACTATGATTATGACTTATCAAAAAGAAATGGTTAGTTTGGAACATTAACTCTATCTATTAATCTTTGGTTAGTGGTATTAATTTGGCTAACCTGTATTTTAAGGAGGCATAAGTTACCTGAGTCATGAGAATCTGTGGGACCAAGGCTGCAGCTGAAAATTACCTAGTTTAACTTTGTAATCAATGCAATATTAAACCACTAGCTATGAAAAAACAGTAAAAACCTGTGTCAGGGTATACTTAGCAAGACTTACATACAGAACAATTGTCATAAGTATATGAGGAGAATGTCTGGGAGTACATACATTTGAGGATCATGGGCAGAACTCATACAATTAATAACAGAGCATTTTTTAAGGGCAGTCCAGCCCCTGGGCTGGAGAGTTCAGTTCAGAAAGAAGGGTATGTGACAAAGGGGGCGGTAGAAATCTCTCATGGTTACTTCCTGCTGATATGGGGGCAAAGCTGGGGGTCTTGAGGCCTGGGATGCAGTGGAAACCCAGGAAGCGCAGGCTGTTTTAGGCTCTGTGTCTGTGAGACACATGCAGCAGGCTTTCTTGTCTCGTGGACTGCAGGGCGTGATGCAGGGCTGAACCGGACAGCTCATCAGTGTGGCCTGGAGGGTGGGATGCAGACCTGCAGCTAGACAGCATGTCCGTGGTCCAGAGGATGAAAACTGTAACTCCTTAAATGGTTAGAATTTCTGCTGGAAACAAATATGTGTATTAATGGTAGAACATGCAGCCGAGGAGTTTTAAAGAGGAAACTTTTTCTCTTAGGTGTACCTATGGAATATTAAATATGGTTAGCAGATGAGAGAAGGGGACAGCAGGCCAGGGAGAGGGAAGCCCTCCCCCCCCCCCCAGAGAAGAAAAATAAATTTTGTAAGTGGGAGATAAAAACTGTAGTTAGGTTGCATTTCTTCCAGTCCTTCTTGGCTTGTGAGCATTGGAAAGGTTGATCTCTTAGAGCTTAATAGACAAAATCTTAGCCGGGCGTTGGTGGCGCACGCCTTTAATCCCAGCACTCGGGAGGCAGAGCCAGGCGGATCTCTGTGAGTTCGAGGCCAGCCTGGGCTACCAAGTGAGCTCCAGGAAAGGCGCAAAGCTACACAGAGAAACCCTGTCTCGAAAAACCAAAAAAAAAAAAAAAAAAAATAGACAAAATCTTAGACATGCTAGCAATATAACAATGGCAATTTTTTTAAAAAAATTTGTTTATTTATGTATACAGTGTTCTGCCTGCATGTATGCCTGCGGGCTAGAAGAGGGCACCAGATCTCATTATAGATGGTTAATGAGCCACCATGTGGTTGCTGGGAATTGAACTCAGGACCTTTTTTTTTTTTTTTTTTTTTTTCGAGACAGGGTTTCTCTGTGTAGCTTTGCACCTTTCCTGGAACTCACTTGGTAGCTCAGGCTGGCCTCGAACTCAGAGATCCGCTTGGCTCTGCCTCCCGAGTGCTGGGATTAAAGGCATGCGCCACCACCGCCCGGCAAACTCAGGACCTCTGGAAGAAAAGCTGGTGCTCTTAACCTCTGAGCCATCTCTCCAGCCCCAACAGTGACAAATTTTGTCAGAGCAAAATTATGAATCCTTGGAGCCTCAACAAAATATCAGGATGGCCAGAGAATAAATCTGAAATGTGTCATTTATATATATATATCTCAAGTCTCGTTTATCTTTTGACCAAAATTAATAAAGTACATTTAGAACAGAATTATTACTTCTAATCATATTTCTATAAGTTTTATATCATTGATGAACAGTTCTTCAAAAGGAATTGTATCTATTTATTCATATTCAAAGCTCAATATTTAAGAACCTAGAGGTAAATAACAGCTTGTAATCATACTGCCGCTAGAAGTGAGCGCCTTTGTCCTGTAGCGGTCTAGCCGTATGGCGTGACCAGGCAATCCAGGATTCATAAAGGTGAGTCAATGTCCTGTGAAGACATGTATCCTCTTCCCGATGTTATGAAAACATCAGGACCTTTTCAAATACCAGTGAGAAGATCGTAGTGACTTAGGTGTAACTTTGTGTCTTGGCCTGGGGGTAATAAGGAATACCTGTAGTGGGGGATATGAAAAATTAAGCACCAATTCTTAAGAGATCTTGAAGTATATGTAAGGCCGTCGTCTATATATAAGCTCTAGGCATTCCTAAAATTGAAAAGCAGTGAAATAAATGGTGTATTACTTCTTATTTCATAACCATAAATCATAAGGATGTAAGCCTCATGGGTGAACTTCCATAGGGAGAGAATTTGGAATTGTTGGACAGACATATGAAAAGGTGCCAGTATATCCTGTAGAGCTATTTGCCATTCTATAGACTCCTAAGTTTCATAGTTTGATATAAATATAGTATCATCTGTGCAATAAATGTATTGTAATATATATGCATATACACGTACATATATACATACATATATTGTTTTTATTAGGTTGGGGATTGTGAGGAAGCTATAATTGACAGTCAGTTCTGATAGTCAATCTGTATATATAATGAGGAACTCTGCTCAATGAATGAGTCCTGGATAACAGAACTCGAATTTCCTGCTCTGTATGCCAGCTTTGGCCTCCATCATGGCAGGGTGAGCAGCAAGCTAAAAGGGAAATGCTGACAATCTTTAGGGTGATGAGGTATGGCAAAGAAGCAATCTTGTAAATTTATAACAATTGTTATTTTGATTCCTAGGCATGGCTGTGGGAGATGGCAAGCCAGGCTGAGAATCCCCTTGGCTTTAATGAATTGTATTTAATTTCTTAAGATCTTGTAACAGTCTATAAGCCTGATTTTCTTTAAACAACAAATATTGGGGTGACTCAAGGGCTGGTGGGAGGCTTTCTAAGTTTCTCCTCCACCAGACAGGTCGCAGTTACAATTTTCTCAGTATTCAAAGGCCATTGTTTGATCCAGATAGGAGCAGTAGATTTTCCTGAAATGTGGTCAGCAGTGAGGGGGATTGTGGTTCCTAGGAAAAATCCTGATAACCTAGGCCATGTCTGTTATTTATAATTTCGGAATAATGGGCTCAATTATGCCTTGAGCTTGTTTACTCAAGTTCCTTTAAGTTTAAAACCCATCTGTAGCATTTGAGATGATATTAGTCCACAGCAGAGAAGAATGGTACATCCATTTGTTACAGTATGCCTCTTTCCCATAGTGTGTTAGGTTTCCCATAGGAGGATGACATATGGGCAGAATATGCCATAATTTTATCTATCTGACCATCTTAATATTTTTGAGCTGCTAGCAATAATATTAGGTTGACCTAGGCCTATAAGATGAAGGAGTAATAGTCATCTTAAGTACTTGGCCAATCTTTTCCTGAAATATAAGAAACATCGTGCTTATGTCCAGCAAGCCAATTATTTTCTTTCCCTGTATTTTAAGTGTTTAGTTGGTTTGGAATATTTAATTTCCTGAACCCAGAAGGCCATGTCACTGGAATCCACACCAGCAGCTCCCTTAGGTGTCTCCCTGAATGAATCTGAATTGTTTTTGTAGGGGGTTGTACAATGATCTTAATCTCTCCAGTAAAGTCAGGATCAACCTTTCCTGGGACAATTTTTTATACCTTGTACAGCAGAGGAGCTACAGCCTATATTTAGGCCCAGTGTCCCTTTTGGGGAGGTCCAGAGACTCTTTTATTAAGGCATATAAGTCCATTCCTAAAGCTTATATACCTCAGACCTTAATAAAAACTTTATCCATAGATCTAACTTAGGCATACACCCTCAGTATCTCTAGGTTATTTATTGAGTTCATGTATCATTTATAACATATCTAGATGTTTATGTGTTACATTTATCTATCCCAATAACTGGCAATTCATATATCATAAGTTATTTTTAAACTTTCCTAAACATTCTCTATATCTAAACTTTCATACCTTTATAAAAATTTTTCATCCAAAAGCATCTACGTATTAAATTCATCAGGAGAAATAAGTGATTGATTATTGAGAATAGCCAGTGTAAAGTGAATTTCTTTTAATAAAGGAACAGTAGAAGGTCATTTTGAAATCTGTTAGGCGAGCTATCTTTTACTTGAAATTGGACAAATTATCTTTTAGGCCTGGTAAATGGGGATATAATCTAAATGATCTCAAAGCATAGTCTGGACAAAACCCTGGTGATAAGGGATATGGCAGTTTTGTCCAAAGCTTAAACATTTTAAATGCTAGGGGGCTAAGTAATGAGTTGATTATATGAAATTTAGCATACTTAGCATGTATATCAATATGATTTTGTATACATTAGAGAATTTGATCATTCATAAGATGATCAAGTTTTAATTTGTATCCTAATAATTATCTCTATTAGGTTATAGCTTAAGTACAACTTATCCTTAACAGTTTACACTTCAGGTCGGCCAATCAATCAATAAGTTTTATTTCTTAATTATCTTTAATTAAGGTAAACTTGTTCTGAGCAATTTATAAGTTAGCTGTCCTTATAAGCTTAGAATTTAAGTTTTATGCCTGTCAGGTTTAGCCTTAAAATTATTAAGTTTGTACTGAAGTTATTTTAATACAGAAACAGGAACTCTTATTAAAAAATATAGTATATAAGGACAGTAACAATTTAATAAATAAATCCTTTAAGGTGTAACATGAAATAAGATAAGCATAGTAAAAAACCCAAACTAAAACGGAGGAGAATTTTTTTTTTTGGTAGCAGCTGCAGCCAGCCAGTTAGTCCAGTCTGTATCAAGCCAGATAGCCCCCGGGAATGGCAAGGGGAGGAGAAGGGTGGAGACACAGGCTGAGATGCGCATAGCAGATAGTTAGGTTCAGAGAGAAGAAGAAGGCAGAGGTTTAGGATTCCAACCCCCAAACGTTTTGGTGGGGTGTCTGATGAATCCATACAGGTCGTAGTAAGGCGTCCCCTAACCAGGACCTGTTCTTTTGCAATAGGTTACCTGAAGTTCTTGTACTTGGCCGGTATTTTTGTAAATTATCAAGAACTTAAAAGTCAACCAAAAAAGAGGAAAGAGAAAAGGACACTTTTTTAGGAGAGCTGAGAGTTGCCATAAGTTTATAAACTGACTCTGGCTGGGAGGCTTGCATTGTTATTTAAATGAAGGCTGCTGGAGTGAGCTCCTAATTTAGAAGTTTAAGGCTCAAGTTAGCTTTTAGATCCAGTTAGTTTTAGCAAAAAAGGCTGTTTGTTGCAGGACGCTGCTACTATGGAGAACATAGTGAACTTCATTAGCTCTGGTTAACGTTCTTAGGAGGTCTGGTAGTGTAATAATATTGTTTTACCTCCTTGTAAGACCCTGAATGAAGTAACGGCAGGTTTCTCCCTAAAAGGGAGGGGTTAGAATCTCTGCCGCTTATCATAGTCTGACGGTAAATCAATTTCATAAGGTTGGAAGCTTTTAGGGGTCTCCTAAATCTTTCCTTATGTTTTTTAGGAGGCCTTATGGTGTTAAGATAGATTGTTGTTTCCTTATCTAAGCCTGTAAACTGACTGGAGCTGACTGAAATGCCTTTTGTCTTAAGCCTGTGTCATGTAACTTCTATCAGAAGCTGATTCTCTTTAGACTTGTTCTGACTCATGGTGCAAGAAAGATTCTTAATAGGGAAGGGAGATATTCAACTACTCACCACAAAGAGGCCTGGGGTTCCTCCAGGTCTGCAGCACCTTTGGTGTGGTCCATGGGTAGCTGGTAGCTGGCACTTCAGGGGTCACCTTTATGACTCCCTGGAGAGACTGCCTCTTCTCTGGACAGCCTCTGCCAAGCACACCACTGCTTTTTGAGTGTGCTTGGTTGATTACTCTTCCTGAGACTGGGTACCCAAGGGTGCCAGGTCTTGTATAATAATTAGAGGGACCAGCCTTAATATTAATACTTCCCAGGGGCTCAGGAGAGAAACTACAAATGGCGAGGACTATTTTTGCAGACTATAATTTGCTTATAAATTCTACTGCTTGGAGCTGGAGAGATGGCTCAAAGGTTAAGAGCACTGATTGCTCTTCCAAGAGGTCCTGAGTTCAATTTCCAGCAACCACATGGTGGCTCACAACCATCTATAATGAGCTCTGGTGTCCTCTTCTGGTGTGCAGGCATACATGCAGGCAGAACACTGTATGCATAATAAATAAATAAATCTTTTTATAAAGTTCTACTGCTTACGGATTTTTGGCTGGTTTTCGCTTTGAGGATATTATAAATGTCCTTCCTATGATTGATCATTGTTAGGATCCTGCTCTCTCTCTTCCGGATCTAATATCTTACATCATCGGGGGCACAGGCAACTGCATCCTCACCTTAAAAAGCTGGACATGGACCCCCACCCTCTCTTTCTGTTTCCTCTCTGCTGTCTGCTCTGCCCCGCTTCCCTCCCCCACCAGGCCTGGCTTCTCCCTCCTATGCCCTCTTCTTTCTAATAAAGCTCTAACTCTGGTAGCCGTGGCCCATGACTTTTTAGCCGACCAACCAGCACCGTCTAACCGAGGGCCTGCGACTGCCCCGCCCACCACGCATTTGCCCACCACCGCGGTATCGTGTTGGGACTGTGCTTGCGACCGCCTGTTGGTGCGGCATTCTCCACTGCACGTTTGATTGGTGAGTCCCGTTTCCCGAGACTGCAGTCTGACCTATATTCCTCGTGTGCTGGACCCCATGGAGGTGGTCCTCGGGCTGCGCTGCAACGACACATTTTCTCTCCTGATGAGGAGGTCAATGCTGTCGGACCACTGGGTGGTCCACGTGCTGCCTAGGCTCCCAGCTCTTACTCCTCTCTTGACGAAGGCAGGAATAACCTGATCCTTCCTCTACCTCAGGGATGCTTGAGAAAGGAGCCTAGGATCTCAATTTGTTATTTTAATTTTTTCATTTTTCTCTCTTGGCTGCATCCATGAGACATAAGGGTGGATACCAGTAAATTTGGCAGATACCAGTAAAATTGGCTGCATAACAGCTTCACGGGAACTTCTGCCAGTGAACGGGCAAATAACAAGAGTTACCTTATCCCCAAGCCTTCTACTGAAGCTCCGAACCCTCCTCCCTCCCCCTACGGCCTCCTGCCACATGCAACCATTTCTGTCTATCTGTCCACCTTCTGCTCTCTGGCAGTGGGTGGGCCGCTTCTGCTGATTCTCACTTTAACTCACCTTAACTTCTCTCACTCATTCTCAAGCTGCCATGAGAGGCACAGAAAAGTCTGGAAGCGGGCTAGGATCCATGCAAATAAGTTTACAGTAATCAGGATGGCTCTTAAGCCAGAGATCAGTTTATAGCCTGCCTCCTGGCAGGTCTACCTCCCTGACATAGGCATCTGGAGAGCAAGACTCTTGACCCCACAGGCGAAAGTTTCATCTGCGGCATTCAAGGTGTACCAGAGAGAGATGAAAAAAGTCTGAGAACAAAATTGCCAAGTGCTGGCACACGTTGTCTCCCAAAAGCCATTGGGTCCCTGTTCTAAGTGTGGGGGAAAAAAAGGCCATGCAGGCTAGTGAGTGCTCTGCCAGGCTATCAGCTGAGCCTTGTTGAAAGTGCCACCTAGAAAGACAACCGGTCAGCTGACTGCCCTCAGGCACCAAGATGGCGCTGGAACATCAAGCTAAGACCTCCAGCAGACCTAGGCTTGTCCACAGGCTCCTTCGCAGGGAATCCAGAATGCAGCATGGGAGTGATCCATTTCTTTCCTTCTGGACACCAGAGCCACTGACCTGGTCCTGGGAGTTTTGGGGTGTCACCTCTCATCGTTTCCCTATTGTTGGTGTAGGGAGGACAGCCTTACCCACCTCACCAGACTTAATTGTACTTTCAGGATTACTTAATGGGAAAAGATTTCCAGCTAAGATAGGAGCTTCCATGTGCCTCACTCCAGACCTGTCACAGTGCTTCTCCTCCTCATGCACACAGACAGGGCCCTGATCTCTGCCTTGTTCCTAATTCCAAGAAATAAGTTCTCATGCACCACAAGCTTTTCTCTTCCCAGTTCCCTCTTCTAACTCACTGTTCAGCCAATGGTACGGGACCACCACAGAACCGGAGTCCAGAGATCATCAAGGAAGAAACTATTACAGCTAAAAGGAATTTACACCCCCAGACTCAAAAGTGTCTGGGCTCTGCAAAACCAGGCTTTAATATAACCATCCATTACTGTTAAATGCTCTCAACAATTGATCACTTGTGTCTCCTGGATGCTAAACTAGTAAAAGAAATAGGTGCCTTAAACAATCTGTCTCTGATAAAGCTTAAAAACATGTTCCAATTTCTCTGTCTCCCATTAACACTAACCAATATAAGCAGAGTATTAAATGCTACCATGGTTTCTCATGGCTGCTTCTTCTTTTTTTTTTTTGGGGGGGGGGGTTGAGACAGGGTTTCTCTGTGTAGCTTTGCGCCTTTTTCCTGGAACTCACTTGGTACCCCAGGCTGGCCTTGAACTCACAGAGATCCGCCTGGCTCTGCCTCCTGAGTGCTGGGATTAAAGGCAAGTGCTGTGGGATGTTCTGTATGTCCTGTGGAAGCCCTTCTTGGGTTCTTTGTGGCGTTACCCAGCAGGTCCGCATAGAGGATGATTAGGACCATGGGCCTGAGTGCAGGTGTCTGAGATGGTCTGCACTTGGCTGTGCTGGGGGATGGTCTGTATGTCAAGTTGTTCTGATTGATCAATAAATAAAACCTGATCGGCTGTGGCTAGGCAGGAAGGACAGGCGGGACTAACAGAGAGGAGAAATAAAAGGACAGGAAGGCAGAAGGACTGACTGCCAGATGCCGCCATGACCAGCAGCATGTGAAGATGCTGGTGGGCCACCAGCCACGTGGCAAGGTATAGATTTATGGAAATGGACTAATTTAAGCTATAAGCACAGTTAGCAAGAAGCCTGCCACGGCCATACAGTTTGTAAGCAATATAAGTCTCTGTGTTTACTTGGTTGGGTCTGAGCGGCTGTGGGACTGGCGGGTGACAGAGATTTGTCCTGACTGTGGGCAAGGCCGGAAAACTCTAGCTACAGGCGAGTGCCACCACTGCCCGGCCTCATGGCTGCTTCTTAACATGTTCAAAAGTTTTCCCAAGCTCCAGAAACCAGCTTAAATCCATCTGGAGAGGTCGGATCTACTTCAGGCTTTCTCTGTCTCACCAGCATCCTGTCAGACACAAAAGTGGCCAGGGTGCCAAGCCAAGAGGGATGGACAGCTCCAGAGCAGCAGGACAGCCTTACCCACCATCCCAGGATGCCTGTCTACCTCGGAAGACCCCCTTCCCTATTCCCCCTAAGAGTGAACCAACGCCCACCAAGTCAGCTGGAAGCAGTTTTTCTGGGAGAAACGACACCCCTATTCCTATTTACTTGCTTTTTTATAATAAGCAAAAGTCTGGAATGTTAGGATCCTGCTCTCGCTCTTCCAGGTCTGATGTCTTACATCATCAGGGGGGTGCAGGCGACTGTGTCCCTGCCTTAAAAAGCCGGACACGGACCCCCACCCTCTCTTTCTGTTTCCTCTCTGCTGTCTGCTCTGCCCCACTTCCCTCCCCCGCCAGGCCTGGCTCCTCCCTCCTATGCCCTCTTCTTTCTAATAAAGCTCTTTCTAACTTTGGTAGCCATGGCCCGTGACTTTTCTGCTGGCCAAACAGTGTCGTTCATGCTTTCAATCATTTGGTGCATGTTTTTGATAGACACATACACTTATTTCTAACAGACATCTGCTATGAAGTAGAGGTTTTTTGTTTTGTTTTGTTTTGAGACAGCATTTCTCTGTGTATCCATGGCTGTCCTAAACTTGCTCTGTAGACCAGGCTGACCTTGAACTCAGAGATCTGCCTGCCTCTACTTTCCCAAGTGTTGGGATTAAAGGTAGAAGTAGAGTTCTTAAGCTGTAGGGTATGTGAGCATTTAACTTGTGAGTATTATCAGCATGTTTTTTACAGTGGTTCTACTGATTTACAGTCCTGCTCTAAAGAATGACAATTTCATAGGGCCTGGAGATAGTGGTGCATGTCTGTAATCTCATTGCTGGGAATACAGAGACAGGAGACTCATGGGGATCACTGGTCAGCCAGCCTAGTTTAATTGACGAATTCCAGGCCAAAGAGAGACAATCCAAGCAAGGATCTGGATTAGCTTAGCTCCCTCCATATCTGTCTCTCTGAGGCCAAGAGGCTAGGGATCCACAGATTCTTCAGGCTGGGCCAGGTGACAGCTGTCCTGCTGTATGTCATAAGGGAACATCACAGAGTGTTGCTCAGGAAACCCACGAGGACCCTCTTGCTTACTGTCTGTCTTGGTGCTAAGGTTGTTGTATCTTAGATATTGCTCCTTGTCGATGCTCTGAGTCCTGTCCACTGTGTAGCGGGCCCCAGACAGGCCCTGCCTCACCGTGTTCCTATGGAGACTCTGTGAGTTACCCAGATAGAGCAGTTGGTGTGCACATCCCATGTAAGCAGTAAGCTGTGCCTTTATCTTTCATTTCTCTCATCCATTGATTATCACTGTGAATTTTCTTCTTTCTTCTTAGACTGATGAGCTGCTTTAAATGTGTTGTAAGCGGCTGGGAAGACAACTCATTGGATAAAGCGCTCACAGCTCAAACATGGGCATAAGAGTTCAGATCTTCAGAACCCATCTAAAAGTCAGGCAGGCCAGGCCGTGGTGGCGCAGCCTTTAATCCCAGCACTCTGGGTGGCAGAGGCAGGCGGATCTCTGTGAGTTCGAGGCCAGTTTGGTACCCAGAGAAACCCTATTTGGAAGAAAAAAAAAGTCAGGCAGACATGGTGGCCGAGTGCAATCCCATTGCCTGGGAAGTAAAGATGAGGTATGTCATGGGCAAACTGGTAGCTGACCAGCCAGAACTGGTACATTCCAGGCTCAGCAAGAGACCCTGCCTCAGTGAAATAAAAATGGAGAACAGTTGAGGAAAACACCTGATGTCAACCTCAGACCTCCATACAATGCACACAAATGCATGCAAACATGTATGCAGCACACATATACACACAAAGAGTTTTATTCATTTTTATTAAAATTTTTCTCCTACATTGTATTTTGATCATATCCTTTGCCTCTCCAACTCCTCTCCAGATCCTCCCTACCACCCAACTTCATGTTCTCTCTCTCTCTCTCTCTCTCTCTCTCTCTCTCTCTCTCTCTCTCTCTCTCTCTCTCTCAAAACAAAAGCAAAATAACAAAAATCAAAACAAAAAAAAAATCAGCAAGACAAAAATTACCCCCCAAAGTTCCCCACAAAACAAGCAAAGGAACAAAAACCACGGAGTTTTTCACAACATGGGCGTTTTAATTGGAAAGTTTTGTCAGTTGCAACAGCATGGATAAATCTTGCTAAGTGGAATAAGCCAAGCCCAGAGGCGTGCCTATCACAGGATCTCCTTTATCTGTGGAATCTTAAGAGTCAGGCTCACAGACATTCGGCTGGAACAGAGGATCCCAGAGCACAGGGGCGGGGGGAGGGGGGGGCGCGGTGATGAGGAAAGGGCCGATGTTGGGCAGCTAGGACCTAACCACAGCAGCACAGAAGGCAAATGTTCTGGGGTTCTGTTACCACAAGGCTTCAGAGGGCTTTTGTCTGTCTGTTTGCAATGGGGTCTCATGTGGTCTGAGCTGGCCTTAGACTCTGGGGGGGGGGGGTTGTTGGTTTGTTTGTTTTTAAATTTCCTTCCTTCCTTCCTTCCTTCCTTCCTTCCTTCCTTCCTTCCTTCCTTCCTTCCTTCCTTCCTTTCTTTCTTTCTTTCTTTCTTTCTTTCTTTCTTTCTTTCTTTCTTTCTTTCTGTGACAAGATCTCTCTATGTAGCCCTAGCTGACATGGAACTCACTCTGTAGCCCAGGCTGGCCTCGAACTCACAGAGACCTGCCTACCTCTGCCTCCCAAGTGCTGGGATTAAGGCAGGAGCCATCATGCTTGGTTTAGGCAGCTTCAAGTATTGAACTCCAGCCACAGTGTTAAGGACATACTTTAAACCCCATATTTTTAAAAAGATTTATTTATTTATGTATTATGTACGTTGGGGTTTTGCCTGCATGTATGTCTGTGTGAGGGTACCAAATCACCTGGAATTTGAGTTACAGAGAGTTGTGAGCTGCCATGTGAATGCTGGGATTTGAACCGGGGTCATTTGGAAGAGCAGCCAGTGCTCTTAACCTTTGAGCCATCTCTCCAGCCCAAATCATATGTTTTTAAACAGATGAAAGAGGGCAGACAAGATGGTTCAGTGGGTAGAAACACTCAAAGTGCAAGAGTGAGCCCATCTCCGATCTCTAAAGCCCATGGTGCAGGCAGAGAACCTACTTCTGAAAGTTACCCTCTGGCTGCACCTGCGGGCAGTGGCGCACACACACACACACACACACACACACACACACACACACCATAATAATAAATAGAAAAAATTTAAAGTTAGAGAATAAAATAGCTAAAAGAGATGATTTGAAATGTTCTCATCACAAAGAACAGTGACCATTTAATGTGAGGGACATGCTAATGACTCCAAGTTTATTATTCTGTGATATTTACATGAATAAAAATGACACTGTATTCCATAGTAATTGTTTAGGTGTCAATCAAAAATCAAATGAAGTTTGGGGCTGGAAGTGTAGCTCAATGGTAAAGAGTTTGCCTAGCCATCAAATCCTTTGTCCTGGTTATTAGTTAGAACCGGGCACTTAGCTCCTCACAGGTGAGCGCTTGTGTCACCTCCTGTCATTCGATGTCACCCCGTCCCATCCCATCTGTTGTAGCTACCTTTCTCATTGCTATGACACCCCCGCCCCCGATGAAGACAACGTAAGGAAAGGAGGTCCCCTTTGGTTCACAGTTTGGGGTACAGTCCATCATGGCTGCAGGAGTGTGAGGCAGGGGGTCACATCGCACCCACAGTCAGGAATCAGAGAGAGGTGGACCCTGGTCTCAGCTCACTTTCTCCTTTTCATTCAGTCCAGGATCCCAGGCCATGGGATGGTGCCGCCCACATTCAGGTGGGATCTACGTACCTCAATTAACCTAATCTAGAAAATCACTCTTGGATACGCCCCATGGCTTGTCTCTTCAATGATTCTAGACTCTATCGAGTTGAAAATTAACATTAGCCATCACACCATCCCATCCCACCCCATCCCATCCCACCTCACCCCATCTCTTCCCTCTCCTCTCCTTCCCTCCCATTTAATGTCATCCCAACCCATCTTTTCCCCTCCCTTCCCCTCCCATCTTACATCATCCCACCCCATCCCACCCCACCCCACCCCATCTCTTCCCTCTCCTCTCCTTCCCTCCCATTTCATGTTATCCTAATCCATTTTATTTCCTCCCTTTCCCTCCTACCTTATCTTACATCATCCCATCCCACCCCACCCCATCTCTTCCCTCTCCTCTCCTTCCCTCTCATTTCATGTTATCCTAATCCATTTTATTCCTTCCCTTTCCCTCCCACCTTATCTTACATCAGCCCATCCCCACCCCATCCCCTCCCAACCCATCCTCAGGACCTTCCTGTGATGTAGAGGATGAAACTGAGGTTTTGGAGGCAAAAACACCTCCCAGGGTCTAACAGGGGAGGTGCAGAGCTAGAGAAAGCCTTTTCCAGAGTCAACTGGTTGGAGATGATGTTATCTCCATGGAAACAAGTGCTTTTTCACCTTTTTGTTTGGAGCCAACCCCTCCATGGTTTGACAGTGGAATTCAGGAGGCCCTGGTGGCTCAGGGATCTTCTCTCGATCCACTGAACATCCTCCTTCAACTCTGGGTTCCTCGTGCTGGCCCTGCTTTGACTTCTGAGTCCCTGGGAGCCTGGGGGCTTTGGCCCCTGATGAGAGAGGAAGGGGATGGAGGATCTCCTCAGCCCACAGGAACACCCGGACCCTGTCTAGTGGCCAAGGGAACCTGCTAGTCTGCTGCTACTAGGCACCTGTCCCCATCCAATCTTGGCTTCTTGGAATCAATAAGATTCAATATTAGGGGTAGAAAGATGGGTCAGAAGCTGAGTGTTTGCTCTGCAATCATGAGGACTGGACTTCAGATCTGAGCACCCATGTCACCAGTCAGGCATCCTGCAAATGCCTGTAACTCCAGCTCCAAAGGATCCATCATCATCTGACTTCTTCACCTGCACGGAACCTCAACCTGCACAGGCATGTGCACCCCAAGCACACACACACATGTGCATATACTAACACAGACACATACACACAGTTAAATAAATAAAACACATCTTCTACAGAAAGATTCAATACTATACTTACTCTCAACCCAAAAGCCAAGAAGCCACAGGACCTGAGATTTGAGATATCAAAATAATACCTTTCTAAATCAAAGGCACTCCTACTTAATCCATACCACCATCAAGTCAAAGCTCAGCAAGAACCAACTCCTACATCTCGAGATGGCAAGAAGCATTGGGTTCTATAATGGTGAATTTGTGCTATTCATAATTGATATAATCAGTCCTTCACAGTGTCCTCTGTTTGGTCATATGTGAGCTTAAAAGGTAAGCCCCATAGGCATGTTATCTCCTTCTGCTTTCTTACGTATGCTTTATGGCTCGTTTAAAAACACATGTTTAGAGATTGGAGAGATGGCTCAGTGGTTAAGAGCACCGACTGGTCATTCAGAGGACTCAGGTTCGATTCTCACCATCTACATGGTGGCTCACAAGCATCTGTAATTCTGGTTCCAGGGGACCCAGTGCCCTCTTCTGTCCTCTGTGGGCACCAAGCATGCACATGTTGCATAGACACACACAGAGGCAAAACATCAGACATAAAAAAAAACACACACATTTCGCTTTCTGAACAATCTCACATCAATTTTATTGGCACAAGCTATTCTCTGTGCCACCCACAGTTTGTTCTGTGAGCCTGTCCTTGCTGGCCAGTGGCTGAAGCCTCCTGCTCAGAGTCCATCTTCGGCCCATTCATTCTTTCTCATGATCCTGACAGCATGCTAGGTCCTGTGGGTTGTGAGAAACACCGTTTTTACTGGGCTCTCATTTTAATCAACACAGGAGACTCTATGACCTCAAAAGACAAGTGTGTGCATGTGTGTCTGTCTGTCAGTGTGTGTGTGTGTGTGTGTGTGCGCGCGCGCACGCGCGCACGCGCGTGTTCCTCTCAAGCCAGGCATTCTGCAGCAATGGGCATTGGATAGTAGCAGTGGCAGCAAGGCCTTGTATGCTTCTTATTCCACAGATTTCTCCTCTTGTTCCCCGAGATCCCATTTTCCAGATGAGGAAACTGAAGCTCAGAACAGTCAGCTGATGCACCCACGGCCACGTTTTTAGAGTGGGAAGGCGGCTTTGCCATCTGCTGTCCCACAGAGGGAGGACCACAGAGAGGCTGCAGGCAGGAGGTGGGCTATAGGAAGGGACTAATGAGTGGGCTTGATTTCTGGGTTAAGACAGACCATGTCTCTAGCGCTCCTGTCACAGGAAGACCTGGCCCCTTGTGTAGCTTGCCCCTGGTGTACCCATTCTGCCCAGGAAGGAGGGGTCGCATGAATAGGAGCCTGGTCATTATTTGCTGGAATAATATTGGATCTTCTTGGATTGTAGCTTGCAGGTGGGGGTGTAAGCCTTCAAAAATTGACAGCTGACATCCTAGAGTTGGCCCTGCCTCAAGGTGGTGGTTCCATCCTGGGATGGTCATCAGGTCACAGGGAAGCCTTAGAGGCTCTCCCAGAAAGGGAGGGTAAGGAGAGGGAGGGTGGAGCGAGATGGAGTGACACAAACAGGCTCGGCATCCCAGTTAAATTGGCAGCAGAAAGCAAGAGATACCCTGAGAGCCCAGCACCTGCTCCAGCCTCCAGGGCCACCCGACTAGTGTTGGAGACGAGATTCTACCCAGACCCACCCCTGTATGGAGTGATCTGGACACCTCTGGGGAAGAGGAGGATTGAAAGGCTTTCGGGGCTCTCCCGCTTCTAAAGGTGGCCAGTGCTTGCTTTCCACAGGTGTCCCCATCCTGAACACCTGTTGGTAGGTGTTCCTTGGAAGGTCTTTCCCGGAGGTTTGGGCTGAAGGTAGGCTTCTTGCACCCTGAGATCTTGTTGGGACCAGATTTCCCCACAGATATTTTCTCATCACCCCAGCTCTCCTGCGCTGTACTTGAGGAAGCAGGTCATAATGTCCACAAGGTGAGTCATGTGCGGAAGGGTCATAGACACAGTCCCATGCAATCTGAGACACTCCTTGAGGAGTGGTCACAGGTCTCACTTCTAATGTCCTATGATATACAGTTGGACTCAATCGCTCTACTGAGTCTCAGGTTCTCATCCTGAGTGGCGAGCATGTGGGAAGGAGCCTGGGGGGAGAGTCATATGCTTCTGTTCTGAGGGAATGGCTGATGTGTCTTGCTTGTCACTGGCATCCATGACTCAGGCCATGGGCCATCAGTAGCCTGCTGTAAAGGTTGAAAGTATCACAGAGTTTGGTGGAGTTCTTGGCGCTGAATGGGGCCCAGGCATCAATGACTTGGCTGTGGGAGGGGCAGCAGGGCCTGAGGAAGGAAGACTGGGTCCACAGAGCTGTCTTTTCTAGGATGTCAGAACTGTGCCCAGAGAACACCTCAGCTGGAGTCTCGGGGATGAGCATCCACCCTGGAGACCCGAGGGAGCAGCTAGGAGCCTCAGGAAGCCTGTGGCCGTCAGAGCCCATCATTCTGGGACCAGGGGGATCTGCCCGGCAGTTGGTCCTGAGGAAGATCCAGGAGCTCTCCATCGAGGTAAGGAGAGAGGGTGAGTCCAACCTCCTCTGTTGCTGGTACCCAAGAAGGCTTCTGGTTTACAGCTTGGAGGCCATCTGACCAGGCTTTCCCAGGGCCTGCACCGGGGTCCTGAGTGAACTCTGCTGTTCTTTCCCTTCCCTTCCCTGACACTCGGGCTTTACCCTCAACCAAGCCATTGTCTGGGGCTGAAGCCATCTGTCTCCAGCTTTGGTCTACAGATAGCTGCCTCCCTGCACCTCTGTTTTAAGAGACTAAAAAGACCAGAGTTCAAATCCTTTCTTTGCCCGATGTGGTGGTGCACGCCTTTAATCTCAGTACTCAGGAGGCAGAGGCAGGCAGATGTCTATAAGTTCAAGGCCATCCTGGTCTACACAGCAAGTCCCAGGACAGTTAGTGCTATATAGAGAGATCCTGTCTCAAAAGAAAAAAAAATTATTAAAAAAAAAAAATCAATTCTCTCTTTGTCATGTTCTTGCTGTGTGACCTCAAGCCACTGATTTTCCAACCAAGCCTTTGTTTTCCCTGGCCCTTAAAAAGGGAGAAACAGCACCGGGAGGTGGTAGCACATGCCTTTAATCCCAGCACTCGGGAAGCACAGGCAGGCAGATCTCTGAGTTCGAGGCTAGCCTGGTCTACAGAGTGAGTTCCAGGACAACCAGGGCTACACAAAAAAACAAACAAACAAAAAATTCACAAAGTGAAATGGAAGGAGAGGAAGAGAATGAGAGGAACAGTAATGCTTTTGTCATAGAGTGGAGAGGACTCCAGGACCTGACCCACTCCTCATCTCCTTCTCTTGTTCTTGCTCTAACAGGGCCGCCAGGACCCCTTCATGGTGGCTGACTTGGATGTGCTGGCCAGCCGCCATCAGACCTTCCTCCAGGCCCTGCCCCAAGTCCAGCCCTTCTATGCAGTGAAGTGTAATAACAGGCCCAGGGTGCTGCTTGTCTTGGCTGCCCTGGGCACTGGCTTTGACTGTGCCAGTCAGGTGAGCCTGTGCCAGCTTGCCAACCACCTCCCTATGGGCCTGCCACTTTCTGGAGAAATACTGCCCAATGCTCAGGAGATCAGGAATGGGGGACTCTGGCCTCCAAGATGGTGGCTGCCATGTTGAGGGCTCAAGGCTTTTTTTGTTGTTATTGCACTAATGGGTTTTTTTTTTTTAAAGATTTATTTATTTATTATGTATACAGTGTTCTGCTTGCAGGCCAGAAGAGGGCACCAGATCTCCATTACAGATGGTTGTGAGCCACCATGTGGTTGCTGGGAATTGAACTCAGGTCCTCTGGAAGAGCAGTCGGTGCTCTTAACCTCTGAGCCATCTCTCCAGCCCACACTAGTGGTTTTTATTTGTTCTGAATCTAATGTAGTCCAGGCTAGCTTAGAATTCACTACATAGTCAAGGATGACCTTGAACGTCTGGTCCTCCCACGTCTACCTTGCCAGTGCTGAGATTACAGGCACAGGCCACCAGTTCACTGGGTGCTGATGGACCCAGGGCTTTGTGTACACTATACATCACTCCGCCAGCTGAGCGGAGTGTAGCGGGGAGGTAGCCCCGTCCCTTGGGTGCTTTAAAATGAATAAAAGAGCAAATTGACATGGTCAGCCTTGCACGTGACTATGTGACAAGACCAGGTAATCCAAACTAGGGGACCGGATCCCTTCCCGGCATAGCCAGTCACCCGTCTGAGCCTCACTTTCTCCCTCTTTAAAATGGGAGCAACACCGGATGAAAACAAGGACATGATGGCTCCTAGGTATGGTTGAGGAGAAGGTTTTATTGTAGACATGAGGGAGAGAACAGTCCGAGGCATCTGGAAGAGTCCAGACAGAACATGGCCAGCAGAATAGACTGGGCCATGAGAGGAGGGGAAGGGGCAGTGAGAGGAAGAGGAAGAGAAGAGAGAGAGAAGAGGAGGACAAGAAGACCAAGAGGGCAGATGGAACCGAGACAGCGAATACACAAAATGCCCGAGTCATACAGGAACAGAAGTTGGGGGAAGGGAAGAAAACCCAGCTCTGGGTGGGTGGGAGCGGTTCAGGGTAGGGGGCAGGGTGGGAGGTGCTGGGAGGGGCCACAGGTACTGAGTGAGGTTTCTTTGGGACCTGACTCTCCCAGTGAAGGACCTGGTCCCAGAAGGAGGTTCATTGGCAGGTATCCCCACTAGTTCAAGCTAAGGTCCTGTCCCCAAAGAGTCAGGGAAGGCAGGGACAGCAGGGCAGCCCCGACTCTGGCCTTCACTCATGCCAGGGGGAGCTGGAGCAGGTGCTGGGCTTGGGCGTGGCCCCCTCACGGATCATCTTCGCCAACCCCTGCAAAGCCGTCTCCCACATCCAGTACGCAGCCCGCTGTGGGGTGCAGCTTCTGACCTTCGACAGTGAGGAGGAACTGACTAAGGTGGCCCAGCACCACCCCGGAGCTAGGTGAGGTGGCGGAGGTACAAGGGGAAACAGTGTACAAGGGACTCCGACAGATGGATCTGCGCCTCAGCAACCAGGCAGAAGGTGGCTCCAAGAAAACCTCTGGGCAACAAGATGGCCAGGCTGCAGGCCCAAGGGTTCAGTCGGAGGCCCAGTACCTTGTCAGGAGCACGTTAGTACCAAATAGACCTTGTCTCTGCAATGGCACTGGACAGAGCTTGGCATGAGAAGGTCTGGCATCCATGACATCATAGGAAAAGTACTTGTACTAGAGTCAGACCAAACTTCTTTTTGTTGCCTCATAGCTCTGGTCCAAGGTCAGGAGCTACATTTCACATTCATTAGCCAGCCATATGCTGTGTGATCTCAGGAAAGGTGTGAGACATCTCTGTTTGGTTTTTCAAGCCGGGGTTCTCGGCATAGCCCTGGCTGTCTTGGAACTCACTCTGTAGACCAGGCTGGCCTCGAACTCAAACATCTGCCTGCCTCTCCTTCCCAAGAGCTGGGATTAAAGTCGTGTGCCACCACCACCCAGCTTATACCTCGGACTCTTTAGAAAGTTTAACTGTGCCATTCTATCTCACTTGTTCTTGCCTGGCAAAGTTCTGTAAATAACATGTTTTACTCCTTGGTCTCCATGCTGGGTAGTTGGGAGCAACTAGGCAGGGGTGGGTGGGAAGGTTGGAGGGCCTCGGGGTTCCTGTGCACCCATGCCACCCTCCCTCCTTCCCCCTCCAGGCTGGTCCTTCGAATCCAGACCCAGGACAGTGGAAGCACCTTCCCGCTGAATGCCAAGTTCGGCGCTCAGTTGGAGGCATGCGGACGCTTGCTCCAGGCTGCCAGAGAGCTGGGGCTGGCCGTGGTGGGGGCCTCGTAAGTGAGCACTGGCCTTTCCTGTCTTGATTTCTATTGCTGTCCCCAGGCAGCCAAGGACTCTCAGGGACACCTCTGCTTTGTGCGTTTTCTAGGCCTAGAGGGTGTGAGGCACTAATAGCCTAGGGGACAAATTGAAGTAAACATCAAAAACTTAACGCTCCAGATATATAACATTTTCAAACAGTATTTAAAAAAAATCAAAACAAATGCAAAAATCTCCATGATGAGAAAAATTGGAATTTTAAATGAAGTCAGGATGGATGTTGCTGATTTCCTTTCTTCCCTTGGGGTCTAATCACTTTACAGATCGAGTCTCGGTTTGAAATTTTTTGCATTTCATTCCTCTGGGATCCGTGCATTCATTTTACTCTTTAAGGGATTCTGAGCCCTGGTTTTGTGGACACACAGCCCTAACCCCAGCACTCCAGGAGGCAGAGGCAGGAGAGTGACAAGATCAAGGGCAGGCTGGACAACAGGAAACTGGGTCTCAAAAAAAAAAAAAGGGGGCGTGTGGGCAGAGCTAGAGACATAGCTAGATGGTAGTGTTCTTGCCTGGTATGCACCCTGTAATCCCAGCACTCCAGAGATGGAGGCTGGAGGGTCAGAAGTTCAAGGTCATCTTTGGCTATATAACAAGTTGGAGGCTAGCTTTTGCTATATGAGATACTACTTTTAAAAAGAGAGTCATTTGTTATGTTTTCATGGCCCCTTACAATGTTTTTTATTAAAAAAATTAATTAATTTTTTTTTACATTTATTTACTATGTTTATGTGTGTGCACATGCCATGGTGCACACGTGGAGGTCAGGGGACAAGTTTCAGGAGTCAGTTTTCTCTCGCCGAGTGGGTTTCAGGAATTGATCTCAGGAGGGGTTGGCAGCGAGTGCCTTTACTCTCTGGGCCATCTGGCCAGCCAGGCTTTGCATCTGACGAGAAATATTCACTCACTTCATGCCCTCTAACCAGAATTGGTTTCTCAGTTTACCTTCAGGGGGCACCGGGTTGTGGGGTTCTAGGTAAGAGAAGGGGAACCCCTTCAACAAAGGTGTTGGGAGTGGGCAGCTGAGGAAAAACATTACTTTGTCATTAGCCCTGATTGGATGACTATGGGATGTGTGTTTCCATGAGGACGCCTGGTGTGACCAAGGCCACAAACATCTATGGGTGCCAAGTGGGCCAGTATCACCTTGGCACTGGCTGGCATTGGTCTCGAAACCCCTGGGTGGGTGTTCCTCAGTGCCTCTGTCCTCACACTGACTTGAATCTCCCCCCGTGTGTCTTCCACACCAACGGCCACGCTCAGCTTCCACGTGGGTTCTGACTGCCAGACACCCCAGAGCTACAGGCAGGCCATCGCGGACTGCCGTCGTGTGTTTGAGATGGGCCGCCGGGCTGGCCACCACATGAGTCTGCTGGATCTTGGTGGGGGCTTCCCTGGAATTGAGGGCTCTGAAGCTAAATTTGAGGAGGTGAGATGGATGGCCTCAGGGCATGAGGGGCCGTCGGGGTACAGCAGCTTGGGATCGGGGGAGAAGTGTGTGCGCACGCCTGTGTGGTTTGGACCCAGAACCCTGCATAACTGGGAGTCTGTTTGCGGGCTCTGTGGTTTGATTCTGACAGCATGTGTGATTCACCGGACCACATGTGTGGCCGTGAGTGCGTCTGAGTGTGTGCACCTGCTTGTTGTACGTCTTTTTGTTGCTTCACAGCTTTGGTCCAAGGTCAGGAGCTACATTGAACAATGGTCTCCTCCTCTTCTTCCTTCTCCTCTTCTTCCTCCTCCCCCTCCCTCTTCCTTCTCTTCCTCCTCCTCCCCTCCTGTCTCCCTCTCATCCCTACCCCTTTTCTTCCTGCTCCTTCTCCTCCCTCCTCCTGTCTTCTTCTTCTTCATCTCCAGCCTCTCATGAGGCAGGTGTTATACCCCAAACTACCCCTACAGCCTCTGCGTTCTTCTTTAGACACAGCTGGCCCTGGCTAGGCCTGGTGGATGGACACTCATGGTCCCTTAGCTTCAGGGGACCATGGAGACATTCTGTGTCTGCTGACCATGCGTCAATTATTTGCAATGTCACATCCCTCAGGGTGCCAGGACCGCACGCAGGCTATGTATGCACTTTGGCCTCTCTTAGCTTCGTTTCTACCTGTTTCTTTTTGAATAAGAGGAGGTGAGCTTGTTGTCTGAATGGCTATTGTAGGGGCAAAGGATGGGGGGGGGTGCTGGTCATGACAGTTGCAGAGACTCAGGATTCAGCAGAGAGCTGGGTCTGTCTCCACAGATGGCTAGAGTGATCAATGCTGCCCGGGCCGAGTACTTCCCGGAGGGCACTGGTGTCCAGGTCATTGCGGAGCCTGGCCGATTCTATGCAGAGTCTGTATGCACAGCTGTTGTGAATATCATAGCCAAGAAGGCCTCGCTGGAGCCAGGTGGGTGCCAGGTGTGGCCACTGTCCAGGTGTCCCCAGGACTCAGGGAGAGGCTGGACCGTGGGTTGGGGAATGGGAAGTGAGATCAGAGCTGGGCACTGGACCGGCCCTGTCTGTGCACTGCTTACTGTCCCCAGAAGGGGGAAGGTGACGGTGAAGGACAGAGCCAAGGTGCTCTTCTTGGTAGTGGGTAAGTCTACCCGTCACTGAGGGAACAATGGCAAGGTTCAGCCCCCAAGGCCCTCGACACCCATTATTAAACCTAGTCAACCATGAGCAGCCCCTGGGGTGCAGGAGGTGACAGTTTCTATCACTAACAGAGTACTCGAGTACAAACTCCCATGACAGATAAAGCAGGGCTGCTGACTGCCGTGATCAGACGCATCCCTAAGGCTGACATCCTCTGGTGACAGGAACTTTTGACCCTCATCATGGTGTGTCTCCCAGGAGAGCCCTTCAGCTATTTTGCCTCTGAGTGTGAGAGGGAGATGGGGTTGCCATGTTCCCAGAGAATGAACCAGAAATGTTTTTTTATGGCAAGATCGAGAATATTCCCAGGTCTGCAGCCACAGGGTTAGCACTCTTGGATCTTTGGAACTGAGTGACACTGGCGTGTAAATATTTACCGGTCACTCTGGTCCCCTCCCCTGGTCCTTTGACGAAGTGTCTCATTGGAGGATGCTGGGGTGTAGCCCACCTGTCTTCTGTCACTGTACCACAGCCAATCACAAGGATTTGGGGGCTCGTTATTCATTACATCAACAGAAGCAAAAGCTGCCAATCTGCAGAAGTCAATGACAGCCGAAATACATATTTGACCTCATGTCTGCTCACCAATCTCGTGAGACAGCTTTGAGTCCCCCCCAATGAACATGTAGACCTCAAGACTCAGAGAGGGCCAGTGACTTGTCCAAGGCAGCACAGTCAGTCAGTAGAGCATCCAGCCCATGTCTTCCTGACTCCGGGGCTGGTGCCCTTCATCCCTAGCATCACGACGAACTCAATCCAGAACTGGTCTGGGTACCATTGGAATTGGGGTTAAGGAGATAGGGAGGAGAAAGTACCAAAACCGGAGGTGAGAAAATCTGTGCTCAGAGTCAGCATCCAAATGGCCGCTGATTGCCCGGATGTGAAGAGAGTCTGACTGGAGTCCTGGATGCGGGCTCGGGGGGAGTGTTGTGAAGAAAGACTAAGACGGCTGAGAAGAACAGGCTTGGTAGGCCAATGTGTCTGGGATCTGGGAGTCATAGAACAAGAGTGTGAGGGAGCTGGGGGAAAGCGGCCACATGCTTGTTTGAGTAACGTCAACAGAGGCCGAGTGTTCTGAGGGAGGGAGCCGTCTGCAGCCGCAGGTGCTGTCAGAGTTGGGCACCATTTGATAGCACACCCAGGATTTGTCCTAAGGATTTGTTCTAATTAGCTACGGCAAGGCATGCTTACATGGAGACAGCTGTCTCCGAGCAATTTTTACACAGTTTCCCAGAGACAGGAGTCCCTGCATGAATTATCCACACAGAGTGGATCCGGCGAGAAGGGAGAGTAAGCTGGCTGGCATCTTCGCTGTGATGCTTGTTTGTGGATATAGGGTCTTGTGTAGTCTAGGCTGACCTGGAACTTGTGGCAACTCTCCTGCCCCAGCTTCCTGAGTGCTGGGATTACAGATGTGAGACACTCCACTCCACCTCCATTGTGATTTATGAGGGAGGGAATGATGAGGTTGGGCATCCAAGACAGGCTTTGTTCTGGCTGGTTCTGGTGATTTCAGCCGGCTCCAGAGTGTAAGGCTGGTCTCTCATCCCAGGGTGACAATCCCCAGGAGAAAGTGGCTGGAACAGGGACAGCTCACGAAATGAATCAGCAGGCCAGAGAGGGGGTCAGCAGTTTAGAGCACTTGATGCTACCTCAGAGGACAATTCTCAGCGCCCATATGGTGGCTCACAACCGTCTGGAACGTCAGTTCTAACGCCCTCTTCTGGCCTCCATGGGTATTTCATGAATGTGGTGTTCAGACACACATGCAGGCAAAATATTCATACATGTGAAATAAATACATCTAAAAAGGAAGCTGATGGCCGCTTGGGTGCTGGACTGGTGGTTGTACACGGAGGGAGGCCATTTGTGGGGACAATTACTGCCTCTAGGAATTAGTTATCCAGAGAAGGTCAGACTTCTGTGTCTGCAGAGCCCAGATGTCAGAGTGTCAAGAATAGATATGCAAAGACTAGATATGCTGGTGCCCACCTGCGATGCCAGGATGAGGAGGCAGTTCGTGAGTTCAAGACAAGCCTACACTACACAGGCCAGTGTGGGCTATGGGAGTTTATCTCAAACAAACAAACAAACAACAAACACAAACCTAAGATAAAGCGGGGTGTGGTGGCATCTGCCTGCAATCCCAGCACTCGGGAGGCTGAGGCAAAAAGTCACAGCTTCAATGCCATATTGGGCTACATGGTGAGATCCCATTTCAAAAGCCAAGATCTGCGGATATAGTTCAATGGTAGAACACTTGCCTAGCAAAAGCCAGGCCCTGGGTTCAATCCACCAGCACCATGTAGATAAGAAAGAGAGGAAGGAAGGAAAGAAGGTAGGAAACGCAGTTAACAAGGCATTCCTTAAAGAAAGGAAATGTATGCACTGGCCCGGTCTGAGTGAGACATCAAATAAAAGCCTCTGCTCCTGTCCTGACTCACACAACAGGCACTTGGGGACCTAGTCCAAGCACTTGAACCTGCGTCTGGGGATAATCCCAGCGCATTGCCTACTCCTGTGGACTTCTGGCAAGACTCAATTTCTCCAACTGTGTGCAGGGGTCATGGTATCCAATAAGTGTAGGCAAGAGGATTCATATACTCCTCACATGAGTACTCGTGGAGCTTAAAACAGATCGTCACATCAGTTGCTGCTGTTCAGTGTTCCTGTGTGGGGAGCGGAGGGCAGTGGGGCCCAGCGCCATGCATCTAGCCATGACAGGAGGGGGCTGGGGAAGACCCTTAGGACAAGGCAGGAGTTCTGCCTCACTGGGCAGCCGGCCTCTCCCAAGCGAGTTGGGACTCATTAGGGAGACCTAGCTAAGCACACTTCATCCTGTTCACTCCCTGTTCCCAGGAGGCCAAAGGAAGCTGGCATACTATCTCAATGAGGGCTATTATGGTGCCTTCCGAATCTTCCTCAGGGAGCCTGTCCCCAGGACACCCATTGTGGTGAAGGTAAGGGGACCTTCTGTGTCCTGAAACCACCAAGTCCAGCCCCTGACCCAAGGGGCAGGGTCTCAGGTCACCCATGCTCTGCAGGTTGTCATGCTGGGCATGGGTGCAAGGCATTGCATGCACACATCTGTGTTTCCTAGGGCACACCTGGTGATCCATGCCTGGGCAGGCCTGTGTGTCTGTGGAGGCTGCATGGGTCTGATCAGCTCAGGATGCTTCCATGTGCATCTCTCTGTGCTGTATGTGTGTGTGTGTGTGTGTTTCTAGAGCTCTGGAATGTTGGAGATGCGGGAGACTTGGAGAGTAGTGGATCCCAAGCTTCCTTCTTCACATTAGGGCTGCCGGCCAAGCTGTCCAAGTCCCCACTGCCCGGCCATGCTCTCATATGTATAAATAGATTTAAATGCCCAGGTGACTCCAGTGTGCAGTGGATTCTGAGACCCGGTCTTTGGGTCCTCAGCATGCACACGTGATGCGTTTGTGAGCTGGTAGGTTGAGAATGACCCTGGTGTGATGCGAAATCTAGGCAGGGCCTTTGAGCGTGTCCTAAAGGCTGGCCAGAACGGCCACTCTGTCACTGTTCACTGGGGTTGAATGGTGCCATCCTTGCTGGGTGGCCACACGTCTCCCAGGGCCGTGCCTGACATCCTAGCGATGCAGTGAGACCCTTCCTTCTCTGACCTCATCTCCTTCCCCCTGCAGGAGTTCCCCTCGGAGCCCCGCCTCTTCCCCTGCACCCTCTATGGCCCCACATGTGACGCCTTTGACAGGCTCTTCCCGAAGGAGATGCAGCTGCCGGAGCTGGATGTGGGTGACTGGCTGATTTTCCCTGACATGGGTGCCTACAAGAGCTCCATGAGTTCCACCTTCAATGGCTTCCCAATCATAACGGTCTACGATGCCATGAGCCCCCAGATCAGGTGACCAAGGGGAAGGGTGTGGGGCGGCAGCTGTGGGGAGCTTTCTCTGGGCCTGGCAATGTAAACTGGTAGCTGAACTTGGGAGCTCTGGGCCTAGGAAACACTCTGTTCTTCACATTGACCCTAGCAGGGCCTAGTGGGTCTCACCTCACTTTGCCACAGACCTCTGTCTGTGGGGTTGACTGGGTCTTGGTCTCTCCCCAGGTAAGTCAGGTTGTCTGGGCAGCTGCACCTTGTGGATGTCTCAGTGGGAGTAGAAGCAAGCAGTCTATGGACCCACCTAGCCCTTGGTGCCCTGGCCCAAACCCTCCTGGCTCTAGTGGCTTGTGATAGTGCCCCAAATTCTCAGGATTGTACCCCAGAAGAACCCCTGCCCTGGGGAGCCTGCTCTGCCCAGCTCAGTACTCACCGTCAGAGGAGGGGGAGCCCTGGGAACCTCTTGAACTATAACAACTTTTCCACAGGAGCCTACTGGAGTCAGCACCTTAGGCCAGGACATGGCCAGAATGGAGAGGCACCTGGTATGGTATGCCCAATGGGGAAGGCTTAAGGTCAGAGGGCGGAGGAGTAGGCCCTTGGGGGAAACAGAGGTCTAGCCTCTTCTGCACTAGCAAGACCCTTTTACACACTGAAAGCTATTGTCCTTCCTGAGCAGGCTTGAAGTACCCGCTGGATGTCCTGGGTGGCTGGCTTGGCATCCCTTCTGACTCTCTCCCTAGACAATGGAATCCCCATGGTGGGGGTGATAAGGGAGACAGGGAGGCTAGGACTTACGCTGACACAGGAGTACCCCCCTTCAGGGCTAGGCACCCTAATCTAAAGAAAAAAAAGACTGTGTCTCCTGGGGAAAAAGAGTGCTTTGCAGTGAGCTCGTGTGGGGGTGGGGGTGGGGGACAGCCCACCCCTCCTGTGTGCTTTCTAAACTTCTCCTGATGAGGCTTTCTGGGATCCACAGTCTCTGCTAAGGCTTTCCTGACCTGCCAGGGTTGTGTCACAGCCTAGCTCCACCGTCTGAATGAATCTTCCAGCATCTTCGAACTGAAGAGAATTCTCCCCCAGACAACCCATGGAAGATGTGGGTTGCAGACACCTCCTACAGACGTTGGAAAGGCTCAGCCTTCAGGATGCTGTGCTACTCATTGGGCCTTTCCAGAGCTTACAAATTGGGAGTGGAAACATTATCTATCTATCAAAGGAGTTTCCAAAGTACAGATATGGCTTGGCTTTGGTGAAAATACAAAACTATTTAGATGCAAGAGCTGGTGTATTCTGCTTGTTCTGTGGGTGTAATTCTCTAGAACTCTGAATACTCATATATATATTTATTCATTCATCTACCATCCACCCATTTATTCATCCATCCGTCCAGGCAGTCAGCCAACCATTGTCCACCCACATTCATCTATCTTTCATCCATTCATCTATCTACCTATCATGCATCCACCATTCATACACTCATTATCAACCATCCATTCACTTATCATTCACCCACCTGTTCATCCACTATCCATCCATCAATCCACTATCCATCCATCCATCATCCATCATTCATTCATTATCCACCATTCATCTATCTGTCTATCTATCTATCTATCTATCTATCTATCTATCTATCTATCTCCCATCCACCAGCCATCAGTCATCCATCTATCCATTCATTATCAACCATCCATCCATTTATCAGTCACCCACCTGTAATTCATTCATCCATCCAGCAATCCACTATCCATCCATCCATCCTCCATTCATTATCCACCATTCATCTATCTATCTATCTATCTATCTATCTATCTATCTATCTATCTATCTATCTATCTATCTATCTATCACCCACCCACCAGCCATCAGTCATCCATCCATCCATGCATCCATCCTTCCATCCATCCATCTGTCCACCAGCCTAGTGCTGTTTTAAACCCAAAGGACCCATGTTCAACACGAGATGAAAAACCTTGCCTTACAGGTAAGAAGCGGCATAAACAAACACACAGGTTAATGGCAAAGTGACGTGGGAGCTTAGGAAAAATGAAGAGGAAGAGGAGTAAGTGAGCAGCCTGCAGCTCAGGGGCCAGGTGATGTGATCTCTCAGAGGCCTAGAGGAAGTGTGGCAGAGCATCCAAGAGAACCCTGCATGGAAAAGAGCAAGTCTGAAGGTCAGGGTGATGAACTCCAAATAAAGGTCAGACGACCCATGTGAGTGAGTAGAGAAGGGAGGTTCAGATGAGGCAGGAAGAGGGTCCAGGCTGGCCCACAGGAAGAGGGTCCAGGCTGGCCCACAGGAAGAGGGTCCAGGCTGGCCCACAGGAAGAGAGTCCAGGCTGGCCCGACAAGCATCTTACTAAGGCAGGGTTTTTATGTTAATTCGAGCAGGTGAAGGTAGAGTACAGAGGTGGAGGCAGAGGTGGCAGGGAGACTCCTGTCAGCCCTGTAGAAGAAGGGGTGGGGATGGGCGGAAGTAGAAGTGAACCCAGGGCTTTCGGACCAGGCCCGCCCTTTCATGGACAGGGGACTGGGAGGGTGGAAATCAAGACTGCTTCATCAAGTTTGAGGAGACACACAGACCTCCAAGGGAGGCCTAGAGGCTCAGTCTCTGAGAGAGCAGTGTTGGGTGTCCTTCATAGTCCTGACCGAGGAAGGGGAGGCCGCTCAGCTGTGTCCGAGGCTGCTGGGGTAAGAGTGAGTAAGCCAACATGAAGAACTCTGATGTCATTGAGGGCTGCAGGGTCCAAGGAGTGTGAGGAAGGAGCTGCCCAGTCTCTCAGGGAGGTGTGCTACAGAGGAGGAAGGCAGGGCTGCAGGAAGAAGAGGACCAAGGGTGAGAAACCACGGTTTGAATATCAAGAGCAAAACCCATTATGGGTGAGGACGCTTCGAAGTCCTGCAGGAAGCGGCTGGGCCCTCGAGCCAGGCAGGACAGAGTGGAGGGCGCCGCCTGTGCAGAGCTCTGGAGCCAGCAGGCCGAGGAAATCTGGGGTCGGGGAACACTGACGCTTTCTTCAGACTCGCTTCCCGGTGATTCAAGTACCAAGGTCGTGGAGAAGGGAAGGGGCAGGAGGAGTTCCGCATTCCCAGACGGGAACAGGCGCGACAGCCCGAACAAGGCTGGGAGAGGATGCACCCGCGAGCTGCTGCGGGTTGTGCAGGGGCAGCTGGAGGCTTGCGGGAGCCAGCGAGCTGGCGGCTTGCCCTCACCGGTGTCCCGCCGTGGGCACAGGGGCACAGTGGGTGGAGCTTGCGGGAGGTACAAGGCTGAAGCCTGAGGTGGCCGCTGGATCTCTGCAGATCCAGACTTCTACCCACGGCCCCGGAAGTCCTCCGGGCTTTTTCCGGACCCACATGGAGCAACTTTCGTGGGTCACCCGGCCAGTGCCAACCAGGCATTGAAGTCTACTGTCCTCGGTGTCCTCCATCCCACAGCAAGGCCTGCGCACAGCAAGCATGGCTCTTGGGTAAACCCAGGTATTCGGCGCTCGGCTTAATCTCGGCTTCAGCCACGATGCCTTTCTGCCACCTACTGACCGTGATCGGAATTGAGCCTGAGTTGAGCGCCCCCAGGGTTTCCCCCGGCTCCAGCTAACAACGGCTCACTGAAAAAGGCTGGACCGGTGTTCTTTTTGTCTTTTTCTTCTCCCCCCCCCATTTTTTAACCTTTATTATTTTGTATGTGTGTGGGTATGTTTATAAGGGACATGCGCATGCCATGGCGATCATGTGATGGTCAGAGGATAACTTGCAGGAGATGGCTCTCTCCTCTTGCATCATGTGGGTTCAGGGGATTGAACTCCCTGCCATCAAGATTAGTGGCAAGTCACACTGATCCATTTTACAGCCCCCCTTTCTTTTTCTTTTGTGACCCCCCCCCAGTTCTGGGGCTCTGGTCTAGGGTTTTGTGTATGCTAGGCAAGCTCCCTCCTGCGGAACTACAGGGGAGTCCAGAGAGATGACTTTCGGTGGTTGTCTGCTGTCCCCACTGCTGTGGGCACCAGGACTAGGCAGGAAACTTGAGACAAATGCCTGAGGTGACACATTTCAGAGCAGACCCGTCACAGGTTCTCCCTGCATCCCTCAATCCCAACCTGTTACAGGGTCCTCCTGGCTGGCATACCCACCCCCTGCACTGAACTCTCCAGTCCAGGGGACTGGGCTGCTCTTCCCCGATAATCTAACCATTCTGGTTACCTTCTCTCCTTGTACCCTTGGCCCCCTGGCTGCTGCACCCGGTTCCCTTCTCTCCCCTCTCCCTGCCCTTCCCCCTCTCTCCACATGGCCCAGCTCAGTCTGGCCATGTCCACTCGGGACTGTCCCAGATCAGATGTTCCTGACTCTGACTATGCTCCTCCTTTTATCTGCAGTGAACTTCCTCCACCAAACCTATGAGCAGTCATGTCCTTTCCTTTCCTTCTTTTCCTTCCTTCCTTCTTTTCTTTCTTTTTCTTTTCTTTCTTTTTTCATTCATTTGATGCCGAAACCGGGGACCAGTCATCTTCCTTTCCTTTTTATTTCTTTTTTTTTTTTTTTTCACTAGCAAGAACATTCCATGTGGGGGTGGAGGAAGACAGGAAGTGAACAAGGACATACAATAGAGAATGTGATGGATGACTGAGGGAATTCAGAGAATGACTAGAGAAGGTGAGGTGACGGGGTGTGTGTGTGTGTGTGTGTGTGTGTGTGTGTGTGTGTGTGTGTGTGACCAGAGGATACACCTCTGGTGACAGACTGGGGAGAAGCCTGGCCCAGAAGGGAGCAGTAACAGTGACCAGAGAGTCTGACAGGTCTGAGTTGATCTAGGAGATCAGAGGGAAGGCCTGGACCTCATGAGCCTCCTGCCTCAGTCTCCTGCACACTGGCGTTACAGGCATGTGCTACCACACCCACCCCACAATAGGAGCTTTGTAAAAAAAGGGGGGGGGAAATGCCTGAAATTTGTGTATAACCTTCTCAAAGAAGACTGTGTGCTGTTTATTATTGTTATAGTCAATTGTTTCTCCAGTATTACAGACATGAAGTGTTGCACAAATACAGACTAACAAATGGTCTTAAAAATTTCTGGGACTTACCTACACTCTTGACTTCTCACTCCTGAATCCCTATATTAATATCTGCTGGGAATTTAGAGACTGTGTGTGAGTGTGTGTGTGTGTGTGTGTGTGTGTATGTGTGTGTGTGTGTAGACCAGAGGTGACATTGGTTGTCTTCCTCAGTGATTCTCCACTATATTTTTTGAGACAGTGTCTCTCCCTGAACCTGGGACTCATCCACTGGGCTAGCCTGGCAGGCCAGTGTGCTCCAGGGACCCACCAGTCTCTGCCCCGTCCAGTGCTGGGATTACAGTACAGCCACTTCTAACACATGTACTGGGGACCCAAATTCAGCTCTGTGCTTTCCTGACAAGCTCCTTATCCATTGAGCCATCTCTCCAGCCCCTCGGGATTCCTTTTGAACAAACCTCTGTTAACATCTGTTGAATCTGTGTTCCTCCCCCATCCCTAAGATCACCTCTCTACTTAGCAGAACTTTGTTATCTTTTCTGACCCTGTAGGTCAGTCTCCGGCACCTATAATCTGCCAATATGCATCCTGTCTGTCAAACATCTTAGTTTCTTAAAGCTGATGTTTGGGGTCTTCATTTAGACCCACTGTCTCTGGGAGCTGAGACAGGAGTCTGCATGTTTAACAAATAGTCTGGAAGGCTCTATTTAAAACAAAAACCCAAGGACTAGAGAGATGGCTCAGCAGTTAAGACTATATGCTGCCCTTGCAGAGGATCTGAACTCAGATCCCTAAACCCACACCAGGTGACTTACAAATCCTATAGCTCCTGCTCCAGGGACATCCTATTCTGACCTCTGCAGGCACTCCCACACAGGTGGTGTGTGCACACATGCGGTACACACTACACACACACACACACACATACACACACACACACACAAATAAAAACAAATCTTTAAAAAAAAACCCTACAAATAGAATTTTTATTTTTAAACATTAAATTATATTTATTTGTTTATTTATTTTATCAGGGGTGTTCATATACCATGGCATGCATGTGGAGTTCAGAGGACAACTTGTGGGAGTTGGTTCTCTCTTACTAACATGTGGGTGCATGTACGCATTTAAAACAAAATCCTTAAAAAGAAAAAAAATCACTGTAAGACAAAAATCCTGGCAGCCGCTCATGTCTGAAGACAAAGCCTGGCAACTGCCATCTTCTTCAGATGCTCTCTCTGTACTCCTCTCAGGCTCTCAGCCCTGTACCCAAAGGAAAACCATCACCCCGAATTCTCTTGTGCCTGTGTTTTCTGTGTGTGGTTGTGGTGTTGTACAGTTTCTGCGTTAGTCACTCTTCTTGCTGTGACAAATACAAACAAGTTGAGGAAGGAAGGGTTCATTCTGGCTCACAGTTCGAGCCTATCACTCCAGGGGAGGCCTGGCAGCCGGAGCTGGAGGCAGCTGGTTCTCGTACCTGCTGAAGTCAGGTGGCAGGGAGAGACTGCGGCTGTGCAGCTGGCGGTGGGGAGTGGGGGGAGGGTTGGGGGACAGACTGCATCTTCGGAGAGGGGGGAACGGGGGGGGGGCAGACTGTGGCGGTGCAGCTGGCTTTCACTTTTTTTTATTCAGTCTAGAACCCCAGCCAAAGCAATAGTGCACTTCATATTTAGGGTGGGTCTTCCCACCTCAACCCAGTCTAGAAACTCCTTTGTGGACATGCCCAGAGCTTGTCTCCTAGGAGACCCTAGATGCTGCTATATTGAAACTCTCTATTAATCTTCACAATTCCACTTTGCCTATTTCTTGTGGGTTCTTTTATATTTTGATTTTTATGATGAAAAAAAACATGATCAGCTTTAGGACACCTTCAACCTTCCAACCTACAGTCATCCATCCATCCGCAACAAAGACACCATTTTTAGCCACATTTCCAGATCCCAAATGCCCTGGTTAGTCCTCCTTGTCAACTTGATACAACCGAGGAGAGTGACCTGAGAAGGAGTCTAAATAGAGGGCTTGCCTAGATCAGATTAATCTGTGTCTTCGGGGACGGTCGTGGGTGGGTCCAGCCCACTGTGGGTGGTGCCACCCCTAGGTTGAGTTCTATAAGGAAGCAGGTGGAACATGAGCATGAACCAGAGGGAGCCAAGCCAGTGCGCAGTGCTCCGGGTAGTTTCTGCCTCCACCCCTGCCTCCAGGTTTCTGCCCGGACTCCCCTCGGTGGTTACCTGGCAGTGTAAGCCGAAATAAACCCCTTCCTCCCCAAGTTGCTTTTGCTCCTGTTTGATCGCAGCAGAGAGAACAAGCTAGAGCGCGGTTTAAACAGTCTCCGGGGAAGGCAGTGTCAGGTCCCTCGTTGTCGTGAACAGTTAGAGTTGTGTTTGCTCTGATGTACGCTCGCATCTTATTTAGCCTTTGGTTCCCTTTCTAGCTCTCTTCCTCTTGTAAGTCATTTGTTAGTGAGAACAGGCCATTTGTCAGGGTTTCCCACCGTCGCTGCCAAGAGCAGCCCCACCGCGCCGGGCTTGGATTCCGGGACTGACTTCCCTGCTCACTGGTGCATAGTTACTACAGGCTTAATCCCATTTAAGTTTGATTTTTTGTTTCCATTTTGACAAGCCTAAGCAATATGAGCATATTCAGCATCAGGAAACCCATTACATTGTTCTCTCTCTCTGCCTCTCCCTCCCTCCCTCCTGCCCTCCCTCCCTTCCTCCCTCCCTCTCTCCCTCCCTCCTCCCCTCCCTCCCTCCTTCCCTCCTCCCCTCCCTCCTCCCCTCTCTCCCTTCCTTCCACTTCCTCCTCTCTCATTGTGAATTTCTTACTGCAGATCTGAAAACTGAACCAGCTACCTTGCTAAGTAGCTATAAATGGCATTGCTAGTTAACATTGCTGATAAATGCTTAACTTCCTAAGACTACGTCTAACAGTTTGCACTTACGTGCACTCCCACTGGTGATGTACAAAAGTCCTAGTTGCTCCAAAGCTAAAATTGCTGTTTTTCTTCTCAGCCATTTTAGTTCTATGAAATACTAAATCATTATGCTTTTTAAAATAATACTTGTTGCATCATTTAACTAAACAGATTTTTTTTCTTTTTTTTTGACAAGCACCTACTATGTAGACTAGGCCACCTCAAACCTGTAGCCCCTCCAGCCTCAGGCCTCTGAGGGCCAGGATTCTGGGATTTGAACAGACAATTGTGCTAATTCCTTCTCGAGCACTGATTGGTCATTTGTGCATCCTCCACAAAGTGTCAACAACCTGTGGGACCCCCACCAAAAAATGCTTAAAATAAAGCCAAGTGTTGCTTCATTGTCCTGTGATAGGAACTAGGAAGTTGGGTCAATACCACGGATGGCATGGACTGCAGTCTGTGGGTGTAGACCAGGCAAAGATCAGAGATGAGTTACCGCACATGTCTGGTGTCAGCTGGAATGGCCCGCACAGCTGGAGGCCGGGCTTGTGGTCCCCAAGTATATTAGTGTTCTCTAGCGGTAGAGGGCCAATAGAATAAATGTATAGTAGAGGGGATTTAATAGATTGGCTGCACAATACAGGATGGGTACTGCAACCATGGCTGTCTGCACACTGGAGAGGCTGAGAACTAGCCAATGATCAGCCCAAGAGATGCCATGCCTCAGCAGCTCCAATCTGGTACTGAAGGCTTGGAGGATTCCTGGGGAGCCACTGGGCTTCAGTCCCTGTTGGGAGGCCCAGAAAGCTGAGATCAGCTGTCAGCACAGGGGTCCAGCTCAGGCTGTCAGGCTTAGCAGCAAACACTCTGACCCACTGAACCCTCTCGCTGGCCCACAATCTTAAAAGTCCAGGACAAACCCTGTCTACACCTGTTCTCTGTTATTGTTTCTGAACTACTAACTTGGTTTTCTAGCGTTTTGTTAAGGATTTCTGCCACTGTGCGCGTGTAGGATATTGCCCCGTGGTTTGAAAATAATGCGGTTTTAGCGTTAGATTATGCTGACCTCAAAATATATTGGGAAATGGTCCTCCTTCCTCTGTATTCCGAGTTTGTGTAAGATTGGTGTATTTTTTCTTTTATTGTCGGAATACCAGCAATGCCATTCGAGCTGGGGTGACCTTGGTTGATCAAAGACCGACTCAGGTTTCCTTTCCTCCTGTGTTGATTTTGCTGTTACTCCTTTCAAAGGATTTATTTGATTGAAGTTGTTTCACTGTGTGACATGAGTTCGTCCTATTTCCTTCTCGTGTTTTGTGTTTAGGGTTTGTAATAATGTTCTCTCCTGCATCTCAATGCTGGCACTGTTCTCTCTGTCTCTGTTTCTCTCTCCCCCTCCCTCTCTCAGGGTCTTACCACACAGCTCTGCCTGCCTTGGATCTCGCTCTGTAGACCAGGCTGCCCTCTAACTCAGAGATCCATCTGCCGCTGCCTCCTGAGTGCTGGGGTTCAAGCCGTGTGCCACCACGTGCAACCCTTTTATTTTTCTTTCTGTTGGTAGATGTGTGTGTGTGTGCGTGTGCGTGCGTGCACTACATGTGTGGGGGTTCCCAAGGAGTCCAGAAGAGGGTGCCCTGGCGTGGGTGCTGGGAACTGAACTCAGGTCCTCTACAGGAACAGCAAGTGCTCTCAACTGCTGAGCCAGCTCTCCAGGCCCCTGATTTTTTTCTCTTTTTATTCTTGTTAGAGGTTTATTCATATTATGAGTTATATTGAAAGAACTTTAAAGCTTTTTTTTTTTGCTTAATTAATTAACCCATTTGTTTGTTTACTTTAAGACAGGGTTTCACACCATAGCTCAGACTGGTCTGGAATTCCTGGCAATCCTCCTGCCTCAGCCTCCCAAGTGTTGAGTTTACAGGTGTGAGGCAACATGTCCAGCCTTTCCCTTCTTCTCACTCACTCTGTGTTTTACTCCTCTTTTTTTAAAGCCTTTTTATTCTTTTCTTAACCTTTGAGACAGCGTCTCATGTAGCCCAGGCTTGCCTTGAACTCTCTGTGTCGCTGACCCTCCCTCCACTGCTGGGGCTGCCACTCCGTTTTCAATTTTCGTTTTCCTAACATCACCCAAACCTGCTTTGCCCTATGAGGCCGCGTTAGTCACAGCCGCTCATTCCCCATATTCTGTCTTAATTAGAATTTCTCTCCTGACTCTGTCATGCATTATTTAACAGCTCATTGCTTAATTTACAAGTATTTAGTACTCCATTATTGTTTTCGAGTTTAACTGAATTGTGCACAAAAGCTCAGTGTGTGCAGAAAGCGTCCACCCTCTGAGTTTGTTGACCTTCTCCATGGCGACAGGGTACAGTCCATGTTCATAAATCATCGGAAGTTGAAATTCTGCATCTGGACTCTGTCAATTGAGTCAAGGTGGCCAACCCCTTCGTTCAAAAAATCTCTGGATCTCTGGAGATAATCTTTTTACTTCCTGGACACTTTTAAGATGTTTTCTTTGTCTTTAGTATTTCGTGGTTTCGCCCTGATGTGTCTAGGTGCATTTTTCTTAATTAGCAGACTTTGTAAAGAGCTGTATAAAGGGAAAGAGTGCAGAGTTGTCCCACCGCCCTCCATAATCAGCCTTCCTCCCCGTCAGCATCCTCGATGGACGCAGTGCATCTATGACAATAAAATCAAATACTTGGCGGGGATTAGTCTGACTCTTTGACTCAGTGAATTACTATCTGGGGGCGTGTGGCTTCCAACGGCTGACTTCCCCCTTCTCCTGAACTTCCAGTTAGGCCAGTGGCACGTGTTTCTCACTTATTCCCTGTCCTGTACCCTTTCTTTGTCTTATTTTAGAAGGTTTTTGTTGTTGTTGTTGGACAAGAACCAAACAGCAACTACAAAGCGTTCATTATTGAAAAACATCCCACACCAAAATCAATCAGACCGGAAGCTCCACAGGTCAGTGAGCTTCCGTCTGTCAGTCACCCCTTCCTCATCCCCCAGTGTCCAGCCTTTCTTCCCTTTTTTCTACATGTCATCCGTGTCCACATGTACATTTACTTACACATATACATATATTATGGGCTAGATTCCACATACGAGGGAGGACATAGCTTTTTCTGAGAGTGTGTGACCTAGCTTAATAGTATATCTTCTAAGTCTATCCATTTTCCTGCAGATTTTGTGATTACATTTTTGTTTGTTTGTTTTTTTGAGACAGGATATCACTAGGTAGCTCTGATTGTCCTGGAACTCACTCTGTAGACCAGGCTGCCCTGGAACTCACAGAAGTCCACCTGCCTCTGTCTCCTGAGTGCTGGGATTACAGGTCTGCACCACCACACTCTGAGTTTTGATTTGTACTGCTTTCCCAGTGGAGTCATGAAAACATCAGCCTTAGCTGTCCAGAACCAGGAAATGTCCAATAAATGTCACAGAAAAGGAGAACTTCCTGCTTGGCTTATGTCGGCCACTGCCTCCCTTTGCTTTTGTTCTGAGAACTCCTTGACCCTGGCTGCCCAGAACCCTGACATTCTCAGCTGTCTTCTCATTTAGGAGGGGGCAGGGCAGGGTTCACAAAGAATATCATGTAGCCCAGGCTAGCCTCAAACTTGCTATATAGCTGGAAGAGTAGTCTCTACAGAGGTGGAGACTGTAGCTCAAGAGGTGAGGTCACCTGCCCAGGCTCTTCCAGCCAATAAAAACTAGAAGGGCTGGAGAGATGCTCAGAGGTCAAGAGCACTGGCTGCTCTTCCAGAGACCCTGGGTTCAATTTCCAGCACCCACATGGCGTTTCACAACAGACTGTAGCTCCAGTCCTAGAGCATCCTCTTCTGAGCCCCCTAGGCATTGGTCATGTGAGTGCACACACATACATGCAAGAAGAGCATTCATACTTATAAAGTCAGTGAATAATTTTTTTTAAAAGAAAAAAAAAAACAGGAGCTGGAAAGATGGCTCAGTGGTTAAGAACACTGACAGGCTGCCCTTTCAAAAGACCTGGGTTCAATTCCTGGTACACACATAACAGCCCACAACTGTTTATAACTCCAGTTTCACGGGACCTGACACCCATATCAAAACACCAATGTGCATAAAATAGAAATAAGTAAATTAAACAACAAAACAAAAACAGAGCTGTAAACTTCCAGCTGGCTTAGATGGAGGTCTAGCCTTTTCTTCCCTAGTCCCTTGTGTCTTCTTTGAGACTTGATTTCTCCATACCTAACGAGGAAGGCGGTGCATGCTGAGTCTCTGAAGGTCACTGAGTTCAGAAATTCTCGAATCGGGGCTTCCTGGCGGTTGAGTTCTTTGTGAGCCACGCGGCCACACCTTCAGTTCCACACAGACCTGACACAGGAAGCTCGTCACGGAGAATTCCATGACGCCCACAAGGTGGCAGTGGTGTGCAGTGAGAGCCCGGTCTGTGATGACTGCAGCCCAGGCTGCTTTAGTGGTCTTTGCTTCCTTCCTTCCCGCTGTGGGAATAAAGAGAACATGATTTAGCTTAGGATTCAGAACCTCATTTCCCCCATTTCACCCCATTTAACAAACTCTGGAAGATGCCTCCTCTAACACAGAGGTAAGTGAGGATCTGTGCCCACCATTGAGGATCTGGGGTCTGTTAACCCTTTCCAGAGTTCTCATTGGTTCTTACACCTGCCTGTCTTTGCTCCTACACCATAGAGATAAACTTGTCTCCTCCATTCCCTCTTTTTAGTTTTTGATACAGGATCTCACTATAGACTAGGTGAACCTTAAACTCACAGAGGTCTGCTTGCTTCTGCCTCCCAAGTGCTGGAATTAATGGCGTGCAGCACCACATCAGGATCTCTCTCTCTCTCTCTCTCTCTCTCTCTCTCTCTCTCTCTCTCTCTCTCTCTCTCTCTCTCCAGGGTTTCACTATGTAGCTCTGGCTGTCCTAGAACTTACTATGTAGACCAGACTGGCCTTGAACACAGGAGACCTGCCTGCCTCTGCCTCCCAGGTGCTGGGATTAAAGTCATGAGCTACCACACTCAGCTCATCCCCTCATTCTTAAGGCTCAGCTCCAAGGTTCCCCCCCACCAGAAGTCTCCCAACAGCCCTCTCAAAACTGCCTTCTGCTTCAGCAGTCCGGCCTCCCTGTGCCTCAGCTGGCCATGAGCTAGCCTCTTCCCCCAGGCTGAGGGCTTCCCAAGCAGGGGAGGGTTTCCCTCAACTCTGCCCCATTCTGCCAGCCCGTGATTTAGTGAGTTCGTGGGGAAGGGAAGTTGGAGTTGGGCTGGGTGTGTGGCAGACCTGATGGAGGTCAAAATCACTGAGAGAGTTTCCCACAGCTGCTTCTTTCTCAAAGCCCATACCTTTTAAGGTCCAGCTCTACACACACTGCTGAGAAGATAAAGAGAAAAATTCCCAGAAAGCTCCAGGAAGCACTGGATTAAAAAAAAAAATGGAACCAATGGGGCGTGGTAGCACAGGCCTCTAATCCCAGCACCTGTGAGGCAGAAGCAGGAGGATCAGAAGTCTGAGGCTAGCCTGGGCTACGCAGCAAGGCTTTATAACCAAGCAGCCACCTAGAGGCTGGGGACATAACTCGGTTTATAGAGCACTTGTATGATATGTAGGAAGCCCTGAGTTCAGTCTCACCACATAAAACCAGGCACGTGGGCCTGTAATCCCAGAATTTGGGAGGCCGAGGCAGGAGAATCAGCAGCAGAAGGGTCTGGCGCAGGAATTCAAGGACATCCTGCCCTGTGTAGTGAGTTCCAAGCTATCCTGGGCTACATGAGACTCTGTCTCAAAGGCAGATGATGGAACTATTAAAAAAAAAAAAACACTGGAAGGAAACAGAGGACAGGTTCCTTTTCTTTAAAATTAATTTTGGAAAAGTTAAAGATGGCTCAGAGGTTAAGAGCACTGGCTGCTCCTGCAGAGGACCCAGGTTCAATTCCCAGCAACCATCTGGTGGCTCACAACTCTCTATAACCTCAGTTCCAAGAGATCGGACACCCTCTTCTGGGCATCAGACATGTATATGGTACACATCCATGCAGACAAAAAAACACTTATATACATAAAAGAAAATAAATATGCCTGAAAAAATAACTTAATTTTGTAGTTAGAAAGAAGGCCTTTCTAGGCTGAAAACTAACAAGGCTCCATTGGTTTGGCTGGAGAGATGGCTCAGCAGTTAGGAGCACTGGGTATTCTTCCAAAGGACCAGGGTTTGATTCCCAGCATCCGCACTGCAGTTCACAACCATCTCTAGTTTCAGTTCTAGGGGATCTGATGCCCTCTCTGGCTTCCACGGGCACCGGGCATGCAAATGGCGCACAGATATACATCAGGGAAAACACTCACCCGTATAAAACATAAAAGCAGCAAGAATAAACGAAAGAAAGAGCAATAAAACCCCAACACTAGGGTTGGAGAAGTGACTCGGTGGTTAAGAGTGTGTGCTCTGCAACGATGAGCACCTGAATCTGGACCCCACACCCGTGCAGTAAACGTAGGGCTGGCGCATGCCAGGTCCAGCCTTTCCTTCCCCTCTCCTAGTAGTAACCTCGTTGAGACTTGATTTCTCCGTATGTAATGAATAAGTTAGCCCGGATCTGGATGTCCGAAGGTCCCCGGACTCAGACATTCTCAGGCCAGGACTTCTTGATCTGGAATGTGTCTGTTACCTCCATGCTATGGAAATTACTGCAGCTTGCTGGCTGCATGCCTAGCCCAAAACTATGAGCTCCATGTTTAGGGAGATACTCTGCCTCAAAGGAATAATAGCTTCTTCTTGCCTTCTTCTTCTGGCTTCTGCGTACACCCCAAACTCCAACCTCCTCCCACAAATCCATTTTTAAAAATTTAAAAATTAGAAGCCATAAAGAAATGGAAACTGTTTTTATGCTCTTGAAGAAATGCTTACTCTTATGCATAAGATAATCACAAATTTAAAATACATTTACATTCCATTTTTCCCCTATCAGATTGGCAGAAATCCAAAGCCTGATAACATTCTTAAGCAGCATTTTCTGAGCAGGCAGGCACGCACATCACTGCTAAGGGACAGGAGAGCCTTCATGACGCCCTTATGTGGGCCAAGATAGCAATCTCTAGCAAGATCACAAGGATTTAGGGGGATGGGAGGTAGAATCCTAAGGCGATGCTCACTGGCCTTCATCTCCACATGACTCCTGCACTTGCGTACATCTTGGACCCATGAATATCAGATTGAATTTGGTGATTAGATTCCGTTAAATGGCCAAAGGGATCTCAAAGACAGAGGTCCCAAGTCAATTGATGTTGAGATGGGAGATTACCCTCGGTAGATGGAGACAGGTCAGGGGAGCCCTTGGAAGCCTCGTGTGTCCCCAGCAGAAATCATTGATTTGAAGGATGAGAAGGGGCCACTGTGATGACACTGACTTGATATTGAAGGGAGCAAGGACTCTGAGAGTTCGGGGCTGGTAGCAACCAAGGCCCCAGGGACCCCAGGTCTATGCTTCAAGGAACCAGATTCTGCCACAGGACTGAGCTGGAAGCTGCTCCCCTCCAGAACCTCCAAATGAGAACTAAGCCTGGTTTGCGCACATCTTGGTTTTGCTCAGAGCAGCCCCCACCCGGACAGACTTTTCACTACAGGGCGAGTGTTGGACACTGAGTGTGGCCTTAAACTGCAGCATGGGAGGGGCTGTGATCTGTTGTGCAACGACAGAAAGCCAACGCAGTGCCTTCGGTCCGGCTGAGGGATTTATCCTCGCTCGGGTAGGAAGCTGTGGGAGCGCCGTGGTTTGCTGCAGCACCGTTTATGGTTCTAAGATTAAAAAATAAACCAGATACGGTGACTCATGTCTATAGTCCCAGCACACAGAACGCCGAGACAAGAGGACTGCTGTGAGTTTGAAGCCAGAGTGGGCTACCCCTAAGAGCCTGTCTCAAAACAACAGACATATATATATAATAAAAAAAAAACCTTCAGCTCTGGGGCTGAGGGTCAGGCTCAGAGGAAAAGCGTGGGAGGCGTGTGTGCTAGGCTGTGGGTTCCAGTGCCCTGCCAGACTAATGGCAACAACCTCAATGTCCACCCTTGGGGAACGTGGGTATGAGTTAATTCGGGGGGTTCTGCAATGGGGTTAAAGAACCAGGAAGCCCGGGTTCACCGATGAAGATCTCAGGGGTGTGGCTGGCAAGATACGGTATGGCTTGGTGCGGTTTGCTAGCTTGACCATGGAAAGGGGTGCTGGAAGCAAGCAGTCACTTTTGGGGGTTCATAGACAAGCCCCGAAAGAATACAGGAGATGCTCACAGAAGGTGAGCAGAGGGAGGTGAGGACCAAGAGCCAGAGGAGGGCGAGTGAGGCAGAGACAGAAGGAGACAATTTACTACACGCCTTTTAGACTTTTGCTTTCTTCTCTGTGGTTTGACACAAGGTCTCGAGCTCGTGTGTGTGTGTGTGTGTGTGTGTGTGTGTGTGTGTGTGTGTGTGTGTGTGTGTGTAATTCTGTAGCTGAGACAGGCCTTGAACTCAAGGAGCTCCTCCGGTCTCAACCATCCATGCACTAGGATTACAGGCCTGAGTTACCATACCCCATTTACAAATACTTTTTGAACAACAACACCCCGCTAACAGGTGGAAGACTGAAAGTCCTGTGCAATGAAGCAGTGGGGAGACCCTCCTGCTCCTTCCTGGGCCCATCTTTTTCTGTGCAAGCTGACTCTGGGCTATCCTGCATCCAGCCCTTGACCTCTGGCCTCCCCACTTCTGCATTCTGCTCCAGAGGTCCTAGAGATAAGGCCCGTTTCTCAAACAGCTGTGTCTGAGCAGGTCTTCTGTCTGGGACTCCATGTTCCCATCCGTGGCACGGGTATGATCACACCGAATATCTCATCAGGAATCGAGGGAGGAATGAGCTAAGCTGTGTGCAATGCTCAGTCTGCTGCGGGTGCCCCTGGGAGACGCCCAGCGTGGCCAGTCCTCCTGGCTCCTTCAATTGCCGCGAAAGGGTTGGGCCTAATGAACCCTTGGGTTTCCATGCACTCTAAGCCATCGGTGTGCAGAGAAGGTGCTGCTCCATTTCAGATATGGGTTTGCGAGGCATTGACGGGCTGGAGGTGGGGGAGGAGGGGAAGTGGGGGGACACTTGCTCAGTCACCCTGAGGCTTGGCAGTAAGGCCTGGACTGAGGGCTCTGACTTGGCAGCCAGGCCTTGGCCGGCATGTCTCTCTACTCAGGTACATTGGCGTCTAAGAAGCCATGTGGAGACTTGGAAACTCTCCTTACTTTCTCAGGGTCTGATGGCAGGCACAGAAAGCCTGCTGCCACCCAGCCAGGCCCCTCCACACCATCGGCCTCACAGGGAGACATAGAGTAACATTAGCTCTTGTGTCTATGGGGGTTTTGTAAGAGGGCGTTGAACTGCTGGGATGGTAGGTCTCTATATGATACCCTGTTGCTCACTAAGTCTGTAGAAGCATACACCTTCAGCCTCAGCCTCTCACTGCCCACAGCCTGCCACCATTGCCACCCGGCTCCTGACCTTGAGGTTGGCCCCTCTGCACAGTGCTGCCGGGGTCCATGAAACATGGATGCTCACAGGCTCTACTATGCTCCTTTTTTCTGTTTTCTACATGTATTTGTTGATTCTGTTAGTGTGTGTGTGTGTGAGAGAGAGAGAGAGAGAGGGTGTGTGTGTGTGTGTCTGTTGGGGTGCACACTCGTGTCACGGTGCATCCGTGGAGGTCAGAGGACAGCTTGCAGGAGCCAGTTCTCTCCTAACACCATGTGAGTCCTGGGGACCAAACTCGGACTGTCGGGATGGAGAACAAGTGCCTTCGGCTGCTGAGCCAGCTCTCAGGATCCTGGACCACATACTCTGTGTCTCTTGTTTGCGTAAGGCCGGATTCAGATACTGGAGCTTCGAGCTGACATCGGAATTTGAGTGTTTCTCTTAGCAGCAATCACACTGCTGGGGCTGTCTGCCTGCCTTCCGAGGCAGCTTCCGCCACTCTCTGCCTGGGCATCACTGCCCGCCCCTGGGAGCCAGCGCTGTTGGCTGTTCCGAAAGCTGATGTGCACAGAGCACAGGGAGACCTGCGTGGGTGCGAGCAGCATGCAAGGATCCCAGACTGACTGCTCTAATCCTGTTTTGACTGTTGTAATCTGGCTTTAGTGGGCGTTGACTCAGGAGGTTTGCACGGACGATACTAGATTCTGCTATTTTTCTCTGGTGGGCTCAGCTGGAGCATACTGGAGTCTCTTGAACTATTCTGAGGTCCTGGCCACTTTGCTTCCAATGAGAGTACTCACAGGAGACCTCTGTTTTGCATTTGTACCATGTCAGTATTGTGAATTGTGCCTTAGAGCTAAACATTCACATGATCCCTTAACTGCCTTTCGGTAAGGTAATGTTGATTTTACACACAGAGAAACTGAGGTACAGGCTCAGTACGATACTCTGTATGATACTCCCTCAATGCAGAGTGAGTGGGGATGTAGACCCCTTTCAAGGTGATTTTTTTCTCTTGAGAGACGCGCTGTGCAGATTAGCCAGTAACTCAAGGTCCTTCTGCTTCTGCCTCCTGAGTACAGAGTGTGGGCTATGAGTACACCATATCCGGCCTCAGAATGATTTCACGTGTCTGAACCAGTTTATTTCCCGTGGGCTGCTTTGTGCTGGTCTGTCCTTTATTTGGCCTTGATTTTGGCACATTTCAGTTGACACACAAGATCTAAGGTCTCATCCATCACTGAAGTGGGAAGGAACCACTGTGTTAGTTTCCCAGGCTTGTTAAAATTCCACCAACTTGCCCATTTAAGATGACAAAAATGTAGGGCTTTCTTCCTTCCTCTCCCCGTCTCTTTCTTTTCTCTCTTCTGAGACAGGGTTTCATGTAGCCCCAGGCTTGGACTCCTGAGTCCCCTGCCACCACCTCCCAAGTGCTAGAATTACCAGGTGTATACCACCACACCCAGCTTGCCAGGACCTTTTCCCAACACAGGTCACGTTCTCTAATGTCAGGGAATAGGATGTCGTCCTGAGAGCCTCCAATCCTTCAGGCCACACGCTGATGTCTTCTCCAAAGAGAAGAAAAGAGATGCTTCACTGAGCTGAGGTTCCCCCCACCACTGGGGGCTTATTGGTTGTGATTAGAGACAAGAAGGGAAAGTGTAACCCGCACCCCTCCCCGAAAGAGCCTTGCACTTCTCGGGACTCATGCATTTGTTGATCTCCCTGGCTGGGACAACAGAGATTTCCCGGAAATGTAAGTGAGATGTGGAAACGCTCCTGTAAACAGGCTTTGGAATGGTGCCAACTCTGAGGAGCCACAGCCACAGGCTCCTGTGAAGGCATCCGGAGAGCATCAGCTCCGAGATTTGCCTGCAAGGATGCACACTGTTGATTCTGGACTTTGTGCTTCAGTGAAAGCGGGTCCAGCTGAGGGTAGCAGATAATTAAGAAAGGAGGGGTGGGACCAGGTGGAGCTGCCTATAAGCCTAGGGACTTGGGAGGCTGAGACAAGGAAATCACGAACTCAAGGCCAGACTGGGCACCTTAGTGAGGGTTTGCCTCAATATAAGAAATGAAAAGGTATATCTCAGTGGAGAGCATTTGCCTAGCATGCAGGAGGCCCTGTATTCAATCTCTGCTACTGAGAGAGAGAGAGAGAGAGAGAGAGAGAGAGAGAGAGAGAGAGAGAGAGAGAGAGAGCCCTATCACCTCCAAGTATCCCAGAATTCCCAGCGGCGTAGGGTTTAAAAAGCTAACAATCTAGATGTGCCTGAAGGTGGAGACCTGGTGTCATTACAGCAAGCCAACACTCGGAGCCCCAAGGGCTCGGTTGGTTCCTACCATTCCAGGCACAGAAATATGACAGAAAAAGAAAGCCATCTCTTCTCTCTGCATCTCCCGGCTTCCGCCCACAAGTGGCAACTCAATCGTCAGCATGAGAGCGTCCCGATTCTTTGAAGATGGTGGCTGCTGTGGTTGGAGATCTTGGGGCTCGGGCCCCGGACCCTGCTTTGTCCCTGACCTATGGGTGGCCTTGGGCAAGTTCAAAAGTCTTTCTGAGGTTTGACTTTCTCATGTCCAAGCAGAGTTAACAGTATTGGTTAGAAAAAGGTTCATCCTTGGTGCCTGGCGCGTGTGATGGATGACATGCAGCGGAATAGCTGCCTATCAACAGACTGGGGTCACTACAAAGCCATGGTCATCAACTTCAGCAGTCAGCCTGCATGGCCAGAGTCCTAGCATGCAAGAGGTCCTGGGTTCGATTCCCCAATATCACCATCACCACCACACACACACACACACACACACACACACACACACACACACACACACACACACACTTCCCTTCCCGGTAAACCCTTTCTCCGTGTCTCCGATTTCTTCTTCTAGGCTGTCTCCGTTGGCATAGAGCATGGTTTTATCTTTTATTTTATTTTGCTTTGAGACAAGGTCTCATGTAGCCTAGGTTGGCCCTGAACTCATGATACATAGCTGAGGTTGACCTTGAGTTTCTGATCTTCCTACTTCCACCTCCCTAGTGCTGGGATCAGAGTCATGGGAACACAGTGTTGGTTTTATATCTCCCATACTTGGACAAAACCCTCACTTGACCTGCCAGCCCCTTCCACCCAGTGCTAATTCTCCGGCTTCTGTCACATAAAAATTTGCCAACGAACTGCCTCAGCTTCTGCTCTCTAAGTCACTGGCCCGACTTGCTGTGTTATCTGTCCACTGGGATGGTGCCCCTTCCTGGTCCCCTCCCCTACCCCCACCCCCGCCCCCACTCCTCAGTAAGGCTGCCCCAGCCAACGTGCTCCAACTCCCTCGTTGACTGGTCCAGGGCCATCTTTCCCCATGTCACACAACTCATCTCCCTCCTTTTTCAGCGCTGGGACTGCACCCAGGGCCCCCCATAAACAGACTGCTCCCTCAGCCCCCCCCAGCTGCACCCCTAGCCCTCTCCCTCTTAGAAACCACCCCTGTTGTGTTCTGGACATGCGTGGATTTGCTCCGCCTCACTTGCCACTCTCTCCTCCGGGACAGAGGTTTAGAGATGGTGCCACACTATGATGAACCTGCTTGAACTCTGGGCTCAAATCTTCCTTCCTCCCCCCTCAGCCTCACAAGTAGCTGGGACCACTAGGCAGTGTACCCCTGCACCTGGATTCTCTGCCAGCCCCCTCGATGAGAGAACCCAAGGCCTGGGGTTGCTTTTTCCCTTCCAACCCTGGCTATGAGCCCCCACAGGTAACCTCGGCTCCCTCTCTAGATGCTATCCTGTGCCCACTCAGATTCAAGGGGGCTCCGCCCCTCAGTGGGCAGGAGAGCAGAGGGTTGGCAGCCAGGCCTAATTTCTATTCTCTCTAAGCCACTGGAAACCCACTCTGTAGCACTTTGGTCAATTTTATCTCCACAATATGCCTCAGACAGGCCCCACTTCTGATCACCACTACCACTGGCTCACTCCAGCCTCAGCACCAGGAACCTGGGTTCCCCCACCGCCTCCCGTACAGCCTCTTAGAATCCATGCTTGGCCCATGGCAGGCTGTTCTCTACTGAATATCAAAGAGGACCTTTACATGCATACACCAGACTAATTAATTAAATTAATTAATATTAATTGGTAGATTCTCCCTAGGTAGCTCAGGCTGGCCTCAAACTTATGTTCCTCCTGCCTCTACCTCCTGAGTGCTAGGATTTCAGGTATGTGCCATCACCCTGGGCTTCACTCAGACCCAAATCTCTTTGGTGACAGAAGACAACCCCAGCTCCTTTCTCTAGCCAGGCTTATCCCAGCCCTCAGCCCATCCGTCCCCATCTGCAGTGGCCCTCCTGCTCCAGCACACTCAGCTGTGGCCAGCCTCAGGGCTTTTGCTCCTGAGTACCTGGTGTCCTGGAACATCTGTCCCAGCCCAAGGCCTGTGTCCAGAGTCTCATCCTGCAGATGTCAGCTCAGACACTGTCTGCCCTCTGAGATCACGATGACCTGCATCACTCCATGTCCTCAGGCTTCGTACAGAGCGTCACATCACGTCACTTCCAGTCTGCTTGTTGATTGTCTCTGTGTCTATCTGCCCTTCCCCTTTAGGACTTCACAGTGGGACCTGGGTCTGTGCACCTCAGCCCTCAATGTTCCATATCTACCACAGAGCCTGATACAGAGCTGGAGCTCAACAAATACTTGTTGAATGAAAAAAAAAAAAATCTGACCCAAGTTTTCTTAGCTACCATTTCCACTGCTGTGATGAAACACTATGACCAAAAGCAACTTGTGGAGGAAAGCGGTTTGTTCCACTTACATTTCCAAATCACTGTCATCGAAGGCAGTCAGGACAGGAACTCAAACAGGGCAGGAACCTGGCGGCAGGAGCTGATGCAGAGGCCATGGAGGAGCACTGTTTACTGGCTAGCTCCTTCATGGCTTGCTCAGCCTGCTTTCTTATAGAAACCAAGACCACCGGCCCAGGGATGCACCACCCACAACGGGCTGGGCCCTCCCACATCAATCACTAATTAAGAAAATACAGCCGATCTTATGAGGGCATTTTTCTCAATTTGGGCTCCTCTTCAATGACTCTAGCTCGTGTCAAGTTGACACAGAAACTAGCCACCAAACAAGTATGACCTGACATGACACAACACGGTCCCTCATGGCCAGTGTTTTGTCTCCCTCAACCTCCACGCTTTACTACACTTAATGTGCAACAGGCCTGGAGGACATTTTCTTTTTTTTTTTTTAAGAGATGGTCTCAAGTAGCCAAGGCTGTCCCTAAACTTACTATGTAGCTCATGACAATCTTGAATCCTGAAACATCCCCCTCTCCCTCCCCATCCCGAGACTGCTGGCATGCGCCACTACACCAGTTTATGCAGTCCTAGGGGTCAAGTCCAGGACTTTGTGCTCACTAGGCAAGCCCTCTACCAACTGAGTTCCAGGAGTGCTTTAGAAAAACAACCATGCGCAATAACAATGACCACACCTTAGGAAAGTCCAGCACACCGAAACAGACCCCAACACACTGTGTCACCACGCCTGGCATGGATCTCTGACTCAGTCGCCAGCATCATTGCTCAAAGCCCTGGACTTGTGCAGGTGACCAAGGGGCGCATAGAAGCCTGCTAGCCTTGGCTGGAATGCTGTTTGTGCTGCTCGAGTCCAGAGACCTGGCAGGGCAGGGCTGCCCAGCTCAGCCTCTAGAGAATGGTCCCTGGGCTCCAGGAGCAGTGAGGAGAAGCTTTGTGCTTCTTTTTGTTGTTGTTTGGTTGGTTTTTTTTGTTTTGTTTTGTTTTGTTTTGTTGTTGTTGTTTTTGTTTTTCGAGACAGGATTTCTCCGTGTAACAGTTCCGGCTGTCCTGGAACTTGCTTTATAGACCAGGCAAGCCTTGAACTCACAGAGATCTGCCTGCCTCTGTAACTAGCTATTATAACATTTTTGTTTGTTTGTTTGTTTTGCTTTTCCAGACAGGGTTTCTCTGTGTAGTTTTGGTGCCTGTCTTGGATCTCGCTCTGTAGACCAGGCTGGCCTCGCACTCACAGAGATCTGCCTGGCTCTGCCTCCCGAGTGATAGGATTAAAGGCGTGCACCACCACCATCCTGTGCTTTGTGTTTCTATGGGGAAAAAGAGGAGGGCAGGCCTCTGCTGTGGATCCTCAGACATGTTATCACCCCTCCCCTGCAGAAAGAAGAAAGTTTAAGAAGGCTTCTGTGAGGCTGTAGTAACAGGTGGAAAATCAGGGCCCAGAGAGGGACAGCCTGCGTAGGGTCCCATCTGAAGGAGGACAGAGTCACCACAGAATCTCAGGTCCCCTGTCTCCTGGGAAGACTAGAGGACAATAGAAAGGATCTTACCGGTGTCCCTTGCCTGCTGTTCTGTCCCAGGCCCTAGGACAAGGTATCATTTTGAGAAAGAATGAGAGTGAGTCACGAGGGTGGATGGTTCCTTGGAAAAGGAAAGTGGGGTGTCCGGCACCCCCAGGCCCTGCCCTTTTCCTCTGCTTCTTGGCCAAGGAATCTAGTGAGTCATGAGATTCCATTGTGGTGGGCTCAGAGCCAAACTCTGTGATGGCAGGGGTGAGGGGTGGAGGGGTGATCCGGTCTGCTCTCCTCCCTGCTTCAAGTTCCTGTCTCCTGTGCACAGACGTAGATAGACAAACAGCCAGACCCCATTCAGACCCAGCTAGTCCACAGGCGCTAGCAGACAGGTGTTCACAAGCAAGAGAGACTTTCAACCTCACTCCAACAGCAGCAGCTTACACAGACGGGCACTGGACACACGGACAGACAGACCCAGGACAGGCACAGGGACACACACTGTCTACACAGCCATGGAGACACAGATATACAGGAGCATAACAGGCAGACAAGCAAATTGGTAGACCCAGACAGACAAGAACCAGCAGGACAAGAACAAGCCAAAAGGTCCGTGGGCAGTCTGCATGCATTAGAAGTATGAAGACAGCTTTATGGAATCAAGTCCAGGGGCTGAACTCAGGTTATCAGACTTGGTGGCAAGCACCTTTACCCACTGAGCCACCCCACCAGCCTCATGCTTTTTATATGCTGCTGGGCTTGAACCCAGGGCTTCATGCATCCTAAACAAGCACTCCACCCAGGAAACTGGGTCCTAGCCCAAGTCTGTCCTCTTGTGCTTTTAGGCTTTTTCTTCTCAGGTCCTTGCATGATGCAAATGGATAGGTCAGCGCCCTGGGTACTTCTGCACCCTAGTCACCAGGGCACACCAATGCCCCCCAGCAGGGGGTAACTGAGCCACAAGTACCCCCCTGTGCTGCTCTCTCATCCTCTGCAGAGGTGTCAGCTGAGGGGAGGGGACGGAGTTGTCCCGGAGAACTAAGGGAATCCTGACACTCCTGCTTGCTCCTGAGCAGTGGAACAACTGTCCAGGTGTGGTGTCCTTCCTCCACCCAGAGAGTCCTCTGGCCCTGAGCCCAACCTGTCGGAAGAAGGAGCTTGCACAACGGGGAGGCACAAAGTGACAGCCGGAAGGCCTCCAGGGACAGAAGCCCCATTGTGTGAGGGCAAGGCAAAGGTTAGGCCAGAAACGGAAGGGGGCTCTGTAGGGGGCCCCAGCTGCCAGGGCCCTTGATGTGAGGCCCTCCCCGGCGCCTTGTGCCAAGAAGGATGCCCTCGGGTCTGGCGGAGGAGGCGGTGCTGGGCAAGGTGCCCACCACACTGGGGAGGGCAGACCCCACAAGGGACGGTCGGGTGTACTCAGCCTCCCCACCGCACCCACCTCCTGGGGCGGAGCTGCCCCGAGTGCCCTGAACCTAGGCAGCTTCCTGAATCATCCACTGGGAATTCCTGTCATTCCTGGGAGCTGCTGTGGCTTGGAGTGGCCCCCAGCCCAGGGTCACTGGGACAAGGATGTATATGGCTATTTTTCTTCCTGAAGGGCCTCGGGGGTGGCTCGGAGATTTTTGCCCCTAGCTCCCAGTTCCTATCATGTCCTAAACTCTGACCTCAGTGGCCGCTTAGCTCCCTTTCAGCACACCTTTTCTGCCTCCTTGTAAAATCGGTTGGTAAGTCCTTCCTAGTGTCAGTCCACAATCCTTTCTCCCCCGAGCTGCAGTTCTGCTCCTTAAGGAGAGGTTTCCACTGACAAGAGACCCGGCACCCACCCAAAGGAAGGCAATCATGTGCTCATTGTCCTTAAGCTGCTCCCTAGTCCGGAGCTGAGGGCTACTCCAGGTACCAGCGAGCGGCCCCGCCCTCCCGCAGTCCCTGGCTGGGGCGGGTGCGGCCGGCAGGGCGGTACAAAAAGCGTCCCGCCCTGCGCTCCTCACTCGCCTGGGTCTGGCAGTCTCGAGCTTGGAGGCGGAGGCGCGCAGGGCAGCCTGGGTCCAGCCCACACCCCTCGCCAGGTAGGGACTCTCCCCGTTCAGAGGGCAGAGGGCGCCGAGAGAAGGAGCCCGGAGGAGGGGGGCACACCGAGGGAGGGAGCAGGACTCAGGGTAGAGAGGCACAAAAGAGAGGGTCAGAGGGACACGGAGGACAGGAGATAGGACAGGACACATCAGGAGGTGGCTGAAGGGGGACCGGGAAGACATGGAGCCAAGAATGGAAGTCAACTAAGTCAGAGGGGTAGAGGAACCAAGGGCAGGAGAGAAGAATGTGTGTTGGGAATGTCACAGTTCCCGTTTCCTTGTCCTTGACAGTCCCTGGACAGGTCAGGGAGGGGGTTCACTTCTTGCTTGTCCCCTTGTCCCCAGGAGCAGACTGACGCCTAGTACTCATGGGGACAAGGCGGACAGGGGAGTCAGGAATCAGGGTCCCACGGTTCGCTTCGCTGAGTGTCCTGGGAAGGTTCCAGGACACGTGTAGGGAGCCCCACCCCTTGATGTGTGTAAGGGAGTCTCCAGAACCCAACGCCTCTGACCCCTGACCTCTGTCCTCTCCGGGCCAGGAGGCACCATGTGGGGATGTCGGCTGGGGCTGCTGTTGCTTCTGCTGGCTGGCCAGGCTGCCCTGGAAGCCAGGCGGAGTCGCTGGCGCAGGGAGTTGGCGCCAGGGCTGCACCTGCGGGGCATCCGGGACGCTGGTGGCCGGTACTGCCAAGAGCGGGACATGTGCTGTCGTGGCCGAGCTGACGACTGCGCCTTGCCTTACCTGGGAGCCACCTGTTACTGCGACCTCTTCTGCAACCGCACCGTCTCAGACTGCTGCCCTGACTTCTGGGACTTCTGCCTCGGGGTGCCACCCCCCTTCCCTCCCATCCGAGGTGGGCTCCAGGGTAGCCAGGAGGGTGGCCACCTTGTCAATAGCAGTCTCAGCAAGCTCAGGAACAAGGAAATGATGATGGACATTTCCAGGCTTTGAAAAGTCTGGGAAAGAAATCCTCCTCCCCCTATTCCCTGCCCCTTTGGAAGTCCCTCCTGTGGTCTTACTTGACTCTCTCAAGCAACACTGAAAAAAGATCCTGTGGGGACTAAGGTGGCCGAAAGGGCAGGGCAGGCTGGCTTCAGCCCTATCTCCCAGTCGCTATAGGGAAGGTGGTGTCACGCCTGCTGACTCACCCTGGGGCCGATAGCGCACTCAGGAGCTGGCCAGGTTGTCTTAGCCAGGCGATTTTTACCTTTCGCTTCGCTTAGGATTCTGTACCTCTAAGATTGGCCGTGCTATTGGGTGGCTAAATCTGCTCCTCCCTTCACCTGCACGTGCCCTTTCCCTGAACATGATCTTTCCCTGCCCCACCCTGCTTCAGTAGGAGAATCAAGGGGAAGTCCTTCCCACAGCCTGCTGGGCTTTGGGCTAAGGAGAACCCGTGTCTGGGTGGCTATCTCAAAAACGCTGTGCTATCTTGAGGGAGTCGCTTGCCTACCCTGGGTTTCAGTTTCTTTCCTCAAACTCCTTCCATGCCCCACGTGCAAGTCTCAACTCATTTGAGTGACAAAGGGTACCAGGAATGTCATGGCTGGCATCCAGGTGAAACAACATGGACCCAAGCCGGAGTTCCTGAACAGCTCCCAAGTGGCAGTTGGCATGGGGACCTGCAGAGGTCCTAAGATCCACTTTGTCCTTAGATTCAGTGAGAGTTGGGACTGGCGTGTGATTAGGATGAGCTGGGAAGGTGTTGGGCTGCCTGGCCTCAAGGTCCTGGTTATCTCAGCTCTATTTCCCTCCCCTTCCTCCCGTAGGGTGCATGCATGGAGGCCGCATCTACCCAGTCTTCGGAACCTACTGGGAAAACTGCAATCGATGGTGAGTTCGGGAGACCGGGATGGGCTTACTTGGAGTGCCACGTGCCCAACAGACTTGGTGCCAAACCCTGTCTGCCGCCCATTTCCTGAGAATGTCCTTTTTTTTTGTGCTATGGGCCTCAGTGTCCTCATCTGTAATGTGGAAACTTTCAAACTGACCACACCATCTCATATAATAGGATTCTAGTCCCAAGGTGAGGAATGGTCAGCCGTGGTGGTCTGGCTGGGTGCCACACCTAAGCCAGGAGTTTTTCTCCACCCCCTCCTGGTTTGGGCTGCCTCCCTCCCAGCTTGTCCCGCTGTCAAGGGAGCGTCCAAGAAGGGGACGCCAGGAAGGAAACCTCTGATGCAGCATCCGTTGTCCTGGGCGGGCTGAGGGTCAGGGATGACTGGGCTGGCCACCAGCCAGGGGCCTGCAGCAGGGCCTTCCCTGGAATGTGCCCTCTCCCCCCCCTCAAACCCCTGTTCCTGGCAGCAGGAGGAAGGGGACATGGATAGCTCATCCTCAGTCTGAGCTGGGAAGGAGAGCAGGTGGGGAATGTGGAGGTCTTACTGGAAACAGGAGGGTCTCTGCTGCCCCAGCCTGCCCCACCCCTCCCTCTGCCTGGACTGGGAGGCCCCAGAGAGAAGGAAACTTTGCGGAATGCATTGCACATAGCTGTTGCCTTTGCCTCACTGGGTGAGGGGTGCCAGGGTCACTGTGGGAATGGGGACCATGTGTACGTGTACGCGTGGGTGCTGGCGTGTGTCTGGGTGAGGGAAGGGTGTGTGTGTGTGCTCAGAAGGGCGGGGCGTGTCTGCAGAATTCTGTTGCTCTGATAGGGTGGTTGCCAGGGGGTTAACATTTCCACTGCTGTCCCAGGCCCCTCTGGAATGCCGGGACCTGCTGCTACCAGTCTTGTCTAGACCTGCTGAACGGCCCTGGGGCTCAAGAGATGGGGGCAGGAAGGCTTTGGCTGACCCCTTCAGGACAGGTCCTGGTGGCTGAATGCCCTGCGTATTCCACTTGAGAGTGGAAGACTGTCTATGTGCCTTCCAACCCGGACATCACCACCAGGGATGTTTCTGCAGGACCCAAGGGCTGTTGAGGAAGGTGGAAGAGGGGCCTCCCTACCCCCACGGGCCCCCCAGATCTCTTGAGCACCGCCCGCTGGTTCTGGGGCTAGAGAGCCAGCCATATTGGGGCTTGGCTCCCCTTGAGGCTCCTTATAAGGTGGCACTGTAGGCGGGTGCCCTGGGTTGCCTGGAAGGAGGCTGTTTAGAAATCTTGTAATAGCAGAGTTATGAGCTTGTAAAAGCATTGTAGAATGCCTAGAATTCAAGCCTCCAGCTGATGCCTAATTACTGAAGACCTACTGTGTCGCAGGCACTGTGTTGGGCCCCGGAGGTACAGCTGGAAGGAGGCAGGCACAGGCCTTGACCCATGGGAGCTTGTAGTTCACAGTGAAGGACGCGGAAAAGCAAAAGCCACACAGATGTTATGACAAGTTGCTATGGGTGTTATATAGGGAGGGGAGATGGGGGGGAGATGGGGGGGATCCCCGGTTTAGAGTGAGGAGGGGACAAGGACAGAAGGAAGGCTGCTCAGAGCTTTATGATGGAGTGAATAGAAGACAAACAAGGGACCTATGCATGGGGTGGGGCGACACCACTTAGGGGAAATAAGGTCTTCTTGGTGAGACCCTCAAGCATCAGAGACTGGAGAAGGCTCAGCCGTGTCCCAACTTCTGTACGTCTAACGGAAGTTCCTTCAAGACTAACTGGCATTGTTCATGGGTCTGTCTGGCCTCAGAGCTTCTGGGGAAGGGATGGCTGAGTGAGTTGGCCTAGAGTGGGGGTGTCAGCAGAGGAGGAAGGGCAGGAAGATGGGTTCATGACGTGTGTCTTTGGCATGCACTGATGGGGAACATGGAAGGTTCCCCACAGACCCTGGCATCCGACAGCTGGGTGCCATGTTCTCAGACGAGGACAGTGGGAGGCTTTAATCTGAAATCATCATATATCCAGAGGGGTGGCCAGCTGGATATGAGCAGGAGAAGTGGGGGGCAGGGTTCCTAAAGCATGAACAATAGCCAAAAGCGTCCACAATGGGCCAAGCCCTTTAGAGGCCTGCCATTAAATCCCTGGAAAGTGGCACTACATATTGTCCTCACTTTACAGATAAGAACACAGATAGAGGGGGTGGGGTTTTAAAATAACCTCCCCAGGGCCACAAAACAGCCTAGCAGGATCAGAACTTGGGAGCTGAACTCTGAAGTCATTCTTAACCACTTGGCTGTGTGGCCTAGGCCATCCATTTAAGTCAACAGAAATTTAATAGAATGCAGGCCGATAATCCTAGCTATGCTGGATGCTGAGGCTGGAGGATGCCAAGTACAAAGGTCGCAGAACTCCAGAGTGATTTCAAGGCCAGCCTGAACAATTTAGTGACACCCTTTCTCAACAAAAGGGGTCCGAGGATGTGGCCCAGGGAAGAGCATTTGCTTAACATCCATAAGGCCCCGGGTTTAGTCCGAAGGACCTAAGAACAAATATTTACTGGATGCTCTCATGCACTACTTTTTCTCCCCTAACCCCTGCAAGTGTCCTAAGAGTTTATGAGGAAATGGGGATAAGTGGGCAGGGGATGGGGCTCAGTTGGCACAGTGCCGGCCTCGCAGGTGAGAAACCACATAAAAGTGGGCGTGGTGGTACAGAAGGTCAAGACCATTCGTTCGTGGGCTACTTAGTGAGTTCACGGCCAACTTCAGCTACATGATCGACGCTGTCAGAAGAAAAGGAAAAATGAAAGCAGTATAGACACCGGCAGGACCCCAGATACTGGTGGCTAAGGGCCCCTGTAAGTCAGGGAAGTGGGCAGAGAGTGTGGAGGGCACTGAGTTTTAAGACAGGATGGCCTGAGAAAGCGTCTCTGGGAGGTGACATTTGAACGAGGAATTGCAGAAAATGAGAGGGAGCCGTGGAAGATGGTTGGAAGAGCAGCTCAAAGGCCCTGGGCAGGAGTTGGGCAGGTGTGAACAGCCGCTATGGCTGGAATCCAGGCCCGGGAGGAGCAGGGGTCAGGCGGGACAGGAGAACAAGTCACACGAGGCTTGTCGCCGTGAAGGACTTTGGCTCTTATTCTATGGTGTGAAGCCAAAGGAGGGTTGGAGCAGAGGAATGGCATGACTTAGGCTTAGCAGGATGGCTGTGGCCACCAATTTAAAAATGTACTTGGAGGATGTGGGGTGGTGGAGGGCGGAGGCCAGAGGCCAGGTCAAGGGGACAGCAGCATAGTCAGGTGAAAGGTGGTTGGATGGAGGTGGCTATGAAGAGAATGAGGCACAGTCTGGATCCTGAGTTTGTGTTAAGGTGTGGCTGGATCAGCAGGTGAGGGGTCAAAGGTGACTCCAGGTTCTGATTCTAAGATGCAGGAAGTAACAGGAGCTGGAACTCACTTTGACCCACATGAAGTAGAACCTGTTGCTACATCCTCAGGGTGGTGATGTTGAGGAGCATTGAGATTCTGGGTATCGGGGATGAACTTAAGAATTGTGACCTTGCTGGGCAGTGGTGGTGCGCGTCTTTAATCCCAGCACTCGGGAGGCAGAGGCAGACGGATCTCTGTGAGTTCCAGGCCAGCCTGGGCTACAGAGCGAGTTCCAGGATGGCCAGAACAACACAGAGAAACCCTGTCTCTAAAACCAAACCAAACCAAACCAAACAAACAAAAGAATTGTGAACTTGAGTTACAAAGCCACCTGGCTGCTTGGCATCATTCAGGCGCTGGACTATAGTTGCTGGTACAGAATCCCAGGCCCCATGTGGACCTCAGAAGTTCCCCAGGGACTCCCAACATTCATGCTTTCTTTCTTTCCTTTTTTTTTTTTTTTTCTTACCAGCACCTGCCAGGAGAAAGGGCAGTGGGAGTGTGACCAGGAACCATGTCTAGTGGACCCGGACATGATAAATGCCATCAATCGGGGCAACTATGGGTAAGAGGCTCCGGCATGGCATTGGTGGGCATAGGAGTGCACATGCATGTTCACATATATGATCATCAGACGTGGTCATTGTGCTAGGCAAGCACACACTAGATTTTACTTCTCTGTCCCTTGGAGCCATCTTCTGGCCTTGCCAGGTCTGTGATTTCTCTTCACCTTCCCTCCTCCAGGTGGCAGGCTGGCAACCACAGTGCCTTCTGGGGCATGACCCTGGATGAGGGCATTCGCTACCGCCTGGGCACAATCCGCCCATCTTCCTCTGTCATGAATATGAATGAGATTTATGTAAGTCTTCCCTTGCCCACATCCCACCACCTCTCCCGCAATGGCTTAGCACAGCAGGAATGATGTACCTTATCTTGTTCTGCTGAGGGCCTATCCCCTAGGACGAGGCTGTGTGTCCCTGGGCCTATCAGTGCCTTCTCTGGTTCTGGCAGCAGCCTCTCCTGCCTCCTTAGCCTGGGAAAAATGCTGTTGGTCCCAGTACAGCTGGGTCAAGACCCAAGGGGTCAGGGGGTCACCTTGGTATTTTTAGGAAAAGAGGGACGGACACTCTTCCAGCTCTGGCCAGAAAAGCAACAATTCTCGGAAAAAAATGCCGACTCAGTGAAGCCCCCAGGGAGGAGGAGGAGGGTTCTGTTTTCTCACCAGACCCCACCAGTCAGAGGGGGAGTGGGGGCAGGTGAAGACTCCATGCAGCAGGCTTGGGTGGGGCTTGTGCTGTCCATCAAAGCAGACGGGAGAGGCCAGGGGACTTCTGCTCAAGGCCAGGGTGACCAGCCCCTGGCCCTGCCTCTCTCCCTGGGGCTGCTTGCTATTTTCTGCTGTTTGTCTTGGCCGCCTGCCTGGTCACGGGACTTTACTTCTCTTCCAGCCCCAGTCCTTTGGGGCTTGGAGGCCACTGCCATGGCAGGAAGGAGGGTGTGGCTGATCAGAAGGTACCAAGAAAGGTGGCAGGAGATGAGAGTGGGAAGCTGGCCGCCCTGGCCTGGGCGTCGCAGCGGCTGGCTTCATTTGTTGAGTAGGCCTCATAACCCCCGTGTGATCTTTGAGGGACCCCACTCAAGTCCAAAGTCGGTTGTAACGAGCACCCTCCCCGCACCCCAGGACAGCTCCAGAACCAACTGCTGGAGGCTCTGGACTTTCGTCAGCCCTCCAAAGCCTGGGCTCCAGGGACAGCAGGGCCAGGCTAGGAAGCAAGTGGCATCACTCTTGTTTTACAGACGGTGCTGGGCCAAGGGGAAGTACTACCCACTGCCTTTGAGGCTTCCGAGAAGTGGCCCAACCTGATCCATGAGCCACTGGACCAGGGTAACTGCGCAGGCTCCTGGGCTTTCTCCACAGCAGGTGTGTCCAGGGGCAGAGCTGGCGCCAGGGAGGAGGGCCGCGGCCTGGCCTCTGACAGCCCTTGTTGACTTTCCCACCAGCTGTGGCATCGGACCGGGTCTCCATCCATTCTCTGGGACACATGACACCCATCCTGTCACCACAGAACTTGCTGTCCTGTGATACCCACCACCAGCAGGGCTGCCGAGGCGGGCGGCTCGACGGTGCTTGGTGGTTCCTGAGGCGCCGAGGGTACGTGACAGGGGTTACGGGGCTGGAAGAAGACGGGGCGCCCTGCAGAGCCCAGGCTTCCTGGTGTCACAGCATCTTGACCTTTGCTCCCTTCTTCAGGGTGGTGTCTGACAACTGCTACCCATTCTCGGGCCGTGAGCAGAACGAAGCCAGTACCTCGCCGCGATGTATGATGCACAGTCGCGCCATGGGGCGGGGCAAGCGCCAGGCCACTTCCCGCTGCCCCAATAGTCAGGTTGATTCCAATGACATCTACCAGGTCACACCTGCCTACCGCCTGGGCTCTGATGTAAGTCTGAAACGAACATGGGGAGAGGGCAGATGCAAGGGTTGGGGGTGCGGTCGGCTAAACCTTACCTCGATGGATCTTCCTCCGCAGGAGAAGGAGATTATGAAGGAGCTAATGGAGAATGGCCCCGTTCAAGGTAAATACCCCTCGCCTCTCCCTGGTTCCAAAAACTTCCTGCTGGAGGTTGGGCACAGGACCCAAAGGATTGCCAGAGCTTTAGGCACCCGGGGCAGTTGGAACAGGAGTGCAGGGTCCATTCCCCATTCCTTGCAGGAAGCCCCTGGAGAAATCAGTCTCTAACATGAGGCCCTGGTGTCCAGATGCTCAACATCAGAGCCTGTACTAATGGGCTGGGCGCCATCTTTCTCTGTCCACAGCACTCATGGAAGTACACGAGGATTTCTTCTTGTACCAGAGTGGCGTCTACAGCCACACACCTGTAAGCCAGGGGAGGCCACAGAAGTACCGCAGACATGGAACTCACTCGGTCAAGATCACGGGGTGAGGTTCCTGTGGGCACACAGGACTAGGAGCCGTGGGTGGTTCACGCTGGGGATTCTTTGGAAATCCTCATGTTCTCCGTGGAGCTGAGGCTGCTTCTCCCCTCGTCCCATTGCCAAAGAGAGAACAGACATGGAGAGGAGAGGCTGGTTCCAGGGGTGCATGGACAGCGGGGAGCTCTGAAGAGTGTCTGGGAACAACTAACCAGGTCCCCTTGAGACAGAGACGAGAAGGGAACACCCCTGCAATCTCAGCACTGGGGGGATGGTGCCAGAAGAGGGGCCAGGAGTTAGTCTTGAGGGAGCAACTCCAAGTCCAGTCTGGGCTACGTGAGACCTTGTCTCAAAAAAACCAACCAAACAAAACCAGGAAAACCTTCAAGGGTTATTCAGTACTTGTCCCAACTCTGGCCAACTCACTGAGTGACTGAGGCTGTTCAAAGAGAGGCAGACACTCATCAGGTCCCCGGCTGCACTCAGATTTCAGAAGTGACGGGTGGGCGAGGGATGCCTATGTTCCTGGAGGGTGGGTGCTGAGACCTGTGTGATCAGCACCTCCTCCCTCTTGCTTTGCCACTAGGTGGGGAGAAGAGAAGCTGCCAGACGGAAGGACAATAAAGTACTGGGTGAGTCCCTGGTGCAAGGCTGAGCCCCATGTCTCCTCGCCCTCTCGGTCCCTCCCCCATCCCTTGCCTCATGTCTCTTCCCTTTTCACTTCCAGACTGCTGCCAACTCATGGGGCCCCTGGTGGGGTGAGAGGGGCCACTTCCGAATCGTGCGTGGCACCAACGAGTGTGACATTGAGAGCTTCGTGCTAGGCGTCTGGGGCCGTGTGGGAATGGAGGACATGAGGCATTGATGAGTCGCAGCCCCTGGGCAGGATCCACAGCCGTGGAAGAGGCCTTAGGGGCCACCCCCCGATGAAGCCTTGGGTGCAGTCAGGGGAACAGGTGCTAATCCACACACACACACAGATCCGCTAAGGCAACACCCCACCTGGGAGCCAAAGATGCGTGAGCGAGGCTGGTGGAGGTCCCAGACATCACAGCTGGAACTGGATAAGGCCTGGTTGGGAAACTTCAGGGAGTGTAGATCCCAGGCCCCTGGTCCGTCAGCCCAAGACCACAGGAGCTAAGACACCCCAATCTTCCTACTACCCAACCTCATTCCCATTTTCTTACCCTTTTCTTTTTGGTTGTTTCTGCCCATCTCCCTGGCCTCCATTCTGGCTGTACCTTTCCAAAACCCCCAGTACCGTTTTCTTAGTCTTTAAATATATTTATTTTTCTTTTCACTGTTTTAAAATAAAGCCAAAATATTGATATTTACAGTGTCTCGGACTCTTCAAGGTGAGAAAGCCAAGTCAGAGCCGGGGTGCCCCACAGCTGATGACAGAAAGGACGGCCCTAAAGCTGGGGACGAGGGCACAGGCTTGTGACCCCAGCACTTGGGAGGTGGAGGCGTGAGGACCCGAGTTCTAGGTTATCATTGGGTTAGGTAGCAAATCTGAGGGCAGCCTTGGAGGACATGAAACCCTGACAGAAAGAGGAAGGGGAGGGATGAGGGGCGGAGGAGCGCCCATTACTGGGTGGCGGGCAGGGCTGGGTGAACAAGAAATCTCGGTGTCCTTCTAGTTATAATTCTCAGTGCCGAGCCACTTGGAGGAGGAGCCTGGACAGCATGGCCTTTGACTTCCAGAGACCGTCTGCCCTGGCATGGGAAGGGCCTTCCAGATGCTGAGTCAGCACTTCATAGAAAGGGGGGGACACGCCGGGCAGTGGTGGCACACGCCTTTAATCCCAGCACTCGGGAGGCAGAGGCAGGCGGATCTCTGTGAGTTTGAGGTCAGCCTGGTCTACAGAGCAAGATCCAGGAAAGGCACAAAGCTACATAGAGAAACCCTGCCTCGAAAAACAAAAGTGGGGGGCAGTCCTCCAATAAACAGAAGCCATCCAGCAGGCAGAGAAGCAGGACCCTCTTCTTTCCCTACTCTTGAGACAAGACAAGCTGGGCCTGCGTGGCAGCCCACTCCCAGTGCCTAACAGCCAGTGATCCCCTCCCCTCCCCTGCCTTCCCCTCCCCTCCTCTCCCCTCTCCTTCCCTCCCCTCTCCTCCCCTCCCCTCCCCTTCCACCTCTTCCCTTGTCTTTCTTATCCTCTCTCCCCTTTCGGTAAGGGTCATATTTAGTCAGGGCTGGTCTCCCATCCCAGGCCTCAGCCTGATCTCAAGGCCCCAGAGACCTGTCTAAACAGCCTCCTACCCTGGGCCTGGGTGATACACCTGCAGTCACAGCACTTGGTGGATGCAGAAGGCCTCAGAGCAACCTGGACTACAGAAGCCTGTCCGAATGGGACGGCCCCAGGGCCTCTCTGCTCCTCAAATGATGAACACACATCCACCCGGACTACAAGGACTGTCTGGTCCTCAGTCCAGACACCTTCCCCTGCCACTCACCTCTGTCCCACTCTTATTTCAAAGCCAGGTTCTGGGTTCTTTATTCACGTGGTACCTGTAAAGGGTGACTGATATGTAAGATGCTGTACAAGGGACACACACACACACACACACTCACACTCACACACACTCACACACACCCAGCATGGGTTAGACAGCTCTCCTCTGCCTGCCCTTTCACCTAGTATTTGCCTTGTGTGTGTATTTGCACTAGACGCTCCCAGAGTCCACCAGGAGCTGGTTCCTTGTTCTTCCATGAATAGGGTCTCATGTAGCCAGTACCCCAGGCAGTCCTTGAACTCTCTATGTAGCTGATGATGACCTTCAACTGATCCTCCTGCCCCCACCTCCCAAACACAGAACTCAGCGGCAAGCACCACCACACCCTATTGGCCTTCTGGTTTGTTCTTACACACACACACACACACACACACACACACACACACACACACACATCCCGCTTCCCTCTGAAGGCTAGCTGTGGGTCCCTTTAAGTGCAGATGCCAGTAATGTGCAATGAGCTGTCTGGAGGTCCGGAGAAGGGAGCCCCTAAGGGAGCCCTAAGTCACCAGCAGAGCGAGGTCCTCACAGTGGGGCCCTGGCAGCCCACGGGCATCACCTGAAAGGAATGCCGGGCGGCCCGATAAGCGGTCGCCTTTGTCTCACTTCCTGTTTGCCGGACGTCCCGAGCCCGGAGCCCCGGTCAGCGTGTACCCAGGACTCAAAGCCCAGGGCGACCTTGGGACAGCGAGAGCGGGGAGTTCCGAGGGGGCGCGCGGGCCCTGTCCTCCCCTCGGCGGCTGCCGCCCAAGACGCACCCTGATGGAAAAACCCCGTCCCGGGAGAGCTGGAAATTTCTACCAGGACCTTTGGCGGAAACCGCGGGGGGCGGGGAAGGGAAGGAGACCAGAGAGGGAAATCGGATGCGGCTGATCTGTGCCCGCTGTGCCCCGTGGACCCCTGAGGATTCGACCCAGTGCTTCCTGCACCTCTTCTGACCTGGGGCAGGGTGGGAATGGAGGCGAGAGGCCTCAGCAGGTGCCCTGTGCCCTTCAGTTCCCAGCCACCCCTATTCTCTGCACTACTGATGGGTACTGCCACGCTGAGGGGTGCCTCTTAAAAGTGAACCCGTAAAGAACCCCCTCCCACTCCATGCCCTGCCCTTGCTGTGTGTTCTGAGGTTAATCCCATTCTCTCTGATCTGGCCTAACGTCTTTAAACAAATATGGACTCTGTTTGATCCACATGGCTTGGTGTAATTTAGGTCAGGTTTGTCCATCTTCAGCGGAGATAATAGCGGTCATACTGCTCAGTGCTCAGAACCTTTTGTTTTTGGTCAGGGTGTCATGTAGCCCAGGCTGGCCCCAAACTCTCTATGTAGCTAAGAATGACCTGAACTTCTGATCTTCTGCCCAATTAATGTGGTGCTGGGGCTCAAGCCCGGCTGCATGTATGTTCTGCAAACACTTGACCAACTGAGCGTCGAAGCTCAGTAACAGCCATGATCACTTGACGGAACTGGACGTGATCATGTAAAAGATTTTCATAATGAGCTATATATACATTTGTTGAGTGCTTTGCCCACAGATGTCTGCAAACAAGCTGTTTGGGATATTTTTACATCGATTACTCATTTAAATCTTTAAAATAAACAGTTCAGGGGGCTAGATAGATGGTTTAGCATTTGAGGGCAAAGTGCTCGATGCTCTTGCACAGGACCCCAAGTCCTGTGCCCCGCATCCTCACCAGGCATCTCACAACCACCTGTAACCCTAGCTCTAGAGGATCCAACATCCTCTTCCGGTTTCCTTGGTCACCCACACACATGAGACATATACAACACACACACACACACACACACACACACACACACACACACACACAAATAAATATTTTAAAGGTTTCTTTTGCATTTAAACAGAGAGTGGACAGTTAATGAAGGTCATAAGCTCAGTAAACATGTGAGACAAGATCCAACTGGGGGTCCCTCAATCCTCAGTCATCTGGTCCGGACTAATGGTAGCGGTTAAGATGGATAGAGAGGGGCTGAGTGGGGAGGGAGGGACGACGCCTCAGTTCCAAAGCACCTTCCATGCAAACATAAAGACTAGAATTCTGATGCCAGCATTCACACAAAAGCCAGGCAAGTGTGATAGCCTGCCTGTAATCCCAGCTCTCCAGGGCTGGAGGCAGACAAAGGGATCCCAGGGGGTTAACTGGCTAGCATTAGGAAGGAGTGATAGAGCAAGGTGGCTAATGTCAGCCTTTGGCCTGCACATACCACACACATGTAAACACACATACACATGCATACACACACCATACATATACACTACATATATACCACACACATGCACACGCACATACACACACACACACACACACACACACACACACACACACACACACACACACGGTATGATAGTCCAACATCCTTTCCCAATCTCTTTACCTGCCTGGAAAACTCTTGTTCATCCCTGAAAACCCAGCTTACATGTCCCTCCTCCTCCCTCCTCAGCAATGCCTGTCCTGACAGCCACCTTCTGGGCCTGCAGCCATCATCTGGCATAAGCCCTGTGGCACAGAGGATGCACTTGCTGACCACTTCTCCCACAACACAACAGAGCAGGAGCTTTATTCCCTCAGCTCAGTCCTCTCCAGCTCCCAGTATGGCGCCTGGACTTCCCTCTGGTCTCCTGAGGGACGCCGCAGGGTTCCGAGGCACCTGACTCTAATCCCAGCAGTCAGTGGGTCTGTCACTTCATGAGGAGTGAAGCTCCAGATCCTCCTGATAGCTTGCCAAGCCCTATCCCTGCCTGGTGTCCATTTAGGGAAAGGAATTCATGTGGCCTGAGCTACAGTGGGCCAGGCCTGAGACTAAGCACGGTCCCGTCAGCTCCCTGAGTCCCATCCATGCTTGGGGAGGAAGCATGGCTCTTGAAACCCAAAGCCAACCGGCCAAGAACGCCAAGAACCTAGCTAGCATTGCTGCCACCAGGGCCCCAATACTGTTAGGTGATTCTCAAGTTCTCTCTCCCCCTCTGCCTTTTAACTCACATTTATTTATCTATTTTGTATGTGGGTGGGTGGGTGGCCCCTACGGAGGTCAAAGGACAACTTGTAAGACTTGCTTCCTTTGTTCTGCATGGCTCCTGGGCCTGGAGCTCAGATCATCAGGTTTGGTGGTGATTGGCAAGCACCTTTATCTGCTGAGCCATTCATTCAGCAACTGATTGCCCTTCTCCTCTCTCTATAGATCAGTGTCCCAGGAAGAAAGCATGGGGCCAGTGATGGCTCCCGAGCCTCTAGCCCGGCCATTTTCTTCAGATTAACTTAGCTCTAGCCAAGTGTCTATCTATAGGCCAATCACCTATGGGCAAGGGACGAGGTCACAGACCCTTAGGAAATCAGCCCCGTGGGAGGGGGACATCCCCAAGGACAGAGGAGTCTACAGTTCTCCTGGAATATTGGACAAAGGACAGAGTGCGTCCACAATAGCCAGAGACACCTGTTGTGATACTGCAACTTGATGAGATGGCATGGGGGCTCAGGAGGGTATGACCTGGCAGAACACAACTGAGAAGGGACGGAGCCAGGAACAGGCCACACTGCCTGCCTTCTGCTGAAGATGGATTCCTCCCTCAGCTTCTCCTAGCCTATGATGGGTATGTTGTTTAGAATTCCACCCACCTGGTGAAATCACTGTGACTCCGTCACCAACAGTCAGTGAGGTCCCCTCCCAAGCCAGGCTGAGGATGAGCAGCCATTGCGGGAGCATCCTGCTTCCTTCACAGTGGTCTTCTGCCATGAGATGAGGTGGGTATCGGATGGTGTCAAGTATGTCCACTGGGGTGGGGGTGGGGCCTCCTGTGGTTATGTGCTTCCTGTCCGTCTTGTGCTGTGGTTGAGACTGTCTTTTCTGTACATGGAGGAAACTGAGGCAGGGGTGGAAGTAGGAGATGGTGCTATGACTTGCCAAGGTCACATAACTCGGAAGGAAGGGATGTGATGTTATGACGCATCTTGTTTTTGTCCTGGTTTATGACCTCTGCCCCACAGACTAGTCACAGAAACCAATCTCTTCCTGGAGACTCTTGAATTCTTCTCCACCTTCTGGTCTTGGGGCTAGCCGTAAAGACATTCTCTAATCTACCCGTATCCAAAAGTAGGTCATAAGAGTCACATTCCTGCCTCAAACTCTGGAGCAAGACATGCCACACAGGGGCCAAGAACACACACACAGGCAATCAGGCCTGGCTGCCTTTCAGAACATGGTCTCCCTGTCATTAGATATGCAGTGAAGGTTCCAGAAACCTGGAAGGTCAGGGGTCCCAAGAGCTCCCTCCTGGGGTTCTTACATGCCTCACCCAGTCATTTCTTCATTCATGTCCTCTGTGACAGCATTTGTGACAGGTTGATTAAGGTGTCCCCTAGTCTGGGGAGATGGCTCTGTCCGTAAAGTGCTTGCTGTGCAAGCCTGGGGACCTGAGTTCAAATCCACACAACTCCTGTAAAGAGCTGAGCACTAGCACTCGAAGAAGCAGAGACAGGTAAATCTCTGGAGTTCACTGGCCAGCCAGTCTAGCTGAATCCATCCATGATCTCTGGGCTCCACAAGAGACCCTGCCACAAAAAGTAAGACAAAGAGAAATTGAAGAAGATTCCTGACTCCAACCTCTGGTGCGCGCACTCACACACACACACACACACACACACACACACACACACACACACACACTGTCATGCTACTCAGGGGCTTGGCATGCTGCACAAGTACACTGAGCTACATTCCAGCCTCGAGTGAAACTCTTGATGTGAAGACCAGGTTGGCCTCAAGCTTCAGGGGGCCTCCTGCTTCAGACTCCTGGGTGCCGATATCACAAATGTATGCCATCCAGTTCTGCTGTGTGAACCTCTTGAGCCGATTAAGTGAACGCAAGAATGGGGTTGTGGGAACCCTTAGGGCATGTCCAACTAAAGCACAGACAAATCTGGGGATGGTGGCCCACACCTGTAATTCACAAGGTCATTCTTGGCTATGTAGTGAGTTCAAAGCCAGCCTGGGTTACATGAGACCCCATTTCAAAAAACACCAATGAAACAAACAAACAAAACCACAAAATCCAAGCAAATAAAAAAACCCAGAAGTACAGGTAAAACAACCTGGGGCTGGTGATAAGCATCTAAAGTGGGGTGCTGTGCTCTCCAACTATGTGAGGGGACACTTTCTGTTAGGTGACAGGTCAAACTTGAATCAGAGAACACCGAGTGTCTCTGCTGAAGAGCAGTTTCCCTGCTGGTAGGCAAAAGCCCCCACACCTTTAAAAAAGTTTTTAGATTTATTTATTTTATTGTTTTATGTGCATATCTTGCCAGTATGTATGTATGTATGTATGTATGTATGTATGTATGTATGTGTACCATATGCATGCTGGTGCCTGTGGAGGTCAGAAAAGGGCATGGGATTCCCTGGGATTGGAGTTACAGATGGCTGTGAGCCACCATGTGGGTGCTAAGAATCAAACTTGGATCCTCTGCAAAAGCAAATCCATCTCTCTTCATCCCACCTCCCCACCTTTAAGATTACAGAAATTTGCTGTGGAATAATTCTTTTGTACACTGTGAATATATATTACTTTCATTGATTTAATAATGAGCCAACTGGCCAATAGCTAGGCAGAAAGAGGTTAGGTAGGAGAGCCAGACAGGAGGAAAGCTGGGAAAAAGAAGGGTGGAGTTGCCAGCCAGACCCAGAGGAAGCAGGAGATGAATATGCCAAGCTGAAAAAAAAGGAACCACCATGTGATAGGGGATAGATAAGAAATATGGGTTAGTTTAAGTTGTAAGAGTGAGTTAGTAACAAGCCTAAGCTATTGGCCGAGCATTTATAATAATAATAAGTCTCTGTGTGGTTATTTGGGAGCCACCTGATGGGACAGAGCTAACTGGAGGGACAGAGAAATCCTGTGTTGCTTGCTGTGCTGTGAGTACACAGCAGGGGAAACTGAGTCAGCCCAAGTTTGTTATTTCTATAGTAGGGGAATCTCATTTGTCAGACTTCAAAGCCTGAACCACCCACTGCCCCCAGTCAGACACAGCTACAGTTCAGTTTGGACCAAGCAGGTGCTTTGGCCTCCAGCTGTGTAGATTCCAAAGCCTGAAATCTGGGACTCGGGGTTGCAGCTGGCTAAAGTGCTCTTGAAGGAAGGTGCAGTGGCCTTGACCTAGAGCTGCTGGGAGTTGAAACAGACCCCTCCTCCGAGAAGCGCCACACACATACCAATTGTCATCTGTTCTCGGCTACACGTACCAGACTTTTTCCATCACAGAAGAGCTGCCTTCCTGAAGACTTCTGGGACTCAAGCCAGTTTCACCCTTTCTGCTCTCAGTACCATTTAAGACAGCAGAACTATTTTTTTAATTTAATTTTTAAGGGATTTTTATGTGTATGGGGTGTTCGGCATGCCAAGTACGTCTGTGCGCCACGTGTGCCTGGTGCCCGCCAAGACCAGAAGAGGGCATCAGATCCCCTAGGTCTAGAGTTACAGATTGTAATGAGCTTCCATGAGGGTGTCAAGATTTGAACTCGGGTCCTCTGTTAGAGCAGCCAGTGCTCATAACTGCGGAGCCACCTCTCCAGCCCAAAGAGCAGCACTGTTGTGGTAGGGATCAGGAGAGAGGAGAGAGCGGGATTCATACGGGCAGCCTTCGGCAAGTGATCCCACAGTCGTGGCTTCTGGCAGCCGAGACCACACCTCACTGCCACAGTGGAGCGCGGAACAGCGGAGAGGTCACCTGTGTGGGGTCTCAGAACCGAGGCCCGACCGTTTACCACGCTTTACACATCTTCCTGCTTGAGTCATGGCTGCTCAAAGAGGCCAGGGTACTGACCCAGGAGAAAAACAGGAAGGAACAGTGTGAACAATGAGTCTCAGCTTGTGTGGGCTCCAGAGGCCAGGTTGTGGCCCAGCCCGGCCAGGAGTGGATCCCTGTTTGGGTCACGAGGGCTCCTCCTTCCTCAGGGCGCTGTCCTGTTGGGCTTCTGTTCAGTGTCCCCGTCCTTGTCCCCTGCGTGGCCCACAGGAAGCCCTCTCTGTTTCTCAGCAGGCCCGTGCTGCAATTCCAGTTGCACTGGACTCCCTGAGGCTCACTCTCTGCTCCCAATTCCTGGTCACTAAAGCCAGAGCAGCATTTCTGTCGTCCCCGCCTGACGGTGACCCTGACTGAGGATGAGGGAATGAGGAACGCTTCTGTCGAGGATCAGAGAAATGGGTCAAAGGAAGAAGGTGGAGCCCGGCATGGCGGGGCACTCCTGTAGCCCCAGCACTCCTCGGGTAGAAGCCGGAGGGTCAAGAGTTCAAGGCCATCCTCCACGATAGAGTGAATTTCAGGCTAGCCTGGGCTAGTCAACCATTACAACAACATAGAGAATGAGTCAGAGATGGATCAAGTCACCCTGAGGGGCCAGGCTTACTCCGGAGCCAGTAAAGCTGCAGATGGAGGCCCATCTTCAGCCTCTTGTGACAAAGGTGAATCACCAGGATCCGGAGAGACTAAGAGACATTCCAGGCTAGCAGAACAGTGGCCATGAAGGGTCTTGGTTTTGATGGACACAGGGAAGGATTTATTTATTTATTTATTTATTTGAGACAGGGTTTCTCTGTGTAGTTTTGGTGCCTGTCCTAGATCTTGCTCTGTAGACCAGGCTGTCCTCGAACTCACAGACATCTGCCTGGCTCTACTTCCCAAGTGCTGGGATTAAAGGTGTGTGCCACCGCTGCCCAGCAGGAAGGAGTATTGATGGGCTTTGAGCAGTTCTTTTCCTCATTGCTGGATGGAGCTTTGGAGACCTGGGTGTGGCGGGTTCTCCAGGCAAGGATCTCAGCCTCAGATGCCTTGGGAATCAGGCCGATACCAGGATGAGCTTCAGGGTGGGAGCAGAGAGTATCGAAGCCTGTGTCCAGACTAATACAGAGTGTGTTCTTGCCCAAGGGCACTCAAAGCTAGTGACTTTTGAAAATACCCAGCCAGTCTATATCACTCAGGACTTCAGCAGGAAACAGATGGTGAGGTCTAATTGGGAGAATTGGGCAGAATTTACTTTCAAAACGTCTCAACAAAAACAGGGCAAGACTCAGACTAACAGTAGCCACCTTCTTAGAGCTGCAGGGCAGAAGGAACAGGGTGTCGTCAGGATTCTGAAAGGGCAATCTAAGCAGAGTTCACCTGCCTTCAAGGAGCTGGGGAATAAACATTTCACAATCTCCTCTCCTCCTCTCACTTCCTGCTGAGCTCCTCATGACTAAATCTCACATCTCACAGGAAGCTGGAGGGCAGGGGATTATGTCTGTGGACCAATGAATGGAGCACAAAATAAAGTCTTTCTCTCTCTCTCTCTCTCTCTCTCTCTCTCTCTCTCTCTCTCTGTGTGTGTGTGTGTGTGTGTGTGTGTGTGTAGGTATGCATGCACACAGAAGCCAGAAGACATTAGGTATCATCGTCTATCACTGTCCACCTTGTTTCTTTAAGGCATGATCTCTCTATGAATGTTCATAGATTTTCACTAGGCTGGCTAGGAGCCAACAAGCCCTAGCCATCCTTCAGACTCCACCCCCATCAGTGGCGTGCGCAGGAACACACTCAACTTTGACCCTTGGTGCTGGGATCCAGTCCTTATGCTATGCTCTTAACAGCTGAGCCGTCCGTCCAGCTCCAAGAAGTACATTTCTATTTCATTTAAAGCCCTGCTTCTTCCCAGGCCTTTGATAGCGACAGTCTAACTGGCAGCCTAAGCCAAAGGCCCAAACGGGGGAAGAGCCGCCAAGACGCTGTAATAATCATGGGTTTGTGTGGATCTGGCAGAGCAAGTCTAGCTTGGTGCGACATAGAAAGCAGATCTCGCAGAACTGCAGGGAGAAGGTCAGGAGCCTCCAAAGCGGAACTGCCAGTTGGGTTTTCATAAAGCTAATGGGTCAAGTTGCTACTCTGTAGCAGTGAGGAGCAGGAGAGTCTGGGGCCTGTCAAGAAGGTACTTGATCTATCAGGTACATTTACATCCAGCAGGAAACCCATCACTCATGTGCTCAGTGAGTGCAACCTTTTTTTTTTTTTTTTTTTTTTTGAGGTACTGCACCCTTGGAGCCCAGCTTGGAAGCTCATGTCTGTAACCCCAGCATTTGGGAGACTGATGCAGGAGGTGGTGAGTTCAAGGCCAGCTTGAACTGGGAGATTATCTCAATAAGCCGAACCAAACAAACAAACAATACCGGATACTTAGAAATAAAGGAAGTTGAAAAAAATCAGATTATTAATATGGGGCCAAGGGTATAGTTCTGAGGCAGAGTGATTGCTTAGCATTACTTAGCATGTTCTGGGCTCTGAGTTCAATGCCCAGCACTGCAAACAAAATAAAGGAACATAAACATAAAGAATCAGTATCATTTGGTCACATTTTCTAATCCCAATGTAATAAAATTTGAAATCAACATTAAAATGCTGGCTAAGAAATTCAATATGTTTGGTAACTTACAAACTCATTTCTAAATAATGCATGGGGAAAGAGGATATTATAATGGAAACTGATGTTTAAAACAGAATAACAATAAGCTAAAGTGGAACTTGGAGGAAAAATTATAGCCCTCGCTATGTTTATTAAAAACACAAAGAATTGGCAACAAATGAATTAAGCTACCAGCTCGAGACACTGGCAAGAGGCCATCAGAGAACCCAAAGAGAGTAAAAGGAAGGAAATAATAAAGAGAAACCAGAAAGTGATGATGTAGAGAATGGCAGAAAGTTGAGTCTATTCTTTTAAAAGTCTTAATAAAGTAAACAAATCACAAGCACAGAACTCAGGCTGTTGGGAACTGAAAGAAAGCATATGATTAGGGATGCGACCAATGTTGCAAAAATCACTAGACTTCGTTCTGGGACCCGAGGCCCTAAGATGTCAGAGAACAAGAAGACTCCGGGAGGTACAGTCAGAAGAAGTAGCTGGAAGAAAGATTACTGAACTTCAGAGAGTCAAGCTAGTTGAGACTTTAAAGACTGGTCTAAAGGAGAACAGTAATCCCAGCATGTAGGAGGCTGACTCGGGGAGATCTTGAGTTGACTGAGGCAGCCTGGGCTACACAGTGAGACTGTTTGGAAAAACAGAACAAGACTACGTGGTGTCATCTGCCTGTCGTGCACCTCACTCCAGAGGCTGAAGTGGGAGGGTTGTAAGCGCAAGGCTAGCCTGAGCCACTCACTCAGTGAGCCCTGTTTCAAAGTAACAATCAAAATGAGGGGGCTGGGGCAGTTCAGTCATAGGGGGCTCGCCTAGCTTATACCAGAGCCTGGTTCGGTCACCAGCACAACAAAAACAAAGCTAAGTAAGACTAAAAATCTGGAAAACAATAAAATGAGAGGTGGGAACCAAACCGTGGTCAGAGTTCAAAGGCTTTTTTTTTTTTTTTTTTTTTTTGACAGGGTTTCTCTGTGTAGTTTTGGTGCCTGTCTTGCAACTCACTCTGTAGCCCAGGCTGGCCTCGAACTCACAGATATCCGCCTGCCTCTGCCTCCCGAGTGCTGGGATTGAAGGCGTGCGCCACCACACCTGGCTCTTCAAAGGCATTCTACGGCTATTCTGGATGTGGACCCACACTCTACAAACGAGACCTAAGGATGACTAATGGCAGAGCGGGCATAGGATGCATCCTAAACCCTCAGAGGAAAGAGAAAGGAAGTGAAGAAAATCCAGTCATTAATGAGCCAGACAAGAGCGAAGGAGAACTTGGTGTGCTGTGCTCCTTCCTCTCTCAGAATTAGCTGGCTAGACCTCACCATTTGTTCTGTCCAGTAGAATTCAGCAGGTGCGAGGGTACGTACTACGTCATTTCCGATAACAGCTGGATTTCTGGGCTCCGTCCTCAGAAGGCTCCTATGCCCAGCCTGATGATGTACCCGACTTGAAATTCTTTTTATTTGTTAATTGCTTTAGTGTTTGAGACAGGGTCTCATGTAGCCCAGGCTGGCCTTGAGTTTGCTGTGGCTGGCCTTGAACTCCTGAACCTCCTGCATCCATTCCCTGAGTGATGAGGTTTCAAGCCTGTGCCAACAAACCTGGTCGTGGCTTAAAATCCTTGAGCACAGCTTCTCCTCTACAGTGCTGGGGACCAAGTCCAGGGCTCATGCTTGCTACAGTGTTCTCCCCCGAGCCACACCCCTCACCCTTCTGGGATTTATTTATTTATTTATTTATTTATTTACTTACTTACTTACTTATTGACACAAGGTCTCACTGTGTAACTCTGGCTGGCCTGGAATTTGTTCTGTAAACCAGACTGACCTTGAACTCTCCATCTGTCTGCCTCTGCCTCCTGCATGCTGAGACTAAAGGCATGTGCCACCATGCCCAGAAATTTTTATTTTAGAATTTTAAATCTTTTATGTTTATTATTTTATGTATATGGGTGTTTTTCTGTCTAGGTACCACATGCGTGCCTCACCAGAAGAGGACATCAGATTCCCCCTGGGACTGGAGTCACAGACAGCTGTGGGCCACATTGTAAGTGCTGGGAATCAAACCAAGGTCCTCTGGAGGAGCAGACAGTGCCCTTAACTGTTGAGTCACATTTCAGTCCCCGCCCTTTATTTTAATGAGGGTTCCTATCAATTGTTGCAGAAGTCCATAGGTTTTCTAAGTAGGTCATGTGATCAATAAATTGTAATAACCAATGTATTTGGGACAGGGCCTCAGGTATCCCTGGCTAGCTTTAAACTTACTCTGTAGACAAGCATGACCTTGAACTTCCAACCTCCTGCCCCTGCCTCAGTGCTGGAATTCCAGGAGTGTGCCACTGTACCTGGTTTTATGTGATACTGGGGATCCAGTTGAGGGCTTTGTGCTAGGCAAGCACTCTACTAACTAAGCTGTACACCCAGACTCCTAATTTTATCAAAACTTTCTTCCTAAATGTTTTTTTCTCCAAATTGTTCTTTTTAAGAGAAGGATTGTTGCTTCTGTTTATGTCTTAGCTTAAAGTGACAATTTCCTAATTGTTAAAAATTCTAGAACCCCTGGAAGAAATCCAACTTGGTCATTATGCATTTTTTTTTAAAGATTTATTTATGGTCCGGGTGGTGGTGGCGCATGCCTTTAATTCCAGCACTCGGGAGGCAGAGCCAGGCGGATCTCTGTGAGGTCGAGGCCAGCCTGGACTACAGAGCGAGAACCAGGAAAGGCGCAAAGCTACACAGAGAAACCCTGTCTGGAAAAACCAAAAAAAAAAAAAAAAAAAAAAAAAGATTTATTTATGTATTATGTATACAGTGTTCTGCCTGCATGTACACCTGCAGGGCAGAAGAGGGCACCGGATCTCATTATGGATGGTTGAGAGCCACCATGTGGTTGCTGGGAATTGAACTCAGGACTTCTGGAAGAGCAGCCAGTGCTCTTTACCTCTGAGCCATCTCTCCAGCCCCTGGTCATTACGCATTTTTACTAGTTTGGGATATTTGCATCTATATTCATCATTGAAACTGACCTACCACCTTCTTGTCCCACTCTGTCATCATCTAGCTTGGGTATCAAGGGTGCACTCACCACATTAAACACAGCAGGCACTTTCCCCTCTTTTTCTACCATTTGAGGCAATTTGTGTAAGATATGGATCCTCTCTGCTCCCTGAATATGTACCTGAGTCCATGGCATTTGGTTGTCATAGCTACATGCAATTCTCCAAAACCTTTCCTTTCTGATGACAAGATCTGCCACCGGGTCAAGTTCTCAATGTCCTTTTGCTTGGTCCGTGGGAGGACTCTCTCCCAGTAGGCTTCTCAGCTCCTAAAGTCGTGTTGGTCACTTCCCTAACATGGGCAGCTGCACCGGAACAGGCAGAGTGGGTGGGAGATGTGGCTGAGCCTATGGCTCACTGCAGGAGGGAACAGGTCAGGCCTGTGACTGAGGTGTCCTCGCGTTCTCTCTCACTGTCAGCCAGGTCTCTCGCTTTAGAACAGTGATAACAAAAGGGACATATTGTCTTCTGTCATTACTCATTCACTTTATTTTCCAGTGTGTCAGAATCTGGGCAAGGAGAAGGGCTATTTAAAGAAGATCCTCTGTGGCACTCACACCAGCAGGCAAGGAGAGAATCTGCTGCTTAGGTAACTGATCAGAAGGTGATCCACACAGTGAACGACCAGAGACATTCCCTGCAGAGGACGGCGTAAGGATGGCATTTAGTGGTAGATGAACGAACTCTATTATTCAGAGAGCTAGATTATTATTGAACGTGGATTAGAAGAGAGAGCCGGAGGGCCAGGGGTTAGCTCAGTTGGTAAGTGCATGCCTAGCACAGGGCAAGTACTGGGTTCAATCCTCAGCGTGGCGTGAACCAGGTATATTGATCCAGTGGAATTAGGAGGATCAGAAGTTCAAGGTCATTCTCACCTGCATAGGGAATTGAAGGCCAACTTAGGGTACACAACACTGTGCCTCAAAGAAGAGGAGTTTGGGGGCTGGAGAGACGGTTCAGCATTTAAGAACACTGACTGGTCTCTTCCAGTGGACCCTGGTTCCATTCCCATCACTCACATGGCTGCTCATAACTGCTTGTAACTCTCAGTTCCCAGTGATCTTGACACCTACACACAGATATACATGCAGGCAAATGAGTGCACATCAAATAAATAAATAATTTAAGAAAATACATACCAACATACATACATATAAACCGGGGAGATGGGAGATGGCTTGGTTGGTAGATTCTTGTCACACAAGAACCTGAGTTTGGCTTCCGATCACCCATGTAAAGAAGCAGACACAGCAGTATGTGTTTGTAATTCCCATGCTGGAAAGACAGAGAGCAGAGTATTGCTGGAGATTCCTGTCAGCTAATCTAGCTGGATAGATGAACTCCCTGTCTCATACTAAGAAAGCAACTGAAGAAGACAGCCACATCTACACACACCCACACATGTGTGTATACACATGGACACAAGCATCACCCACACACGCAGAGAACATAGCTATAGTCAGGGATTCTGGTAAACACACACTTGCAACCCTAGAACTGAGAGGTGGAGCCAAGATCAGGAGTTCAGTCATCCTCAGCTACGTAGCTGGCCTAGACTAGATTAGACAGTCTCGAAAGAAAGAAAGGAAGGAAGGAAGGAAGGAAGGAAGGAAGGAAGGAAGGAAGGAAGGAAGGAAAGAAGGAAGGAAAGAAGGAAGAAGTAGAATAGCTACATAGACATGGTTTTAGTGTAACATCAAATGTATAAATTATGGAATAGTCACTTTAGAGAAAAATAATACCCTGAGTAGTTATGTAGTTATAGCAAAGGAGTAAGAAGATGTGACCAATGCTGAGACATGGTTTGAGAATAAGAAAAGTCGGGGGGGGGGGGGCTGATGAAATCATTCAGAGAGCAAAGGTGCTTGCTGCCAAGCCTGAAGACCCAAGTTCAATCCCCAGCACCCACACACTGGAAGGAGAGAACTGACTCCTAAAAGATGTTCTCTGATCACAATGTGCCCTGTGGCAAGGGCATGCCTACACACATATACAAGCACACACACACACACACAAACAAACAAACAAACAAACAAACAAACAAATAAATGTAGTATAAATACTGTTTAAAGCCGGGCGGTGGTGGCGCACGCCTTTAATCCCAGCACTTGGGAGGCAGAGGCAGGCGGATCTTTGTGAGTTCGAGGCCAGCCTGGTCTACAGAGAGAGAGATCCAGGAAAAGCGCAAAGCTCCACAGAGAAACCCTGTCTCGAAAAAAAAAAAAAAATACTGTTTAAAGAGAAAAGTTCGGGAAAGCATTTTGTAAAGGTCTGTTTAGCACATAGCAAGTCAACATGAGCCTTCAACTTCCCCTGCTCCAAACACAAGAGTAAAACACACATACAGAGACAGAGCAGGAACCCCTCCTCTCCCTCTTTCCTCTCTCCCTCATCCCCACTCCTCCTGCCCCTGAGTGTTTGTTTTCTCATAGTGTGAGCGCTGGTATCCACAATGAGTCCCTCTTCACCCTGACCCACAGGGAACCTGGGTACTCGCCTATGTGCGAGCTGGTGCCCTGGGCCCCGGCCTGCTAGGGATCCCCCACTTGGATTCACGAAAGAATTTGTTCACACATGAAGATTCAGAAAGTCCTCCTGCTTCCATGTATGTCTTTAAAAAAAAATGTTATTTGAAGATGCACCTAGCAAAATAGATGTGATCCAAGAATGAGAGACTTACCACGTTTCCAAAGCACTGGGATCAGTGGAAATCAGTGGAATACCAGAGGTCCTCAGAGTTTTCGTCAAAATTAGAACAGGAATGTGCCAGGCGGTGATGGCGCACGCCTTTAATCCCAGCACTCGGGAGGCAGAGCCAGGTGGATCTCTGTGAGTTCGAGGCCAGCCTGGGCTACCAAGTGAGTTCCAGGAAAGGCGCAAAGCTACACAGAGAAACCCTGTCTCGAAAAACAAAAAACAAAAAACCAAAAAAAAAAAAAAAAAAAAATTAGAACAGGAAGTCTGGAGATCCAGAGAAGAAAGTCTTCAAGACAGAAGTGGGCTTACAGAACAAGTGCTGTAATTAAGATGTGGGAAAGTTTGAGTGACTTGATTTCAAGGGCAAATGTCTCCTCTCTAAAGAAGCAAAGAGAAACACAATTAGGAACTCTGAGAGAGCAAGAAGCTGTGTAAAGCAGTCATGGTGCAAGTATAAAAGGAATTAACCAGTCACATGACTTTGAGTATTGAAGGGAATGTAGGCGAGCACCCTTGACCTCAATGCCTTGAGCATGTCCCTTCAAGTAGCACACTTACACTGTGCTACTTGAAGGGACATGCTCTACAATTCCCATGTGCTGCTCGGCTCCACAGAGAGGACCATGTTTATACAACTGTATTTTTTTTAATGCTTTATTGATTTTCAATATTTGAAATTTAGAGATAGACATTTTTAACTATGGCTACAGAACAGGATGCAAACACAATTCACAAGGGCTTGAAGGGAGAGGGAGGGGAGAGTGATGAATGATGGCTCATTTTATACACTGAGGAGTCCAGAAACACCACATAAACCTAATGGCGCTGAGGGCTGAGGATGTGCTCCTGTGGGAGAATGTTCTGGAATATTTAACTATGTAAAGATGTGTTACATTTGTTTATGCTGCAGACTAATACTTTAACTGTGTGAAGGTGTGTTACATTTGTTTCCGCTGCCTTTGTTAATGTTGTAAAGATATGTTACATTTGTTTGTGCTGCATTTGTTTAATTATGAAAACATGTATTGCTGTTTCACCTTGCCTGCCTGAGGCACCTGATTGGTCTAATAAATAGCTGAATGGCCAATAGCTAGGCAGGAGAGGAATAGGCAGGGCTGGTGGACAGAGAGAAGAAGTAGGAGGAGAAATCTAGGCTCAAAAGAGAAGAGAGGAAGGAGAAGAGAACAAGGGAGAAAGAGAGGGAGACGCCTGGGGCCAGGCAGCCACCAGCCAGCCAGATGTGGAAGAAGCAGGAAAAGTAGGACATACAGAAAGAAAAGGTAAAAAGCCCTAAAGCAAAATGTAGAGAAACAGGTTAATTTAAGTTAAAAGAGCTAGGCTGAACATTCAAAACAAATAGTACGTCTCTGTGTCATGACTTGGGAGCTGGTTAGTGGCCCCAAAGAAAAAATTTGGTACAGGAGAACACTTGGTTAGCACCTGAAAGGCCCTAGGTTTCACATCCAGCACACAACAAAACAAAACAAAATTAGTGCACCAGGAAGAAGTGTGGGACAAGCATGTGTGTAACTGAACTTGGGAGGAAGTTCCCAGTGAGAAAGTTGTCACAGTGCTGGACACTGCTGGTTCTTCAGTAATCACCTCCGACTTCCCTGAGTCACAGAAAACTTATGTTGCAGTTGGGGATCAGTTGAAATGTCTCTCCGGAGAAAAAGCACATTTCCCAGCATCCCTTGCAGCTTTATTCATCCAGGTAATCAAGTTCAGGCTACCCAGATATATGTGGAAATGACACTTCTTTTTATTAATTTGAATATGAATGTTATAAACCTTCTCTGACTGAGACTGAGTTTTGTCATAAGTAACGGTAGACAGTGCAGGTGTGTGTGTGTGTGTGTGTGTGTGTGTGTGTGTAGGAGTGCACCCCCCAACACACACACACAGACTACCTGCTAGTCACTTTCCTGAGGGCTTTGCACATTTTTAACTCATCTAATGTATGTTCCTTCCCTATGGCAGACTGCAAGCTTATGGTGTATGGGTACATTTATGTATTTATTGTGTATTTGTGTACCTGTGTTGGCACTGGTGTGGGTCCTGAGAATTGAACTCAGGCTGTCTGGCTTGGTGGCAAGTGCCTTTACCTACTGAGCCATCTCTCTGGTCTGTGCAGTGGTTTAAAACAGGCCTGGAGGGCAGATGACTGAAAACAGTGTTAGCTGGGGGATCACCTGCCTCCCCAGCTCATGATACCTTCCCTGGCATCTCCACGCCCATGTGCTACCATCAGCATACCCTGACCACTCTGACTTCCAGCCTTCTTGTAAGGACTTTTAAATCACCAGGGCAATCCAACATAACCCCACCCCCCTGCAGGGTATGGTAGTCATACCTTTAATTGCAACATTTGACAGGTGGAGGCAGGCATATCTCTGTGAATTCCAAGCCAGCCTGGTCTATGAATGGAAATCTTGTCTCAAATAAAAAAAAAAAAAAAACACATTTTTGAAACTGAATCTTGTGTGGTCTAGGTTGCCTTTGACCTTGCTATGTGGCTGAGGACGACTTTGAACTTCTGATCCTCCTGTCTCTACCTCCCAAATGCTGGCATAACAGGTGTGTGTCACTCTGCCCAACTTACGCCATCCTGGGGATCAAACCCAGGGCTTTGTGTACACTGAGCAAAGACTCTGCCAGATGAGCTACATCTGCAGTCCTCTAAAAAATATTAATCGTTCCTGCAAATTCCTTTTGCTACAGATTCTAGCAACCAAGATGTAGACACCTGTGTATGGGGGTGGAGGTGGGGGGGGGGAGAGACGTTGTTCTTCCCACCACAACCTGATACAGTGTCGTTCCCATTTAAAGATGATGAATCCCAAGCACAGGGAAGTTAAGTAGTGTCCCAGGGTCACACTGCAGGTAAGTAGCTGATCTGTGATTTCAATCCAGCATGGCTTCAGTCTCTCAACACACAACCTGGACTCCCCTCTCGCCCAGCTGAGTGCTGGTGTCCTGGTAACGGCAGAGCTGCCTTACCAACGCTGGATGGCCTACAGAGAGAGACACTGTCATCTTTCTATACCAACGCCATCTGTCATGGTAGCTGTATTCAAGGATCCGTAGCTACTCTACACAATTAAAAATGATTTTGCACTATTTTCTTCTGAATGGTTTACTTTAATGGAGGAGAATGTACTGGTTATTCACTTCAAATGTCCTGAAGTTGCAGGGCAAGACTGGCAATCTGTCTGCATCATACCCCGTTGAAGCCATGCAGGGATTGTACTGCCTCTAGGATGGACAGAGTCCAAACTCTTCAGCCCGTGCTGGAGGCCAGGCCTTTACCAATCCCTACCCCCACCCCCTCGAGTTTCTCTGTGTAGCTCTGGCTGCACTGGAACTCTCCATGGACAACAGACTGGTCTTGAACTCACAGAGATCTACCTGCCCCTGCCTCTTGGGTACTGGGACTAAGGAACACCCTGGGGCCAAAGTAAATGCGAGTTGGATAGTCCTTGAACCAGCCCTGTCCCCGCCTCTGTTCACACTGTCCCCAGGGTCTGGACCACCTCCCCCTCTTCCTGTCTCACCCCTGCCCACCCCTTCTGTCTCAGTTCCCTCTCTATTGCCATGACAAAACACCATAGCCAAGGCAACTTAGGGAAGGAAAAGTTTATTGGGGGCCTCAGCTTTAGAGGGTGAGTCCTTGATCCTCATGACAGGAAGCCTGGTAGCAGGCAGGCAGGCGTGGCGCTGTAGCCGAGAGCTCACATCTTGAGACAACACCCACGAGGCAGATACTGGGAATGAACGAACGGCGTGATGTTTGAAACCTCAAGGCCCATCCCCACCCCGCCACCCCCAGTGACTCATCTCCTCCAACGAGGCCACGCCTCTTAGCCTTTCCCCGAACAGTACTGTTACCTGTGGACCAAACGTCCAAATATATGAGACTCTGGGGGCCATTCTCATTCAAACCAACCCAGCATCTCACTCAAAAAACACCTGAAAACTCCCATTCAGCCCCCAAGACCCAGCCCAAGTTGCTTCTGGAATATTTTGGTCTTTAGATTTTCTTTCTATCCTGTTTAAGATTTTTCTCAAATATCTGGTAACTCGGGTCATGGTTAGACAATCATTCTCACCCCCTCCCCCCGCTGCCTACTCTTTACCTGTTCTGACCGCCCCCCCAGACCACCCCAGAAAAACAGGACGTTTCTTGTTTTTAATCCCTCCTGTTTTTCTATACACTTTAACAGTGACTGTTGTTCACTGATTGTGCTGGCTGGTTCTGTGTCCACTTGACATACACTGTGGTCATCTGAACCTCCACTGAGAAAACGCCTCCAGAATATGAGGACATAAACAGGTCTGCAGAGCATTTTCTTAATTGGTGATCAGTGGGGAGGGCCCAGCTCACTGTGGGTGGAGACACCCCTGGACTGGTGGTCCGGGTTCCATAAGGAAGCAGGCTGAATAAGCCCGCAAACAGCACTCCTCCTCCTCCTCCTCCTCCTCCTCCTCCTCCTCCTCCTCCTCCTCCTCCTCCTCCTCCTCCTCCGTGACTTCTGCATCAGCTCCTGCCTCCAGGTTCCTGCTCAGTTTGAGTCCCTGCCTTGGCTTCCCTCCGTGGACTGACTCAGGAGCTGTAAGCCAGATCAAGTCATGTTTGGTGATAGTGTTTCATCACAGCAGTAGTAACCCTAATGGAGACATTACAATTAGTTATTTCATAATTTAGAGTTCTCACAGCCCCAAGCCCTAACGTGCTCCACATACAAGCAGACCAAACCACAGGTTAGGCCTAAGCATGTCTGGCAGCGCTAATTCTTCCCCCATGTCCTCTGGGAATTTAAAATGTGGAACTAACGCTGAAAGATCACGCACCCAAGGGTGTCAATCGATGCACAGCCCTGCCGCTCTACACACCGCCTGATCTCAGGAAGTCCCTCCCACAAGCCTCCCTATGGAAAGAGCTTCTGTTGTTTGATCTTAACCAGCAGCGTGAGTGTGTGTGTGTGTGTGTGTGTGTGTGTGTGTGTGTGTGTGTGGTGCGTGTGCTACAGCAGATGATCATAAATGTATTGGCTTAAAGCAATGTAAGCTGCTCTTCAGTGCTGAGGGCCCACAGCCAAGTGAGTTCTTGAGGAGGAAGACCAAGAGATCGGAGGAAGACCAAGAGAGAAGCGCTTCTGCTTCCCCAGGCTCTGGGGACCAACTCCCTCATTTCTCCACGTTCACAGGCTGGAGGCTGTCCTCGGTGTGTAGCCACTGCGGCCACTTCCCACACTGGTATCGCTGAGCCTGGGCCTCCTTCCCACGGCCTCTGCCTGGGGCTCCTGATTCCGTCTTAGAAGCCACTTGGGTAATTAGCATTATCTCCCCACCCCAAGAGCCTTACGATGGAGTCATGTCTGCGCACTCTTCTTGGCTGTGGGACTCATTGTCTGGTTCCAGGCGTGGTTGTGATGTGGGTTTTTGTTTTTGTTTTGGAAGCGCTGGGTGTAGAACCCCAGGGCCTTGCGCATGGCAAGCAAGTATTCCACCACGAACCGCATCCTCAGACTCCATCTCTCAGGCTTCACCACCTTAGCCCTCAGCCCCCCTTTTGTTCAGGGTTAGGGGCAGAACCCGAGGCCTTGCGCATGCTCACAGCTGCTCAACCGCTGAGTTCTGTGCCAGACCAGGGCCCCTTTGAGCTATTAGCTAACCTATTACAGAGGTCCAGGGACGTGTAAGTGACTCTTGAGGAGCATATACTGAGCTGGCAGCTAAACCAGGCCTTTCTAGTTTTCTGCTTGAACTCACACTGTGGGTCCTAAACCCATTGCACGGAGTTTGTCCCCACACAATACGACTCCACCCAACCATCTCTATGTAAGGGGCTCCCCAGCCTGAGCTGCAGGGTCCTCTCAGGGTTTGCTGAGTGAGCAGCTGGGTGAGCAAGACCTTTCTCCTGCCCCACACCTGTGTGGAAGATGCTTTCTAAGTCTCAGAGGGCCCTGATCCCAGACCCAGGGCCCCTCCTTTCTCGGTGCATGCTGGTCCTTCTAAGCCTCCAGGCCTGAAATAGGGAGCTCTTCCTCCAAGGGATGAGGGCATCCTACGGAGATGCTGAAGACGGGAGATATCTGGGTTTCACCCCATTGCATTGAGTACTTGGCTAGCTCTTCCCAGAAATCATTGCCATTGAACCCAGGGACCCAAAGCCTCACAGCTACCTCAGTGACTTCCCTAGTCCCAGTCTTTGAAGCTCCCTTCCTGGAGTGCAATAGAGTCCTGCCCCCAAATCTACCCTTCACTTCTTGATTTAGGGCCTTCTAAACAGCATTTCTGTCCCCTGGCCACAGTCGCCCACCCACAGCCAGGCCCTCAGCATCCACAAATGGCAAAGCCAATTACTGTTCCCTTGCTCTAGTCCTAGCCAGACAGAGGTTACTGTAAGTCACATCGGAATTGGGAAGGAGGGAGGGAGGGAGGGTGAGCCACCACCTGAGGACGACAGTGCCTGGGCTGACACTTGAAGATGGATGTGACAGGGACTTGTGGCTTGGAGGCTCAGGATTAGATCAACAAGGTTGGGGCCGGCTGGTTCCTGGAAAAAGGTCATGTGGACGCGGTTTGACAGACAGCTCAAGCGAAGCCAAGGTTTCAGGCTGGCCTTCCCTGAGCAGAGGAGGCACCGGGGCTGATGGCCCCGTCCAGAGAAGACCTGAAGTCCTTGCTCTCTCTTGGGCACTGGCATTTTGCCAGGAGCTCCCCGAGGCCAATGCCATCATGTCCAAGAACTCAACAACTGCAGCTCTCGCGGGGAGGGGGAGGGTATCTTCCATGCCTGGCTCAGATGTCTTTTAAGCAGGTATTCAAGGTTTCTCTCTCTCCTGCTTAGGAGAGAGACTAGGTTCAATGATAAGCCACTTGTAGCTGAATTGGGGTACCCAACTCAGGACCAGACGGTCTTGGGGCCCACAGTCTCCTGCTGATCAGGGTCCTATAGTGAAGAACAGAGATCTGCCACCTTGAGGAGTCCCTCCTGACTCTTGTCATGGGAAGCAGCCGTCTCGGGGGTACAAAGGAATAAAGGGGGAGAAGTGGGTAACTGGAGATTCCTGGTCAGGGGGGCTGGGACGGGAACTACAATCCTGGATGTTATCCGTGGGTTTAAGGGAACAGCAGTCAGGTTTCCTCCACACACAAGGACAAATGCACTCCCAGTGTTCACTGACTTGGGAGAATGGAGGCTCTTTGCTCTCTGAAAACCATGGTGTCGAGGGGCCTTGGAATCCACAGCTCTGAGCTAAAGAGTCAGCGCAGAGCCTGAGCGGCCCACCGCCCACGCAGGGATCTGTGCCTTCCGCATCCCTGGCTGCACCTTGCCCGAAGCAGCTGTGAGTTGAGTGTCCTTGCACGATCAGCCTCCCATCCCCCAACACGCTGCAGCCTCCTCTGGGACCCCTATGTGGCAAATGGTTGCAGCTCCAGATTGGGGGTGGGGTGGGCAGAATGTGGAAGGGTGAGTCATCACCATGGGAGCAGACTGCCGAGTTCCACATTCACACACTCGCAAGGCTGTGGACACAAAGGCCCGCTCTCACATTCCCAAACTCACAGGGAAACAAGCTGAGAGGCCACTGCTGGTCAAACCCACAGATGCACGTTGAGACCCCACAGACACAGATAACACACACACACACACACACACACACACACACACACACACACACACACACCCGTCCCTAGACACCAAAACACAGGGACAAATCAAGACCCATACAGACATATCTTAGCCAGGGTAAGCCCCAGTCACAATCCAAGAGCATACTCTCATGTACAGAGAGACACAAATACACAGGACAACAAACTGAATTCTCTAAACACATTCTAATAACCTTTCTGTGAGTACATTAGCTCTAACACACACACACACACACACACACACACACACACACACACACACACACACACACCGTCCCTCTTCTTGGGAGTCCTTCATTCAGCCACTGCCTCCAGCAGCAAACAGGACAGTTTTAGAATCCCAGAGATGGCACAGCCAGGTGATGGTGGCGCACGCCTTTAATCCCAGCACTTGGGAGGCAGAGCCAGGCGGATCTCTATGAGTTCAAGGCCAGCCTAGTCTACAGAGTGAGTTCCAGGACAGCCAGGGCTACACAGAGAAAACCGGTGTTGGAAAAAAAACAACAAAAACACAAAACAGAATCTTAGAGTTCAATGATCCACCATCTTGCATACAAATGCCACAGCTACCCAAGGACAAAGTTCTGCCTCAGGTCCAGACACTTCCATTCTTCAGGAGTAGAGGTCACCAGGCCCATAAGGGTGCTTCCCTGGCCCTCTGCTCCCAGACTCCCTGTCTGCATCTCTTGAGCCTTGGAAGAGAGTTCTGGCTGCAAAGGGGAGATGTGGTTACACTCCCGGGAGGGAGGGGATGTGAGAGAAAGGAGACTTCCTTATTTGGAAGGTCCTGTCCTGGGGCAGGAGGTGGGCAAGGTGACTATCTGAAAGCCCAGAAGGTCCCCCTCCACCTGCCTGAGATTCCCAGGAGACCTAACCTGCAATCATTTGCACTTGCTGTTGTCTTGCTTAAAGAGCTCTCCTCCCATACTCTACCTTAGCCTCCAGGCCACTTCATCATTCTTCAAGTTTCTGAGCAGGTGTTTCTGCTCTTGGAAGCCCCCGGGTGAGCTCTTCTGTACTGTTGTGATCTCAGCCCCTTGGGACCTCTCCCAGCTCTTCAGGCACCATGGGAAATGCCTTACTCCGGATGGCTAGATCCTCTGCGTGGCTGGGAGCCTTAGAGGTTGGGAGCGCTGGTAGATCTGAGTGGAACACAAGTTTGAAACCCAGCTCTCTCTCTGACCTTGGGCAAATCCCTGCACCGTGTACATCCAAGGTCTTATCTGTAAAATGGGGACAATAACAACTACCTCACCAGGCTGACGTGGGGATTAAATGAGATCGCGCAGCCTGTGGAAATGGCGGCCGTTATTATAGGTTCGTTGCTTGTCACAGAGCTTGATAAATATTTATTGAATTAATGAATACCTCCAGCTTCCCCTCTTCTGCCTCCACTGCACGTCCTTGCTTTAGGAAGGGGAAGTAGGTGCGAACAAGGATTTGGGGCAGAGAGACCCAGGAGAGATCCGGGCTTTCTGACGTCTCTGGACACTAGCTGCTCCAGTGCGTCCTGAGCTTGCCTGGAGGCGGCACCGGCATCCTTTCACCTCTGTGACAACCACTTGTGCTACCATCCTCACCGGCCAGGTGAGGCAGCGCGCAGAGGTGGGGTCCACCCCTGCACTGTGTCCCCCGACGCCGCCACACACACACCCTAGGTGCGTGCTGAATGCAGGGTGGAGGGAGTGTCGAAAGGGTGCGCACGGAATGAATGAGCCAGTGGACGCGTGAATGGAGGTGGATGGAAGCTTGACGTACAAAGCGGGGCTCGAGTTGGGCGACCAGGAGCGCAGACGGGCCGGGGCTCCCTCCCCTCCCTGCCCAGCCTCCCGCCCCGCTCCCCTCCCCACGGCGCGCAGCCCTCCCGAGCCCTCCCGAGCTACCACCGGCGCGGAGCCGGGGCCACGCAGCCACCGAGCAAGCGGACAGCTCAGCCTCGGGAAGGGGCTGCCCCGCCGCGTCCCCAGCCCTGGCCTTCCCCAGAGCCAAGGCAAGGTCCCGCGAGCAAGGTCCAGGTACCAGCAACCGATGATGCTCCGGGCCGGGAGCCAACAGGTGCGGGATATGGGGGGCCATCAGGACTGGCATAGGGGTTCCAGAGGGGCAGTGGCAGGTGACGGGGCGGGGGAGCCTGGAGTCTCTGGGGGTGACCTGAGTGCTGGAAGGCTGCGTCACCACCTACTCCTCTCACCTCCGGGCGTCTCCCTTGTAACCCTTTAGCGCTCTGGCTGGCCCTTCTGGGAATCCTCCCAGACCCCCTAAGGAGCAGGGAGGACCATCTGGGAAATCAGTAGGCCAGCGTCTCTGCCCCCTTCCAGGGGCTCTCCGGGGACCGTCCACCCTCCTACACCAGTCTAGGGTCGTCCCTACCCAGCTAGGGGAAGGAGGGGTCTGAGGGAGGGAGGAGGGAGCGGCCTGAGCGAGGCCGGATTTATGAATGGAGAGCGGCCTGCGCGCCGGCTCAGCGACCCCTGCCGGCCGTCGGGGAGCATCGCGGCCCCGGTGACTCCGGGAGACTTAGCAAGGGGGCCTGGAGAATTCCGTTTCTGGGCGGGGGACTATTTCCTTTCTCTCAGGGAGGTGGTCAGTCCCTTCCCACACTCTTCTTCTCGTGTGTGTGTGTGTGTGTGTGTGTGTGTGTGTGTGTGTGTGTGTGTGTGTGTGTGTGTGTACACGCGCGCGCGTGTGTACGCGCACTGAGGAGGCTCTGGCAGGTCTGGTGGGCGGAACCTGGATCTTGAGGATCTCCCTGAACCCTTTCCCCAAACCCTAATTAAGGCTTGAGAACTGATGCAAGAGAGAATAATTGCAATTGGGAATGGATTCCTTTCCTAAATCTGTGATGGCTGGAGGACACAGGCAGACCTGGATTGGCTTTGTGACCTTGAGCAAGGGTCCCAACCTTTCAGCTTCCCATGTCTTCATCCGTGCAGCGGGGCTCACTAATAATGATACCGGACACTGACTGGGAGGCCGGCTTCTGGGTGAGGTAGTCCCTAAGCTTTTGAGCTCAATACTCCTCATCGTGGCCCTGAGAGGTAGGTATCTTTATTACTCCGTTGGATGTGGAAACTGAGGCTGAATGGGGGAGATAAGATGCCTTTCTCCACCATTCCCAACTCACGACTAAGAATAGAGAGGAAAGGTAGGCAAAGTCCCTAATGTCCACGCCTTCCCTTCCTTCCTTCTTTTTTCCTGTTTTCCCTTTCTCCTTCCCTCCTAGTCTTCTCTCCTTCAGGAAGTTTGGCCTGGGACCCCAAAGAATTGGGTGTGAGATCAGGGCCCCCTAAAGGGAGTGAGTGGGCTGAGGGCTTGTGGGAGTTCCTCTTCCTCCACAGAGCCCAGGATGCTCCTCAGCTGAAGCGGCTCCCGAGCTCATGGAACCCTCGGCCACTCCTGGGGCCCAGCCCGGAGTCCCCACTGGCAGTGGGGAGTCCTTTCCCCTTCCTCCAGACTATGAAGATGAGTTCCTCCGCTACCTGTGGCGCGATTATCTCTACCCGAAGCAGTACGAGTGGGTTCTCATCGTGGCCTACGTGGCCGTGTTCCTCATAGCCTTGGTGGGCAACACGCTGGGTAGGTGTCTGTCTTCTGAGGGTTAGAGGGAGACCGCGCGTGGTGGTGGGGGCTTGCCTTCATCGCCCTTCCTGTTGGTGAGGTGGGGGATGGGGACTCAGTATCCCAGCGGAGCCTGAATGGGCATGGCTGCTGCTGCCTTAACCTCCCCCTGCTGCTGCTCTCTACAGTCTGCCTGGCTGTGTGGAGGAACCACCACATGAGGACAGTCACCAACTACTTCATTGTCAACCTGTCCCTGGCAGATGTGCTGGTGACTGCCATCTGCCTGCCTGCCAGCCTGTTAGTGGACATCACTGAATCGTGGCTCTTCGGCCATGCCTTGTGCAAGGTCATCCCTTACCTACAGGTTAGCTCTCCCACACCCCTCCGGGGCCTCTAACACACCCGACTATCACCTTGATGGGTATCGGTGACCCTAAGTATCACCTTTCAGGTAAGTCACAGCGGCTTAGGACTCTTGCAGGGTCACCCAGACCACCAGACTGGACACTCAGGAACACAGACACAGCCTCAAAGACTCACATGGGAACCCCTCCCGGTGACAGGTGCAGACTTGGCCATGTGTGCACACACAGTTACCTCCAAGTACATGGGCACATAGAGAGAGGACATAGGAGCCCAGTCCACGGTGACAGTCCCAAATGCTCACAGGGGCTGGTCCTTGAACCCAGTGGGGACCAACTGAGAGAGCCAAAGGGAACGGTCTCTCCTCTCCTCTCTAGTCTCCTTCCCCAATACTGGACACCAGGATGCCAGTGGGATCAGCAGACTGGAGTGAGGCCTGGCCAGAAGCCACTGTGGCCTCTCAGTAGTCCCCCAGTCCTCTTCCTGCACCCCGGGAAACTGGGACACCCTGGAGGCAATGCCTGCCTATGCTACCTGCCACCTCATCTATGTCTCTCAGAACAAGAACTTTCCCAACTTCCTAGGGAAGGGACGACCTCCAAGGTGACAGAGATGCTGCCTGGATTTCTCACTGTTTTGAGGCTTTCTGTTCAACCGACCCAGTCTGTTGAGCTTAAGTGTGAGGGCATCACGTGTCTCATTTCCTCTTCTGTAACACTGTACCCACCTCATGGGGTTGTAAGGACAGGGAGAGGAGTGCCCGCCACACAGAGTGCCATTGTTCACAGTAGAGTAGTAGTCAGGTCCCCAACTGGACATTCTCCACACATGATTTCATTTATTCTTACCAGAATTCCACCAGATAGATGCTATATTCCCATTCTGCAGATAAGGCTCAGAGAGGGTATGACTTGCCCGGATTCACACAGTCCGAAGTTGTTGGAGTCAGAATTTGCTGCACTGGTAGCTCTGGGCTGTGAAGGGCTCCCCCCCACACCTCTGACACTGCATCCCCATGGGGCAGGCCGTGTCTGTGTCCGTGGCAGTGCTGACCCTCAGCTTCATCGCCCTGGACCGCTGGTATGCCATCTGCCACCCGCTGTTGTTCAAGAGCACAGCTCGCCGGGCCCGTGGCTCCATTCTGGGCATCTGGGCTGTGTCGCTGGCTGTCATGGTGCCCCAGGCTGCTGTCATGGAGTGCAGCAGTGTGCTGCCCGAGCTAGCCAATCGCACCCGGCTCTTCTCTGTCTGTGATGAACACTGGGCAGGTAATGGCGGGCACCTCGGGGGGTGCATACCCCTACGACAGGGCACTCTCCGGGTGGGTATCCCCAGGATAGGTATCGCTTCTGGTGTGAGCATCTGCTAGAGGGCCCTCCGGGATGATACTACTAGACTGGGCAATTCTAGGCTCTCTCCCTGTCATGGTGCCTATGTGAGACTCAGTTGTCCCCAGGTCTTGCTATGGTCCTTGTTGGGACAGGGTGGCATTGCTGAGGCAGACTGCGGCTCCCAGGATAAACCTGACCCTTGCATCTCATGACCCCTACAGACGAGCTCTACCCCAAGATCTACCACAGCTGCTTCTTCATTGTTACCTACCTGGCCCCGCTGGGTCTCATGGCCATGGCTTACTTCCAGATCTTCCGTAAGCTCTGGGGCCGCCAGGTGAGGCTAACTCTGGGGTCGCTGTCCGGGCTACAAAGGGTGCAGCTGTTGTTCTAAGATGGACCCTGACATTAGAACGTGTTATCCATACTGTGACTAGAGAGGCCAGGTCCAGGGACGTGGGGAGCCAAAGGCCCCAAAGTGACTTGCAGCCTCATTTAATTAGTTAACTTTTGGTACTGGGGATGGGGGCCTCGCCTATGCTAGACAAGGGTTCTACCACTGAAGACCATCTCCAGACCTTTTCTCCCCGACCCCTGTGCCCTCCTTCCTTTTTTAAATGTTGAGACAGGGTCTTGCTAAGTTGACCTGACTAGGCTGAACTTGCAATTCTCCTGTCTCAGCCTCCTGAGCAGCCATTACTATAGAGTCAGCTTTAACCACCATATCCACCCCCAAATATGTGAGAAAACACCCAGAGAAGCAGGCCATGTCCCCCAAAGCACTCAGCTAGTGAGTAGAAAGCGGGAGTCGGAACCCAAATCTGAGGCTTCAGTGCTCAGCTTAGCAGCAGAACGTTAACCATTGCCTCTCCGAATTGCTTGCCCAGCTGGGCTTCACATCCAGTGTCTGACAGCTAGCTAAGGAAGAGGCGCTCTTGCCAACTTCAGAGTGTGAGGGGTGACTGGCAGCCAAGGCCAGCGAGGCCGGCTGGTTCAGGTGTGACTTTCCCCTCATTACATCGACCCACAGTGGGTTTCCTGGGGTGGTGTTCATGGGAAGATGGGTGCTAAGAGCCATCGGCACTAGTGGCAGTAGGTCCTGGGTCAGTATCTAGGCAGTGACAGGACGTGGGCCACAAGGCTGACTGGTCTTGGCGACACCAACATTCTGGGATGTCATGTACATTCTACACAGCACTAACCCACACCTAGACCATGCGGGGCAATGGGTTGAGTTAAACCCAGGACCTGCCTTGCAGGAACATTGTTAGAGCCTTTCCTGACTGGTCTGTGTTACAAAGGTTTGGAGAGGTCACACAGCTCATGAATGTGTGAGCTCTAAACTCTATAGTTTCTTGCATTCTGGCTCCATGCCTCTTGGTTGTGGGGTGATTGCGATGTTCAGTGGTGGGAGGGGCTTTCAGGATGTGCTTGCTCCAGGGGTCCAGAACTACTCAGGCTTCCGGGCATCCACCTAGGTGGAGAGCTATGCCCTGGCTCCCAGGCCTCCCCACAGTGTGACATGGAGATCTCTTCAGGACTCAGCTGCACCCATCCCCAAAGATGGAGCTGCAGATCTAAGGAGGATGGGAGAGCAGTTAGGAAGGTGTCCAGACCCCACAGTGGGGCAGTTTCCTTGTATGTCCCTACCTTGCCCACCAGGCCCAGAGTGTCCCCAGCCAAAGGGAACGACTATCTCTCAAGGAGTAACATCCCTTGCTGTCCTGTGCGTGGTGTGTGTCTGTGTGTGTGTCTGTGTGTATGTCTGTGTCTGTCTGTCTGTGTCTGTCTATCTGTCTGTGTGTGTGTGTCTGCGTCTGTCTGTCTGTGTGTCTGTGTCTGTCTGTCTATCTGTGTGTCTGTCTGTGTGAGACAGATCCCTGGTACCACATCAGCCCTGGTGCGGAACTGGAAGCGGCCCTCAGAGCAACTGGAGGATCAGCGCCAGGGCCTGTGTGCAGAGCCCCAGCCCCGCGCCCGAGCCTTCCTGGCCGAGGTGAAGCAGATTCGAGCTCGGAGGAAGACGGCCAAGATGCTAATGGTGGTCCTGCTGGTTTTTGCGCTCTGTTATCTGCCCATCAGTGTCCTCAATGTCCTTAAGAGGTGAGGGCACAAGGGGAGCATGTGGGGAGGGGAGGGGCTTTGGGGTCTGAGGAGGAGTACCGTTCACTCCACCCCTCTCCACCCCGGGGCAGGGGTTGCTCTGCTGTTCCCGGCTCCTCTAGTGTTACATGGGGATATCAGGCCTGCCTCCAAGGGCAATTAGGGAAACCCTGCTCCCCCATGCACTTGGCTCTCAAGTTCTGTGGTGACAGGCTACAAATGACAAGACAAAATCCCTGTCTTCATAGAGGCTGCACTCCAGTGAGAGAGGAGGAAAAATCAGAGTGCCTCAGGCAGGGAGTGAGGGCTTTGAAGAAAAACGAAATACCGGAAGAGGACAGAGAGTGATGGAGGGAGGCGGCAGGGGGTGGGGTCTCAGATACACTGTTGTTATTTAAGGCTTCTCCGCGAAGGAAGCTGGGAGATGTGCTCTGTAATCTCAGCACTCAGCAGGCCAAGGCAAGAGGATCATGAGTTCAAAGCCAGCCTAGGTTACACAGTGAGACCTTCTCTCAAAACACTCTGAGGCTGGGACCCCCGAGAAGAGACTTGGCAGACATGAAGGAGCAAGCATCACGGGATGGGAGGACAGCAGTTTAGGCAGATGAGGGGTCATGGGTCATCAGTGGAAGGCCATGGAGCAGTGGACAGCAGCCAGTCTGGGTTTGGTCATGTCCTGATCATGTGTGTGGTCTTGGGCATGTACTTCTCTCTAAGCCTGTTTCTTTAGCTGAAAAAAAAAAAAAAGGATGCTGTCCAGGATGTCTTGCTTCTGTTGGGGTGGCTGAGAAGGTAGATGGGGTGACTCCAAGTGATCAGGAAGCTGGAGACTGAGCAGATCCTATTGGTCCCTGACCCAAGGCCCATTCTGGTAAAAATCCATGCTTAGGTACCCAAAATCACGGTCAAGACCTCAAACCAAGTGACCCAAATGGACAGTAGTGAGCAGTGAGGACCCCTACACTTCCTAGCTAGAGTTCTGTGGGCACCCTTCCCCCGCCCATCTGCTCTGCTCCTCACCATCCTCCCCATTGGCGCTAGAGTGTTCGGGATGTTCCGCCAAGCCAGTGACCGGGAAGCCATCTACGCCTGCTTTACTTTCTCTCATTGGCTGGTCTACGCCAACAGTGCCGCCAACCCCATCATCTACAACTTCCTCAGTGGTAAGTGGACCGTGCATGCAGTGACTCAGGGTGGCCATGGTCCCTGGGTCCATCTCAGGCTAGTAAAAGAGGATGTACCTGTTCTCTGGCTCTCTCTGGAAACCCTCCACTCATAGGGGAGACTCGAATACCCTGCCCTTACCAGGAGTCCTGATCTGAGCTATGGCCAGTAAATAGTACCCAGAATGGAGTCTGACCAACCTGCAGACCAGTGCCTAAGAGGAAGGACAGGGCCTAGACCTCCATCCCCCATCTAGGGAGCATGCACAGCAAGACTTCCTACTAGTTCCTCTCTGGCTGGTGCAGACAGCAATCTGTGTTTCTAGAGGGAGCCAGGCCTGAGAAGAGGACCCTGGAGGCCCTGCCCGAGGGAGATTGTGTAATCTAGCTGAGGGACGAGGGACAGTCACCAGCAGAGAGACAGCCAGACACAGGCTAGAGTGGCCAGAGACTTGGCTACCCCTGGATCCATGGGCCTCAAAGCAAATCTCCACCCTGTCTTCCAGGAGTCTAGGCCCCCGACCCGATCCCCACCCACGTCCTCTACTCCCAGTCTCCTTTAAAAGTGGTTAAGATGTTTGAGAAGGGGTCAGAGGTCCCTAGTGTAACCCTCACTGTGACTCAAGAGTTACTCAACCAAGGCTGCCTGGCTGCTTCCCAGCTCAGAGGACAGGACAGGAGAGTGGACCCTGTAGAGGAAAGAGCAGGCAGCCACCCTGACACACATGACCTGCGGGGCCTGTGTTTGCCGAGTGTCTACTGTGTGCCCTGCCCTGAGCTGGACACTAGAGAACGACAGCTCGGCGACATGACTGGGAGGGTTTGGTTTCGAGAAAACCTCGGCCCCCGCCTCCCCACTCCCCCCCCCCCCCGCCCCCGTGTATACACGTGAGCGGAACACAGTGCTGTGCAGTTGTGTATACACATGAGCGGAACACAGTGCTGTGCAGTTGTGTATACTCGTGAGCTGAACACAGTGCTGTGCAGTTGTGTATACACGTGAGCGGAACACAGTGCTGTGCAGTCGTGTATACTCGTGAGCTGAACACAGTACTGCACAGTCCGTGTATACACGTGAGCGGAACACAGTGCTGTGCAGTTGTGTATACTCGTGAGCGGAACACAGTGCTGTGCAGTCCATGTATACACATGAGCGGAACACAATGCTGTGCAGTCCGTGTATACATGTGAGCGGAATACAGTGCTCTTCTCCCACTCTGCCCTCCCTTTAAGAGATGGGCTTGGGGTTAGATCCCTGGGTTCATTTTCCAGCTGGCTGGCCTTGGGCAAACTATATATCCACTTCTGCACCTCTTCTCTGTGATGTGGACACCGCCTTGCAGGGTGGTGGGCAGGCTCTGGGGGATGAAGTCTGAGGTACTGGCACAGCCCTGGGGCAGTGTGACTGACTACCACCCGAACAGGATGCTGCTCGGTTCAATACCACTGGACAGAGCTGGGGGAGGCTAGCCACAGTGTGAGCCCTGCGCTCCCTCCTCACACACGGCACAGAGAACAGAGGTGACCTGAGGCCCCTGAGCCAGACACCACGTCTTGAAGCCAGGCTCCCAGCCAGAGTGCAGTCAAGGAATCAAGACAATTGCATTTTGCTCCAGGAACCCGCTGGGGCCTTCTCATCCTCTCTGGCTGGCAGGGCTGAGGTGGCCTTGGGCTCTCCGTGCCAGCCCTGCCCCTCCCTCTCTGCCCCACCACACAGCTTTGACAGGAGCTGTGCGGGTGTCCCTGGAGCTCAAACCCCTTCCTGCTGCATTGGTCCCCTCAGGGCTGTGTCTTTTGTCTCCCAACCAAGGCAAATTTCGGGAGCAGTTTAAGGCCGCCTTCTCCTGCTGCCTGCCTGGTCTGGGTCCCCACTCCTCTGCCAGACACAAGTCCTTGCAGAGCCGGTGTTCTGTCTCCAGAGTCTCTGAGCACGTCGTGCTGACCAGCGTCACCACAGTGCTGTCCTAAGTGGGGCCTGGCCCAGGCTCTGGGAGCCACAGCCTGATCCTTCGCTCGCTCGGGATCCGCCCCGGCACTCGTGAAGACTGCTGCTGTTCAATGAGGGGCTGACTCCAGTCCTGGCTTGCCGCCTGGGTGACCCAGCCAGCGTCATTCCCCCTCTGAGGCTGTGCCCCCTAGAAGGGTTGATAGGAAGCTTAAGCACCCTAAGAAAGCAGAGAACGTTGTAAACCATCTCGTGCTGGTGACACTGTTTCTGTCGTCCCCGCCTGCTGTGGCTGTACCCTGCAGCGCCACCCCACCCTTTCAGAGCTTGGCTTTCCTCCCAAAGACCTGTCTCCCACTCAATTATAGGCCTTCCCTGGCTGGACTCTGCTCCAAAGGTCCCCATAGGCATAGTCGCCTGGCCTGGAGGCCACCCGAAGCCCTGGCTGCACACGGCCAGCTGCTCTGATGTCCCCGTGAACTAATTTGGGTCCAGCCTTTCTCAGTGGACTCTGAAGCACGCCCCCCCACCTCCAGGTGTGGACTGCACGCACCACAGGCTCGCGATCTCGTTGGCATTGCGGAGTACTTAAACACTCTCCATGTGGCCGTTCAGCATGGAGGCCAGCAGCCCGAAGCAACTGTAATTAAAAGCCTGGCACAGAATGTTCCCTTTCCTTGTCATTACACAAAATTTGTGCAGCTCAGGTTAGTAGAGGGAGGTGGGGCGGCTGGGGGATGGCAAGAGGAGAAGGCTCTGGAATGCTCTTATCTGCGCAACCCCGCCCCCACCCCAGATGAACTGACTGCTGGCCACACGGCCTAGGCAGTGCCCAGCCTCTGGTGCCCAGGATATGGATCTCTGACACACTTTCTGTTCCCTGCCCGAGGACCTCTGGCCTGGAAGGAGGCAGGTGGGCAGCCAGTGGGGTTGAGAGATTTACTGTTCCTAACCTTCTTGGAAATCAGGGCTTCGCTGGTTTTCTATGAACACACAGAATACAAAGAGAAAGCCACAGATTTGGCTAGCCATGCTCCGGCTGCAGCCGAGCTGATTACAGGGCTGCTGAAAAGGCGCCCACACCTGTCGCCGGAGCAGACGGAAAGCACATGCTGGAGTTCCACGCTACTACAAGGAGCAGGGGACATCTGGCTGAGGCCACTGAGGGTGAGCACACCAGCAGATGTTTCCAGATCCACAGGCTTCCTTGACTTCTCTGGTCAGGAAGTGGGGCCCGGCCAGGGAGAGCCTAGACATCATGGCTCCTTGGTAGGCATGCCGTTTTGTCCAGGGGGCGCTCATCTGCTCTACAGACTCATCAGTGCAGCGGCCATAGCTGGCCAGCAGAGTGGGCAGTCCTAAGCACTCTGTGCCCCCATTGCCCCGAAATCCAAATCAAGGGTGGAGGTAGGTCTGGAGGTGCAGTGTGCTTGGGATAAGGCATGAGGGCTGGATCCTCCGGGTCTTAAGCTCTCAGGCCCTCCCCCCACCCCCCAGTATAAGGTAGATTGTGGTTGGCGCCATTGTAAAGATGCGTTTAGGGGCTAGACGTGTGGCTGGGTGGTAGGGTGCTTGTATAACATTGTGAGGCCCTGGGTTCCATCCCCAGCACCACCTAAAAAAACAAAGATGCCTTCCAATGGACACATGGCTCAGCAGGAGCAGACGACAGCAACTTCCTGTAGGGGCACACAGCTACCTTACTCTGCTGGCGGAAGCCAGCCAGCATGGGGGTGGGGTGGGGGTCTCAGACTTCTGCCTGGGAAGCTCTGATGCACTCAAGTGCACTCTGAGGAAGTTGCCAAGATGCCAAGGGGAGTAATGCTCAGTGAGGGGCATCTGACAAGCCCAGGGCTACCTGGTCTATGAGGTAAGTTGGGCTGGGGGTGGGCTGGGGGAGATGCAGTGGTAGGCTCAACTGTCTCCACAAGAATGGCATGCAGGAAGGAGGGGGCTGTGCTCTGTGGGCCCAAGAGAGAAAACTAGGGCCAGTGGATGGTGTTTCCAAAGGGGTAGGTTAGAACAGGAAGACACTGCTACCAGTCAAAAGATAAAACAAGCAACCTGGAAAGTCTCCGTTCCCCTTTTTAGTTACTGGAGGTTGGCAAATAGAGGCTGGAGTCTTGGGGTTCCCTAAGGACTCCAGAGTTGGATGGTACTAGCCTTTAGGATCTGGACTCTTGATTCTAGGCCTGCAGAGCCACGGCAGCCCACAGGAGCTGAATTGGCTGAGCGTGACAGGCCCGCTGGCCTCTGTGACCTGGAAAATGGCACAGCCACCCTCCACCCCCACCCTGCAGGGAGGACAGCCCTGCTGAAGGTCTCTGAGTCTCAGAGCTCTTATCTCCATCTTCCAAAGCCAGAGGATAATCACACCATTATCTGTGATAAGGCCCCCTAGCAAACCAGAATGTCTGGTGTCTTCAGCTTTTGATTGAAATTCTGTCAGCTCATTACAGGCACAGTGCAGACTGGGTATCACGCTGATCTAGAAATGCAACCGGCAGGTACTGGTGTCTGTGCTTAATAAAAGTGTGTGTAGGGGGAGTTATGACTTCATAAATGGAGTTTGTCTGAGAGATAAAACTCAGGCCTAAGATAATAAAAAGAGCACGCTGTGAGAAGTCTGGGGTGGCAGCTTCCAGCCCAGAATGGCAACCCTAAAACTTTAAGAAACAGTCAGCCTTTGGGCAGATCCCAGACAAAGAGGAACCTGGCCAGGCCCCAAGGCCCCCCTGGCAAACCAGATGATCAGCAGGTCTACCAAGGCCTCTAGGCACGTCGCTTCTGCCTGGCTTGGTAAGCAGTGGATGCTTCCACACTCAAATGAGTGAATGAATGGACGAACACAGACACACAGACACACAGACACACAGACACACACACAGACACACACACACACACACACACACACACACACACACACACACACGAGAGAGAGAGAGAGAGAGAGAGAGAGAGAGAGAGAGAGAGACAGAGACAGAGACAGAGACAGAGACAGAGAGACAGAGAGACAGAGAGACAGAGACAGAGAGAGAGCAGTCATGGTGGGAAACATGGGACTTTATTGAATTTACAGTTTCCTGGACTTTTGGCCCCAAATGGGAAAAAAAAAAAGCAAATTAAAAACATTGGCAGTAAGATGTGACAGATGTGACAACTGTCCCCTGGGGACTGAAGCTGAGTGGAACATGGCAGGCCAGTGAGGGTCCAAGTCTGAGAGGGCAGGAACCTCATCAGATATGGACGAAATGGCAGACTGTCCAGGCAGTCTTCTTGAGCAGGCCAAGCCTCAGGTAAGCTAATGCTAACACACAGGGGTTGTAGGAGTTGAGGACCCCAGGCACTGGTCCCGGCAAGTCTCCCTCATGCTCAGTCTGTTTCACGTTGCAGAAACTGGGCTCATCTGGCCTGGGGGCCTCGGTGAGGGATGACAGGAGAACCAGCCGAGGAACACTTAGCACTGGCATCAGGGGGTAGAGGACAGACTGCCAGAGGCTGGGGACAGCTGACCAGACACTGACTCCACTGCCACCACTAGCACCCCTAGTCCAGGGCTGCCACTCCACAGGCAGGGTACTCAACCTCAGTCCTTCCCTAGGTCAGGCTTTGCTAGGAGAGGAGGAAAAGAAGAGAGGCCCACATCCACTCCCGCTGGGCAGGCCGGGTCACAGCATCCGAGAAGCTGTCATGGTGACGAAGTCCTCAAAGCTGAGCCGAACGTGGCCCTGCACAGCGGTGTCCTTCTCCCGGAAGGCCTCGGTCAGCACCTGCAGCTGGGTGCACACCTTGATGAAGCAGTCGAGCTGCATGGCCGGAGTGGCGGAGCGCGGGCAGTAGCGGGAGACCAGGAGCTGGGTGAACTGAGGACTCAGGTTGTAGCCCATCTGGGACAGAGCTGGAGAGGGGGGCACAGGGGCGGAGGCCTGCGTGAGCACATCACTACTGAGCAGCACTGCAGTGCAGCAGAGCAGGGGACCTGGGGGGCAGCAGCTCAGAAGCATGAGGAGGACGGAGAAGTCCTGCGGGTCCAGCCAGATGTCAGGAGCACAGGAGGTCTCTTTGGACACCCCACCCCCATCTCTTCACTGTCAAGGTTCATGAGATCCCCGAGAGGCCAGCGGTCTCCCTGTGGCCATCTCGTGCATCTGAGCTACAGAAGGAAGTGTGAGCCACTAACCACGCTGGAGAGACAGATGTCACGCACAGCACGGAGGTCACAACTGTCCTGGAGGCAGGCAGTTCTTGGTGCCCCTGCTGAGCCTCTCCAGCCCTCACTGCACTCAGGCAGGGTGATACTTAACCTGTGTTTCTAACGAGGGTTAAAGGCAGTCGTGGAGGCCCTCGGCAGTGTCCCCCCACAGTTCCTGCTTAAATAAAGTCATACCCCATATGAGGCCACAGCCTGCATGCCATTTCCGACCTCCCACTGACAGACCCTGCCTTTCCTGTATTCCAGGAGCAATCTGAACTCTGCTCTGTGAGCACTTGGGTTTTGTCACTCATAAAAGGGAGACCAGCGGGGATCTCTACCCGTCTGTGTGGGATGGCCAACAGGATCCAGCCCCTGGGAAGATGGATTTCAGGAACCTACTGCAATGTCTAGCCCAGTGCCTAGGGCATGGCGAACACTCACTAAGTCTGAGTCTTGTTGCTGCTATCGACCTCACCAACATCAGTGAAGGAAGCTGCCCAGGCAGTGTTCAGTCCCGATCACCTTCCCTTCTAGCAGGGGCAGGCATGGCATGCTTACCCCCACCCACAATGAAGGAAGCTGCCCAGGCAGTGTTCAGTCCCGATCACCTTCCCTTCTAGCAGGGGCAGGCATGGCATGCTTACCCCCACCCACAATGAAGGAAGCTGCCCAGGCAGTGTTCAGTCCCAATCACCTCCCCTTCTAGCAGTGGCAGGCATGACATGCTTACCCCCACCCACAGGCCTTCATCTGAATGAGATGCACGGCCTGGACAAAGGACCCGGACTCTCTGGGCTGCCTTTTCCCCTCTGAGGTGATGAAACTTCTCACTGGGTTCTCAGAGCCACGCCAGCCATCTGTCCTAGTAACCTAATGGCCTGAGCCCAGGCTGTAGGCTTGACCTACGGAGTCAGGTTAGAACCAGATGTGGAGCTGTGGCCCCAGGTCCTCCTACCCAGTCACAACTCTGAGGACCCACCTCTGGCCAAGTGGCAGCCGAACCTCTCCAAGCCCTGGAGCCGGGCTCTTTCCACACCGCATGCAGGGACAGTAAGACAGAACCACCCTGCTCTCCAAGTTCCCAGCTCTCTGATGCCAGAGGGCTGTTCCACTCAGTCCTGTTACCAGGGAGCCCAGCACGGGTTCCAGACCCAGTGTTGCCTGAGCCCCAGCCGGGGTGCAGACCAGGTGGAATGAGGGCAGAGGTGGGCACTCAGGATTGTCGGAAGGCATGAAGAGGAGTCTAGGTGTGCCACGCCCACCTGCCCACCATGGCCCTTACCTTGCTGCAGCTCTGCGGAGCTGATGGATCCAGAGCGGTCCCGGTCATACTGCTGGAAGAGGTTCTTCCACTGCTGGAGGAATTTCCACAGGGCGGAGAAGCCCACGACATCAATGCGGCCAGACTTGGTCTTGTCGAACATGTCTGAGTGGGAGGAGGGAAAGGGCGGAGGAAGGCTTCAAGACTGGGGGCCAAGGACACCACTGAGGCAGCCCTTCTCCCAGGCTGAAACAATGCCTGTGCCTGAGACATGGCGCCAACGGCAGTACTAGCTCTTCCCCTGGCTGCTCTGGGTCCCCCTAGCCCATCCCGATTCTGCAGGGCTGGCGGCTTAGCTCCAAGACTGGGGTGCATGCTGACCCCTTTCCTGCAGTTTCCTAATAGGGGAGGGCGTGTCTGGCTGCAGAATGGGAAACTGGACCAGCCTGAAACCTAGCAACCTAGAACTTGACAACGATCCATGGTAAAGGAGACTGCATCTTGCAGCCCGCTTCCTCCCTGGCTAGAGTTCTCCTCAGACTGACTACTTGCCCGCTTCCATCACCCATCAGGTCGATTGGACCCAGCTCAAGTCCGCATACTCTTGGAAGGGTGGAACTCACTTATCATCATGAGGCATGTCTCATCATTGAACGAGGACCAGTTGGAGTTGACTAGGGCCTGCTTCAGCTCCTTGAGGGAGATATAGCCACTGTGATCGGCATCCACTGACTGGAACCAGGAGTAGGCCTCAGGATCCACATTGGGGGGGACACCACCTGGAGGAAGGGGTGTGAACCACGGTAGTCAGACCCAGGTCAAAGAAATGCCAGGGAGCCATTCTGGGCACCTCCCTGGCCAGAGGCTTTCTTTTCTGTCCTATTTATCTTTAACTGCCACCTTGACACAGCCTGGAGTCATCTGAGAAAGGAGTCCAACTGAAGGATGGGATTGCCCAGATCGCACTGGCCTGTAGGGGATTGTCTTGACTGTTAATGGATGTAGGAGGGTCCAATCTGTGGGTGGCACCATTCCCTGAGTAGGGGGTCCCTGGTTGTTTATGAAAACTAAGAAAGTGTAAGCCTGCAAGGGAGCCAGCAAATAGTGTTTCTCCGTGGTTTCCGCTTCTGAGTTCCTGTCCTGACTTCTCAATGATGGACTACAACCTATAAGGTGAAATAAACCCTTTCCTGCCCTAAACTCCCCTTGATCAGGGTTTTACCACAGCAACAGAAAGCAAACTAGAACACCCACCCACCAAGCCTCCACCAAGCCCACTCCTTCTCTGAGGGAGGCTTGCACATCACCTCCCGAGGGCTGGCAGTTATTCCTACAGCAGAGTCCTGCAAAACTGTGTGCAGTGTGCCTGCCTATCACTTCTCCATGATTTTACCTTTCCACGCCTCCAGGACAGCGAGAACGCTCTGTGAATGGCCCGAGGGACGGACCGACAAGGCGGAGAAGCAGAGTCATCCGTCCTAGTGAACAGGGTTAACTGGGCACAAAAGGGGCTTCTGCACACACGGAGGACCAGAAAGAGACCCGGGCAGCATGCAGGGCAGGCCCAGAGGTGAGGCCTGGGCAGCATGGAGGGCAGACCCAGAGGTGAGGCCTGGGCAGCATGGAGGGCAGACCCAGAGGTGAGGCCTAGGAGAAGGCTTGCCTGACTGAGGTCCAGTGGAGGAGCCTTGCCAGGCGGCTTGCCCACCTTCAAACAATGGGCTGGTTGGTGTTTACTGTCGACTCGGCACAAACTCAGCTGAGGATCTGCTCAGATCAGAGCTCTAAGACACAGGTCAGCGGGGGACCTCACAACAGCGACAGCACACTGCAGACTTTCACTGCCTGAGAGGCAGTACCTCCAAACCCTGCAGGTCGGCCTCTGAGGGTCCAGAAAAACGCCCTCCATTCGGGGTCTGAGAGTCAGCGTCTGCAGTGGAGTGTAGGGACAGAAACTGTTTTGTCGAGATAAGCTGTTTTTTGAAATTGCAGGGAGGGATGGAAGTCAGACTCCTGCTTCTGAGACCTCGGGCTCCTGGGCCAGCTCGCTAGAACTCCAAGGCTGCGGGTTTCTTGAAGTCTTGGGCCCATTTTATGGCCCTGGTTTGGGGGCGGGGGATTTCCGTTAAGACTGGTTTGTGGGACGGTCTTATTGGTGGTTGACAGAGAAGCCCACTGTGGGCAGGACCATCATCCCTAGGCAGGTGGGCCTGTGCCGAAGAGAAAAACTAGCTGAGCACGAACCGGGGAGTGAGCGAGAGATGAGACAGCAAGTACTCGGCCTTGGTTCTGCTTTCCGCTTCCTGCCTCGGTTCCCCTCGATGATGGACCACAACCTGCAAGCCACACAGACCCTTTCTTCCTCCAAGATGCTTTGGATCATGGTGTTCTTCACACCAGACACCAGACTAGAACAAGCAGGGTCGCGGGGGAGGGAGGAAGTTTCTGTGGCAAGTGTGCCTGTGTGCTCCACACAGAAGAATTCAGCTTTAGATTCAAGGTAGATCTGGATGCCAGTCCTGACTGGTTTTTACCAGTTGTGCAACTTCAGGTGAAATAAGTCACTTTTTTGAATTCCAACTTCCATATTTATAAATGGAACCACTTCCAAGAGTGGTTGGAATGATCACGTGAGACAATAGCAAAATAAAGTCCCCAGCAAAGGCTGGGATGGGGGTGGTGGGAGACATGTTCAGAGAAGGGGTATTTCAGCTGTTTTTGAAGGAATGAGGAGCTGTGGGAGAGGAGAATGCATCAGAGGCTCAGGATGCATTCCCAGCACTCCAAGCAATCTGCTGGATGGAAGGCAAGGGCTGACAGCAAATGCAAGGCCAGAGGCCCTTTGGGATCTTTCTGCAAACAGAGGAGAACCTCCAATGGCCAGGTCTGTCACCTACGAGGAGGACTTGGACTTGGAGGTGGGACTTCCCAGGACTAAGGCTACTGCCGCATAGATCAGGATGTATGCAGTACCGCTCCCAGGGGTTGCCAGCTACCCTGCGAGGAAGCAATGCAGCCAAATGCAGGAAGCCACAATGCAGCCAAATGCAGGAAGCCACAATGCAGCCAAATGCAGGAAGCCACAATACAGCCAAATGCAGGAAGCCACAATGCAGCCAAATGCAGGAAGCCACAATGCAGCCAAATGCAGGAAGCCACAGAGGGAGGCTAGGCACGTGAGGCATGTCCCTCCTTCCCTCCTCTGCCCTGGGGAACAGGGCTCAGAGTCAGGGGCTCCTTCCCCTGCAGACTTTCTATGAGCTCAGACACAAGGTCTTAGAGGACATGGAAATCCACTGCAGAGCTGAGCCGGAAGCCAACAGCCAGATGCCTGGGTTCTGAGAGGATAAATACCAATGGCTGGCTGTGCTCAGAACCCCAGAGGTTTGGGCATCTCCCCCAGGGCCACCTGCCTGGGTACATCCATTCAGACGCTGCTTGCTTCCTAAGCATAGCATTCCCTGGAGGCCCTTCTCCCGGGCCAAAGCAGTCCCTGGCTGCCTAGCTGGTGCGAGAACAGCCACTCTGTGAAGGAGCTGACTGAAGGGAGCCCGGAAACGCAGGGGCTGGCACCACTTTCCCCAGCCCCGGCTCTGCAGTCTCTGGCCTCCCTGTCTGGTCCAACGCCTCCTCTCCATCCTCGTTTGCCACAGCTACCATCACATTAGACGCCAACATTCTTCTGCCCTCTAACAAGTCTCTCACAGTGCTGTCCACTAAGCCCAGAGGCTGTGCCCAGCATGAAGGTGCAGCGTCACATTTAATCCGGATGAGTCAGCGACACTGTGAGGTAGTGACACTGTCCCTATCTTACAGAGGTGGACACTGAGGCAGAAAGAAGCAGTCTGGGCAGGTCAGTGAGTGTCTGACCTCAAAAGCTTTCACTAGGGACGACATCTTTTCTTTCCACGGATGTGGTCAGTCACTCTCCTACAGGAATGGAGTTTCTTCTCCTGTGGACTACCACACTGCTGTCTCCAATTATCGGCTGATCTCCCTTTCCAGTACAAGCATGGTACACCCTCTCCCACTGCCTGTGAGAGGAGCACCATCTCCTGCTGGGGTCAGGCTCCACAACAGGATGTGCTTCAGCCAAAATAACATGAGGAGAGGAGACATCAGTACTTCAGAGAGGACCTGAAGAGCTACCGCCCAGCCTGGCTAGCTTCTACTCTTTCTCTCCACCCTAGGGACAACAATGCCCCCAAAGGGGGTGCTCCTTCAGCACCGATCCCAGAATGAAAAGACACATGGAGCAGAAACTCAGCTGCCAACCTGCAGCTGCTGACACACGAGCGAGCAAGAGTGAGCAAGCAATAGAAATACATGCGTGTTGTAAGCCAGGAGGACTCGGAGAAAGTTGGTCCATTCTGTCAGTCTAGGCAAAGCAGGAAGCGAGGGGCTACAGTGCCAGAGACCGGGGTACGTGCACATCCTCAGGAAGGAGGAAGATGGGACACGGATAGCTTAGACCAGGTCCAAGGTTCTAGATTGGGTTCCAGAGCTGAAGGTTCTACTTACCCTGTCCATAAGGTCCAGGATGCTGGGCACCATAGGAACTCGGAGGTGGCTGACCGTAGGGGCCCCCTGGAGGTACACCACCATATGGTCCAGTTGGAGCTCCAGAGGGGAGTCCCCCAGCACTGGGGTATCCATAGGGCCCTCCAGGGGCAGGACCTCCATAACCACCACCAGGGGGGAGTCCACTGCCATACTGGCCCCCACCATGGGGAGGTCCGGGGTAGTAGCCACCCGGGGGTGCTCCAGGTGCCTGTCCTGCAGCTTCTGGGCAACTCTGCGGGCAGAAGAGGCACAGCAGGGTGAGGAGGGAAGCACAACTGGACAGCTCCGGAGCATCTGCCCTGTCCCTCTTAGGACGGACACCACAGGGGAGGGTGGACTTCCAGCTCTGCTCAGGTGGCCTTGAGGCTTCCAGGGAAGCTACCAGTTACCCAAGGGCACACCAAGGGCACACCGAGTCCAGGCTGGAATCTTGTCCTCCAGACTCCTCTCTCCTGCACATCAAGGACCCTACAAGGCCTGGGGTCATGTCTGGCTAGCAGCTTTATCCCCAGCTTCCAGTGGACAATGGATACTCAGTAAATACTTGTATTATATAACAGGCAAATGAGCCCGGTGGAATGCTCCCCCTTCGGGACCTCCACCTCCACCTGCAGAATTCACAGCACGAGTACAGTCTTTGCCATAAAGCCCTGTCCCTCATCAGACCACGGTGTGGCCACAGCATGGACCCTCCACGGCAGCTCTTCCATACCTACGCTAGCTGATGATACACAAATATTCCCTACTCCTCTGAGGCAGGTGGGGAGCCTATCCCCAGGGCAGTAGGGACAAAACCCAAACACCCCAGTTCAGGTTGTCACCCACCAACTCACGTCAATAATGCACTACGGAAGGAAAATGAAGTAACTTCCTTCTGGAGTAGTTTGATCAAGAGCCAGCCCAAACATGGATCCTCCATTCCTCTCCCTCTGCCTGGCCCTAACAAAGAACAGTTAGTGCGTTAGAGATAGGATGTGTACTTGCTGGAGAAAAGTCCTGTAATGGGACCCTACAGAGTAAAGGAGGGAATGGAAGTTCTGTCCCCAAAATCAAGCAAAAACCTATTTGCCATTCTTCTGAGGTTTGCCAAAGGAAGTTGAAATTATTTTGAGATCTAGAAGGATAAAAACGTATAGGACCAGGCGATGGTGGCACATGCCTTTAATCCCAGCACTTGGGAGGCAGAGCCAGGCGGATCTTTGTGAGTTCGAGGCCAGCCTGATCTACAGAGCGAGATCCAGGACAGGCACCAAAACTACACAGAGAAACCCTGTCTCAAAAAACAAAACAAACAAACAAATCAGGGTCGCTGGGCAATGGTGACACACACCTTTAATCCCAGCACTCGGGAGGCAGAGGCAGGCAGATCTCGAGTTCGAGGGCAGCCTGGTCTATAGAGTGAGTTCCAGGACAGCCAGGGCTGTTACACAGAGGAACCTTGTTTGAAAAAAACAAACAAAACAACAACAACAACAACAAAAACAAAAACAGAAAAAAACCCCAGGGTCTTGTCCAGTAAGTTGGACAGCTCTGGTTCAGTCCCGGGGAGTAAGAGTCACTGTTGGTTTGGAATTAAAAAACAAAAAAGTTTTAGATATATCGGGAGAAAGAACCATTGTACAGTGGCTGAAAAGGGAGTAAATGGCTGCTTCAAGGGCAAGAGGAGTGTCCGAGCCAAACAGAGAGGGGTAAATCTAAACTGTCCTCACTCAAGGGCTCAAGCCACTTGCTGGAATTGTTGTAATGCAAAAGGAATTAACGAGGGAGATGAGTTCAAGACCTTAAGATGGGAAAGCCACTTTGGGAATTCCCAAGGAAGGGCAAAGCAAACTGATATTGCCCAAGAGCTAATGAAAAGGACTGAACATTATTTTTCCAGGAACAGACCATTGTAATCAATGAGGCTTAGTGGAAGAAGGATGGACAATATACAAGACAGATACGTGGAACACCTAGCAGAACTCTGCTGGGACAAGCTATAAATGAAAAAGCCTGTAAATCTACAGACTTTAAAACAGACATACACGCTAATAGAATATCATCCCTATAGTGAAATACGTATCAGGACATTTTTGTTCAATAGAGTGTATTGCCCTTTTAGCAGTAGGTACTATATACCCACCACTGGCAGCCAGAGAAGCACTTTCCCTTGAAAGTGAGATACAGGCGCCTGCTTATTGACAGGAAGCACTGAGAAGGCCATTCTTGATCACCAGGGTGTAATGGGATAGTAAAAAAAGCAATATTTACATCAATAACTATAACATAGCAGTTCTGAGGGCCCATGGTAGGAGAGGGAACTCCAGGTGGATGAGCATTAATGGCATGGAGATCTTGTCATTTTGGGGATTTGGATTTTTGGGAATATAGACGATAGATAGATAACAGCACTGAACAATGAGTTCTATATGGTCTGGCTAACGTTGTTCTTAGATTAGCTGACAGTTTCCCTCCATTAATTGGCCACTGACCTCCCCAATCAGGGGCCTTTGATCCAAGAATGTTTGGGTAGGTGTTCTCATGGCCCTCAGGGAAAGGATATTCAGGAGTTGTCACAACCCCACTGAGACAGGGGGTCTCTACCCAGGGGAGAAAGATAAGGGTAAAACAAAGAGGTGCAAAGGTCAGTTTGAGTTTGGAAAACTGCACAGAAGGTTTCTGTTCTTACAAAGGAGGGGATTACTTTAGTCACTCCCGAATGTCTAAAACTGGGACTCAGTGGGTCCATTAGAAGGCCATGATTATTTCACTATAATGGGAACACCAGCTGCTGTGTCTCCAATGCCCTTCATGGGAATCGGGTTGATAGAAACACCAACTGAGTCCAGTGTGCTCTGTGGAATCAAGTTCTTGCCTGGCCCATTATCAGGCTCTCTGGGGTTGGATAAGGATTAATAATCAACCTTGTCAATTGAGTTAGAGCTTGCAAACAAAACTTTGATACTCCAGTCTGATTTACCTAAAATCAAGTCAAAACGTTCGCTGGAAGGGGTTCCCACACATCTGTGGGGAGCCTCTTCACCTCTCCTAATACATCCAATTTTATATCCTTAATTACAGATAAATCTAGTAAAGAATTACCTTTAGTATCAGACCTCTTAATGTCTTGGGTTTGGGGTGGAGCTGGGTGGCATGCAGCAGAGGCACAAGGTGGGGAATCTGTGGTTCCAGGCTGTGTTCCTGCAGAGGCAGCAAGGGCCAGGGCCTGGGACCACAGACAGGGACCCACAGGGGTTGCTGGTCTCATCCATCCACCCTCGGCACTCATTCTTGTGTCCCCCAGCTGGACTGCCTTCACTGTCAACTCTAGAAGGACACTGACTGCCCAGTGAAACCATCTTTACCTCCAGGGTGTATTCTAGAAGGGAGGTTTACCATACTGAAGTCTGTTAGTAAGTTCTGTTTACACTGTTTGGAAATGGCCTCTTTTCCCACACTGGAAACACAGAGGGCCACACAGCTGCTGCTGGAATCGGAGTCCTCAGTTCCTCTGTGCCGATGCTCTGGTGGGCTGACTGATCAGCATGCTATGAAAAGGACTAGCAACTACAGATGAGGGTGTTTCTGCAATCAGAATTTGCCTTTTTCTGAGCTAATGAAAGGTAAGGCGGCGGCAGCTCCTTTATTATCTATCTGTCTTTCCACAGCTTGCTGTGCAGACAATCAACCAAGTCCACAAGGGGCTCTGCAGACTTGTCTGATGGTGGAAAGGGACCCTGAGGAAGTATTAGGATCAGCAACTTTGGTCCCAGCCCTTGTAGTAGCTGAGGTTGGCAAGCTGCTGAGCCCTGGCTTCAGAGTTTCCTTGTCTGATTAATTGACCTTAAGTAACGTTTATGAGGGGCTGCTACCTTTGGTCGTGATCAGCATGGACAGGCATTTGTCCATCCATTCTGGGGGCCACAGACTATATTAAGCAGTGGTGAGAATTGTTTTTATAAGGGCTTGTCATTCAAAAGGTATCATTTCATATGTATTTGCAATAACATTATTATTCCTCCAGTAAAATGGTTTGAACCTCATTCTCTGTGACACACTTTGTGAGATCTTTGTAGATGGCAAATGGAGCCCTTCTCGGGCAGGGTCTGGTTCTACTTCTCTAATGCAGCCACTGATTCTCCTGCCTGAGAAGCTTCTTTAAGGCCACTTTATGGAGGTGGAAAATTTAATTAATTAATTAATTAATTAATTAATTAGTTTATTGAGATAAGTTTTCCCTGTGTAACCCTGGGGCTGTCCTGGATCTCACTCTGTAGCCCAGGCTGGCCTTGAACTCAGAGATCCTCCTGCCTATGCCTCCTGAGTGCTGGGATTAAAGGCGTACATCGGCACTGACCAGATCGGGTGTGGATACTTTATTACCAGGTGGCAGAGAATTAGGCAGAGGAGGTGCATCCTTTTGGAAAGGCTGTAGGCTGAACTAACCTGGTTAGAGGACTAAATGTTTTAGTTGAACCGGCTGCATAGAGCAATGCAGCTGGTCAGCAGTTCTTTCCCAAGACTCCTGAATCAAGGGTCCTACGGTTAAGATACCAGAGACAATATATTTGTCTTAACGACACTTTAGCTCCAATCCTTTAAGTAAAGCTTTCAATTGCTCTGCATGAGTGTGCTTCAGGAGACAGGGAATTCCCCATTGTAAGAGAGGTTGAGAGCCAAGGTGAGACTGTAGAGGCAACAAGCTTCTGGGAAAGCCTGCTTGCTGCTTGTGACACACTGAGAAGTTGAGGCAAATGAGCTTGATAGAGGGAAAAGAAGAAAAGTGTAAGTCCGAGTGTGTATGTGTGCCCTGCCCCTGCGAGCTGCTTACCGAGAACCAATCTGAGACGTCCTCATTTCCCTTTTCCTCGGGACCTCTCCACCCTGCAGGGGGACAAGGAAGGAGCTTCGGGGGGAGATTCTTGTTGCTCTGTGTCCTTTCTGGTGACCAAGATGTCCTAAATTAAAAATCCCTCTTTCCTAAGGGCTCTTCGGATGCTCACGTGAGTTCAGATCAATCAATCATTCTTCAACAGAATTTATCAATAACATAAGGAGCACAGTGTGTGGCACACACGCACCTTTAATCCCAGCAACCAGGAGCCAGAGGCAGATGGGATCTCTATAAGTTCAAGGCCTTGTCTCAAAACAAACAAACACAACACAACAACAACAACAACAATAACAAAACACACAATAAGGAATGAAAACGAAGCAACTCCTATTGGAGTGATTTGACAGGAGCCAGCCCAAATGTGATTTCTCTGCTTCTCCCTGTGTGCTGTTGGACTCTAACAAAGGTCTTTGCTCTGTATTCAAACAGCATGGGAAAATGGCGCAGGACAGGCATGAAGGACACTTGCTTTCTTTTTTGAGGGTGGGGAGGGGTTCAAGACACAGTTTCTCTGTGTAGCCCTAGCTATCTGGAACTCATTCTGTAGACCAGGCTGGCCCCAAACTCAGGGATTCACCTGCCTCTGCCTCCCAACTGCTTGGGATTAAAGTCATGCGCCACCACATGGCTCTTAAGGGACGATTTCCTACAGAGATCTTTAGCAGAAGTTGCTTCACTGAACCAGAACCTCACCCAGGTGTTGGCTGATTTCAGTAAATGGCACACACACACACACACACACACACACACACACACACACACACACACACACACACACACACATTCTGAGTCAGGGCATGGGAAAGTACATAACTTAAGAGTAAAACAGCTCTCTCTGTATTTAGCACGGGTTGTAAAAGCTGATGTGTGGAGAATCCAAGGCAAGTAAGGTTGGCTGCATCGCTCTCTTAGAGGCGGGTTAAGCTTGCAGAGACTGAGTACACAGGAGGACAGCAGATCGAGTAGTCTTCACTGATCTCAAGGCATATTAACTTCACTGCTAGGTCTGGGAAAAGCTCAGTCTCTTTGAATGAAAGAGGTATTTTCAAAAATGTATCACCACATAACTGAATTAATGACTCACCCTCACTAAGCCTCAGGATCCTGAGGTAACAGCGCCTGCCTCACCCTGCCTGCTGAATGAATGATATTAGGCTCATTACACAAAGCCTGGCGGAACAAGAACTTGATATACAGTAACTATTAATGACGTGCCCCTCTACAGAGGAGGAAACTGGAGTTCAGAGTCAGGTCCAGAAGCCAGGTCTCCTGAAGACCAAGACTTCAGAGTTACACTCCTGTCTTGGCCACCTCTGTTCACGATTAGTCAGGGGCTCTGGAGGCTCAGAGTGTTCCATTTCCCATCCCTACATGGGTTTGGCAAACACAGACCAAACAAAACATGTATTTTTTTTTTCTTAATGTATTTATCCCTCTCCCCAAAAAGTTGCTTTGACTAAAGCTAGTAATGCCACACTGGTCTTTGAAAGATGCAGAGGTATTTCCCCACCAAAAGAAGTCAGAGAGGGTCACTGTAGACACAAGACAGACTTCTGAGTGAGCATCGTGTGGTCAGGGAATGGCGAGACCATGCTGTGAACCAGAGAGGAAGGGCTTTCACACCTTCCTCAACCGAGCTCCTCTCTTACTGTTTGTCAGTTGGTGAGTGAGTTATCCGTGCCTGTCAGTGATTCCCTCACCCAACAATAAGTTCTCTAGGGACAGACGTAGAGCTTCTTTCTTTATCATCACCACTACCATCATCCCCAGTCAGAGCCGGGTACCTGTAAGCCTCCATAAATATGCACCGCTTTGCAGAGTTAGGGCTTTATGCTGGAGAAAACAGAGTACCACAGAAGGGTTTCCAATGGAGGAGGAATGTGCTCTGAGCCTTGTTCTGGAGAATTAGCCAGTGTGGGTTTGGAGATGAGCTGGGGGGGTGGGGGCAGTCCAGGTGCTGGGCAGGCAGGGCATGAACCAGACAGCGGGCATAGGGATGAGAAGGAAGAATGGGGCGGATTCTGAAGCTATTTCAGAGAGACTAGACATGGCCTGGCCACTAATTGGGTTAGGCAAGAGATGGAGGGGGAGTGAGAAAGCAAAGTGTTCAGAATGACTCAGGGGTCAAGCTTGCACGTGATGAAGAAGGCACAGCCATCAACTGAGGCAGAACAGGCCGGGGAGGAAGCTTGTGGAAGGCAATGGGCCGGTCCCAGGGCCACTGAGTCTCAAGTTAAGGTCTGATCTAGAAATGAGAGCCAGATCTTTGACTCCGTGTTCTCCTGCCAAACCTTTGCAGACATTTTCTAACAGCATTTCAGACTCAAGACTGGGGCAGAGGGCAAAAGACAGGAGTTCAGTAACCATGGTTCCTAAAGTATCACAGAAAAACCACCTCTAGGTCTTAGCCGATATATCTGGTATTTTTCAGGGTTCGGGGACATAACTAATGAGGCTCTGTGAGATGCTTTAGGGTTCACTCAGCTCTCACGGGTTCCTTGATCCCGAGAGCTAAATGCTCACCCCCATTTAGAGATGAGAAAATGAAGATGCCCAGAGTTTAATATACTTTAGATTGTACAGCTAAAATGGGAAACTGATTCAAAATAGTACCTGCACATATGAGTGCCTAGCAGAGACTGGGCCAGGAGCTGTGCTAGACACCTGTCGAGTATGATGGCTTTTCACGGTGGACACAGGTAGAGGGAAAGGCTGGAGCTCGTCTTTCAGCATCCAGAGCAGAGTCTCAGAAAATGCCTCCTTTTTTCACTGTAGCATCCAGATGCCATTTGTTCAGTTCCACTTCATAGTCCCTATTTGCACTCCCCTCCCAATTCAGAAATCCCTGCATTCTCTCTTAGCTCCAAGAGCTCATTCTTCTACCTCTGAGCCCAAGGGAAGCTCGGAGGTATCAAAGAGGGTCCACAGTGACTCGTGAGGAGGAGGGAGGAGCCCGCACTGCCAAGGCAAGCTGCGCAGAGCTACCTTTCAAGTGCCTGATGAAGAGGCAGGGCCTAAGTGAGGGGTTAAACAGCCACAAGAAGGCAGAAGGAACGGTCTGGACAATCACCCGCAGAGCCTTCTAAAATATTTAAAGGACAGAAACATGCAAACATCGAACAATGAGCCAAGAACTGTCCCAAGACTTTAATTACCACCTCTGTGCTGACACTCCAAAATCCTTCTTTCCAGCTTCGGCTCCCCTGAGCTGCAGACCACAATCACACCCAGCAGCCTCCTGACCTTCCCTCCCATCTCATACAGCTCTTTGTTCCCGCCTCCTAGTGCCTCCTGCCACCCAGTCATCCAGATCAAAGCCTTAGGGCCCTCCCGGGGACTTCCTTTCCTTCCTTCAATTAAACACAGGTTCCCTCAAATCCTTCTCCCAACAGCCTGTCACCCCAGCCTTTGCCGGGCCATTGTCCTCTTTAGGCTGGAGTATTTAACAGCTTTGAAACTAGCCACCTTGCCTCCGCCTCTCCAGCTTCAATGTCTTCTCTCAGGGCCCAGAGTTAGAGCTCTGCAGGACACAGACCCCTCACCACCTCCTCTCCCTCTGTACTCTTAGGAGGAAATCGGACCCCTCAAAATGATGGACAAGACCCTCTGGGATCTGGCCCCTGCTTACATTCTGGTCTTGTTTTCTTGCCTCCTGGCCCCTCATCATTAAAACCAGGCTAATCTTAAAACAGCCCCCAAATATTAGACTTTCTTGATCTTTAAATGAGCTCTCAGATAATTCTGATACAAACCAGGCACTAAGAAAAATGAACCATGGAATACTCTCTTACTTGCTTCCTGGTCTTCGTGAAGTTATTTCCTTAGCTGGAATATAATTTTCTTCTTCCCCCAGTTGACACCTCCTGGTGATTCTTCCTGCCACACCCCACTGGACCGGCCCCTCTGCACGACCCTAATACCTTCTATCCACTCCCACTTACCACAATCTACATATCTGCATTCCTCTCCCACTTGGAGTATTTACTACATACATACCACACTTGACTTTAATTATCTCATTCATCTTTGCAGTAAGTCTGGCGTAGTACTGCTATGACCCCATTCTAAAGAAGGGGAAACTGAGCTTCGGGTCTTTACAACAAATTTCTGTAAGCAAGTAGCAGGGCAGGGTTGTGAAAACCAACTTCTCTGGGCTCGGAGACCAAGCTCTAAAGCACTGGGATCCATCAAGCAGGTTCCCCATGGAACCAAAGGGCGCTTGACTTTTACCACTCCCAAACCCAGGCACGGCTTGCCTACCCTGGGCCAGAGACGGTGGAAAATTACAGGAACCGTGACTCCCACCAGGGGCTGTAATCCTCCAGAACTCTGCAGTGGGTGGAAGGGAGGAAGCCTTGCCGGAGCCTCTGCCTGACTTCAAACAACCAGCTTCCCTTTCTTAGAACACCTGGGATGAGGAGGCGGACAAGCGTGAGGTGGGGATAAAAGCACCGTTTCTTCTTCCATTCCAGACATTTCCCCCAGTGTTCCTTTACAGTATCCTGCCCTGAGCATAAGCCCAGGCAGCAGGGCAAAGCAACCATCAGGGCAGTGGCAGCCAGTGCCGCCACCACACGTGCCATGTCCAATGCACCAGTGATGTGCACAGGTCCCCACGTGCTTTGTGCATCCCATCCTCGCTGCATCCCATCCGCTGGTGCATTTCTCCCTTTCTATGGAGGAGGAAATTAAGGCCCAGAGCCTAAAATGGTCTATCCAAGAGCAAAGAAGCCTTAAGTGGGCAGTGTTGGGATTCTGGCTCAGTTCTGTCTGTCATTGCTTCTGGAGTGTATACAAATCAATCCCAGAGCTTATTAAGATGTAGATTCCTGGGGCCTGGAGGATGGCTCCATCAGTATCCTGTTTACCATGCAAGCATGAAGACCTACTTAAATGGTTCCCCGGCATCAAAGCCTGCCTGGGGAGGCAGAGACAATGAGGATCCCCGGAGCTTACTGGCCAGAAAGTCCAGCTCAGTGAATTCCTGGGTCAATGAGAGACTGTCTCAAAAATTACAGTGGAGAGTAACTGAGGCAGCTACTCAATGTCAACCTTTGGCTTCCAGATTCTCACTCCTCGTGATTTTGGAGTGCAATCTGTGTCATCCTGAGCTCAGAGCAAGTCTTAGGTGGGACCCAAGTCTGTTCTCTAGGCGAGCTCTCAGAGCTCTCAGGTAATTTTTTATACAAACCAGCCACTAAAAAAAAAAAGCACTATGTACGGCAATGCTCTCCCAAACTGAGCCCCTCTGGAATGCCAGCATGTCACAAAAAGAATGACCAGACATAAGACAAAACAAATGGGGAGGGGGTGTCTCACGGTTAAGTAATTTTAAGAAATACGACTTATTTTATGACTTTCTGGCAGATTTAGTGAGCATTACCAAACTGTATTTAACACAGCATTTCCCAAACTTGCTTAACCACAGAATCCTCCTCTACTGACAGCACCCATTAACATCTCACCAAACCCAGCAGGCGGGATGGAGTCTGGGGAACACTGATGTTACACTTCTCATCCCAGCACACACCGGCCTCTACTCACTTCTGCTAAGAATGCAATAAACGGAGTTCAAAGCTCTAATCCTGGCCTCACCCTCACTTGCTACGTGTGACCTTTAGGCCTCTCTGGGTTTGTTCCTCAGCCATAAATCAAAACAGCCAGCCCTGCGGCATGCCCACAGGGTCCTCACATGAGCATAATGGAGGCCAAACTGCTGTGCAGGGACCTCAAGATGACTCTGGCTAAGGTGTTTGCTGTCGGGTCCAAGGGATTTGATCCCCAAGACCCACAGATAGGAGAAAAAGCCATTCCTGCGCATGTGCGTGTCTAGTCTCTTCCTCTCTCTCACATAAACGTAACAAATGCTGTTATTAATTGTACAGGGCTACGTATCTTTTAGCCTGTGACTTATGGCCAATCAAGGCTTGCTAATATCCCTTTGATTTTGTTTTCCACTTTTCTTACATGAGATTAATCTCTCAAATTACTCTGAGATCAGGGCAACTCAGGACCCTTATGGGAGTTATTTTGTACAATGTAAAGTGAGGGGGCTGCTTTGAAAAATCCTACAAAGTAACATTACACTTTCTTTACTGTACAGCACATGCGCTACAAGAATCATATTGTTCTTCCTAATAACTAATAATAAGGGGTGGACTCTACTACTGGACCTATTTTATAAGAGGAAACTGGCTCAGAAAAACGACTCAGAAACTAATGTGGCCAAGATATGACTCTACTTTTGCCTCAACACTGCATTTAACCACCTCACCATTCTGTCACCTAACAAAGAATTCCGGCCACAAAAATCACACTGCTATGTTCCTGGCTGGTTGGAGGCAGGCTAGCAAGTGGGGAAGACGCATTTGCAGACAATCCAGGTTCTGACCTGGGTCCTGAGGCCTAACTACCTGGTGACCAGATAAACTCCGTGTCTACTTTGGGTTTCACTTTTCCTACGTGTGAAATGACGCTGAACTACAGTGAATGGTGTAAGCATCTCACTTCTGGCACCTCCTACCACTGATTGTCCTGATTATTCTGTCTCAGTACGTGCTGGGTGAGTCGGGAAACCTGTTTTTATCCCACGCCCTGAATGATACCGAGGGAACCACAGCTCTAAACGCCTTGTCAGCAGAGAGGACCCCGCCCCACCGGACACCAGAGGTATGTGCTCTGGTCTGGCCCAGCCCGGATCTATCCAGTCCAAAGCCCCCAAAGCCTTGTGTGCGCGACGTCAGAAGGGACGCGACACAACCTCTCGAGGGGGTCCTCGGTGACGTAAGATGAGCGCGACAGACCGGCCCTCTTTGTTTCTCGCTCACGCAAGACCTTGCTAAGGTGAACCTCTGCGTGAAAAGGGCGCAGATAAAGTGGAGAGAAAGAGCCGAGGATGAAGAACGGGCCTAGGCCGCTAGACAGAGCCCAGACATTGATGCAGGGGCCGCTACAACTCACCTGCCCGTACGGATAGCTGGCCATGGCGATTATGACGTCATCGATTGTGGAAGGCGGGGCTTCCTGGTCTAAGCCTCTCCTCGTTCAGTCTGGGAGGCGGGTTCACTTCTGATTGGCCGGACAGACTGTCAATCTTACAGCGGACAGACTGTCAATCTTACAGCCCACAAACGGAAGTGACACTTGGGGCAGTGGGCGGGTACCTAGCAGACAGCGGAGGGCCTCGTCGGGGTGTCCGGAAGTGTTGGTGGCGGTAGGGGCGAGTTTGTGTTTGTGTTTTTGTGACCTGGAGCAGCCTTCGGGGCTGGTTAGATTAGGTTTTCTAGTAGGGAGACTGGATCGGTTGTTTCTGCGGTGGCCATATTATAACTTGGCAAATCGGACGCATGTTAGTTACGTCACTTTCTGTGATCACTTTATTTTTACGGCTAAGCGGTTGCCATGGCTACTGGGGACTAACCTCCTCCTGGAATGCAGGTACTATTTAGTACTTGAATGCTAAACAGGTCTTTGGACCGTGGAGAAAGGTCAAGCTGCCAGAGTAGAAGAAAAATTAGGATGATTTGGAACTTCTTTCTTCATAAATGGGGAAACAGGTCCAGAAAGGCAGTGACATATATGCCTAAATTCACAACAAAATATTGCCTAGGATTACTGTCAATGGATAGCTAGGTTTCAGCAAGGAGGTCTTGTCCCCTTCGTAGATCAAATCTCAGCTACCAAGTGACCACCATGTACTTGTCTCTTGGGGTTTGGGTTCTACACTTGTTTATTTGATTAAATCCCCATGTGGCCGGGCATGGAGGCACATGCCTTTAGTCTCAGCACTGGGCAGGCAGAAGCAAGTGTGTCTACATAGAGTTTAGGCCAGCCAAGGCTACGTAGCATTAAATGAGGCCCTGTCTCAAAAATCAACAAAAACTCTCAAGTGGAAAAGAATTGTGTCTGGTTTGCTTGTAATTGTAGCTCCAGTATCTACAGTGCCAACACTATACTTTTAAATACACAAATGAAAAAGAGTTATGAGCTGTTATCCAGCTAGGCTATCTTACCATCTAGCCAGGCATTTTCCAAGCCCCCAGTGCTGATCATGGTACTGACACCTGCAATTCACATTCCTCATCCATATCTGCAAAGGAAGACAAATCCTTTCATTCTGAGGCTCTTAATCTGACCTGTCCCCAGGCTGTGTCCACCTCTCTATGCTCTGTTTCCCCCTTCAACACACTTTAGTTGAGCAGATCTTGTTTTCTTTTAAAAAAATCAGTTTCTAGCTGTATGATCTTGAACAAGTCATCTTACTTCTCAGTCTCAATTTTCTCAAATGTCAGTTAAAACAATGTTAACTTGAAAGTGAATTTGTCATGGCCGCTCATGCTCAGGCTTAGGGCCACAGCGCTCATTCATAAGGACCAGTGGCCCTTTCACATCTAGTCTGCCAGTCCCATCCCCCACTTAACCTCCCTCACGGCCCCCAAGTCATCAGCCACACCTCCCAGTCTCCCTTTGCACCTAGTATGGCCACTGTGTCACAGTCTAGCCCTGTATAAGAATCCTTGGATCATTTCCACAAAACTCATCCATTCTATCTCAGAAAATCTGCACAGTTGCTCAGGCCAAAAACCTAGGATCGAACGTGTCTTTTCCACACACTCCCCGACCTCCATTTTTTTTTGTTGTTGTTGTTGTTCAAAAATATATCACATCTGTTTTTTCTATGTTCCAACTATCACTGATCCAAGACCCCTCTGTAGTCTGGCCTACCCACAATGTCTTTTTATTTGTCTCCAACACTCCCTTCTCCACTGAGAAGCCAGAGGAGGCACCTTAAAATGTGAATTAGGCTGGGTGTTGGTGATGCACACCTTTAGTCCTAGCACTCAGGAGGCAGAGGCTGAGAAACTCTTGAGTTCAAGGCCAGCATAATCTACAGAGGGAGTTCCAGGACAGCCAGGGCTACACTGAGAAACCCTGTCTCGAAGAACAAAACAGAAAAATTGAATTCAATATTGCCATTCTCTAAACTCCTCTGAGGGTTTCTCATCACTCTTATAATAAAATCTAAACTCACTCTTATGACTTGGTGGTCCTACAGGACCTAGATCCAGCCTGTGACACCAGCCTCACTGATGCCATTGCTGCCCTCCTCAGTTCACTCCGGCCATGCTGGCCTGGTCACCGCCCCAGAACAAACAGGAGCTCATCCCATCTCCAGATCTTTGGATTTGCCCCTCTGTTCTTAGAGTCCTCTCTCCTTACCTTTTCATGGTTTTCTTTGTTGTCATTCTCATCCAGTTGAAATACGACATTGTGGGTAGGTGGCATCCTGGATACCACATCTGAGATACCTTGTCTCCCAAGCACATCCCAGTCATCAGACATACCATGGAATCTAAGTTTGTCATAAAACATACTATATTAACTTGTCCCCTTTTAGGATTTACATGTATATTGCAGGACTATCCTGTCCTCTTGTAAAGATTTATTTATAGTTATATGTATTTGTGTGTATCTGTGTGTGGGTATGTGCATGTGACTGCAGGTGCCTGTGGGGGCCAGAAGAGGGTGCCATTCCTGGCAGTTGTGAGCACTGATCTGGGTACTGGGAACTGAACTTGGGTCCTCTGGAAAAGCAGCAGACTCTCTTAACTGCTGAGCCATCTCTCTAGCCCTTCTGTTTGCACTCACCATATAGAACAGATCTCAGCATGCGTCCAGTAGGTATTAATGGTTGAATGGTTGTTATTATCATCAACATACATTGAATGCTTACTAACTATGAGACATTGTGCTAAGTCCTGCAATATTGTTCAACTACCAGAACAGTCTTTTGAGATAAATGTCATTACCTATTTGTAATGGAGGACTAGAGAAGTTAAATGACTTCCCTAATATAAAAAAGATAAATGGTGAGCTGGGACATGGTCTTGCATGCCTGTACTCTCAGTATATGGGAGGCTGAGGCTGGAGAATCACTAGTTCGAGGCGAACCTGGGCTACATAGCAAGATATTATTTCAAAAAAAGGGGCAAGGGAATATCTTGGAGAGATGGTTCAATAGTTAACAGCACTTGCTCTTGCAGAAGACCCTGATTTTGTTGCCAGCACCCCCATGATGACCATCCATACCTTCAGTTCCTGGGGAATCAGTTGCTGTCTTCTGACCTCCAAGGGCACCGTGCACACATGTGGTGCATTTGCATATAAGCAAAACAGCCATACACATAAATAAATCTAAAAACATTAATGGAGAAGCCAGGTTTCCAGGCCAAATTCAGAATATTTTAACAACTCAGTGCTGTTGTTAATATGTCATGTTGAGTTCTAGTCCAGGAATCTGACTTGGGTGTGGTGGACTCAATAAACCATGCCTGGCCACTCACTTCAAAAGACAAAACAGAAAAAAGCGGTAAACCCAGGAAAGAAGTTGATTCCACCCAGCCATCGTGGCCAGGAACAGCAACCAGCATCCTCGGACCTGTCTTGGAGATGCTAACAAGCGCTCTGAGCTTATGTAAGGAACAGACCAAAGCTGGGGGCAAGGGATGCATGGCCAAGCGGGCTCGCTCCAGCTGTGGCTGGGTAATCATTACCTCAGGGTGGGTTCAGAACCTTTGGGGTAGTATCAAAGTTGCTGCTGCTCAGGGCATACAATGTTTATCAACTGGACCTGTAATTCCTGGAATCCAGGGTAACTGCAAGAAAGCATGACTCGGGACAAGTCAGGAGGACAAGGCGGAGTCAGATCAGTAGTTGGCCCCTTCCAGCTTTAGGTAAATGATTAGGGATTTCTTGGCGCTGCTCTTGTGGTCTGGAACAGGACATTGTAAGGGCCTGATGCCAGCCAGGCGGTGGTGGTGCACACCTTTAATCTCAGCATTTGGGAGGCAGAGGCATGTGGAACTCTGAGTTGGAGGCCAGCCTGGTCTACAGAGCTACTTCCAGAATAGGCAATGCTACACAAAGAAACCCTGTCTCAAAAACAAACAATAAATAAACAGCCTCATCTCCAGCACTTGGGAAAATGAGGTATAAGGGTGATTTGGGTTTTTCCCCCCATTTAGGGGTTCATGTATCCCACACTGGCTTAGAGCTTTCTATGTCATCAAGACTGACCTTGAATTCCTGATTTTCCTGCCTCTACTTTCCAAGTGCTAAAGGTGTGCAACACTCTGCTCCAGGAAGATCCCAAGCTTGAGGCCATCCTGGAATGCATAATGAGACTCTGTCTAAAAACAAAAACCAAAAAACAGGCAGTTGGCAGTCTACTGGAGAACTGGAAAGCCACCCCAGTCCTTGGATGAGGTAGCTTCAAGTTAGGGACATTTTCCCAAGAGCACATTTCCAGACCAAGACTCAGAGACCAGGTTAGGGAGCTTCTAAGGAAACCAGAGCTCAAGGGAAGGGCAGTGCACTTTGCATGAGGTGGCTCAGCGGTGAAGAGCACTTGCTGCTCTTCCAGAGGAGCTGGGCTCAGTTCCCAACATCCACAGTAGCTCACCACTGTCCATGACTCCAGTTTGACCGGATGCAGTGCCCTCTTCTGGCCTCCGCAAGCACTGCATCCATGTGGTGCACAGGCGTGCAGGCAAAACACCCAGAGGAGTAAAATAAAAAATGAGCTTGGGGTGGGGCAGGGCAAAACAGACACGCTATGGAGAGAACTGATCACTCCCAAGTCCTTGTCTAAAGGTGAGTGCCCCAGAATGAGGTGCGCTGTAGATGCAGACCGTGTGTTCTGACTCTTCTGGCCAACCGAGGGAGAAACAGCCACTTTCTGTTGCAGTTAAAGCCGTTGTTCACAGTCCGTGCTGCCTGAAGCCCAGGATGGGGCTTTGACAGGTTAGATAACTCCTGCATCTGTGGCTGTGACTTTACCTCCTAGCTTCTGTTAGTTCGGGCTGATTGGAATAGTTGCTGTCCTTGGTTTACCCTTTAGTTTAAAGTTCCAAGGAACTCTTCTGGTTCATTTTGAAGCATCACAAGCAGAAGACTGCTGACCGAAATGTCCTCATTTGATGGGTTTAAGCTGCCTCCTGGAGTGTGTGGCTCACAATCCCCTAACTCCTTGCCTTCACCGGCAATGATTACGGCATCTCTGCAGATCTTGAAGATCCCTCGGTCACTCTTCTCTTGCTGTCTTCGATCTTGAATGGGGAAGATTACCAGTTCTGCCGAACATTCCTTAAATGATTACCATGCCTACGTGCAGAGATGAGCAGGAATCTGACTCAATGGTTTTTATTACATTTTATTTATTTGTGTGGTGTGCATGAGCTCACTCACGCAAGTGCTGTCATGCGTATGTGGAGGTCAGAGGACACCCTTTTTTGGAATCAGTTTTTTCCTTCCACCACGTGGGGCTGGGAAGGTCAAACTCAGGTCATCAAGCTTGGCGGCAGGTGTGTTTCCTTACTGAGCCATCCGGCCCCCGGACCCAAAGTGTGAAGCAGCAAAGGAGACATGTAAAAAGAAAGTGGAGACGTCAAGCTTTTATCCTGCTTTTAGTCACCCAGCAGGCCCCAGTGAAGAGGATGCTTTTAGCAGACACAGCCTCTTGTCCGACAGTGTCTTCCAAAGACTGTTGGTGGAACTGAACTGTGAAATCTCAAAAAGGAAGCAGTTCTGAGGTATGGGGCTGAAGGTCAAGAATATTTACCCAGAAGAATACTGTGACACCCACCTTCACTGATTCCATAAACACTCTAGTCTGAGTTCCTTAGGTGCTGAGGATTCACCACCTATGGCAATCCTTTTATTATTGCGTGTGTGTGTGTGTGTGTGTGTGTGTGTGTGTGTGTGTGTGTCTGTCTGTCTGTCTGTCTGTCTGTGTGCATGTGCCTGCATGCCGAATCCAGTGTGTGGAGGTCTTAGGACAACCTGAGGGAGTCAATTCTCCTTCCGCCATGTGGGTCCCAGGGTTGGAATCATCACCATCACCAGTCTTGCCAGCAACCACTGAGCCATCTCGCCCACCTCATGAAAATTCTTTTCATTCTTTTATTCCAGTGAAAGCCTGAGGAGGCCTCACAGCTGGAGGTCTGCATTATTTGGGGGTCAGAAGGAGCATCCAAGGATTCTCTCAAGCAGCCAGACACCAACCAAAGCCAACGGGGGCCCAGGTGTGTTTATTTTGGAGAGGCAGATGAAAGAGACTGAAAAACAAGCAGCTCCTTTCCAGACCTTAACCACCTGAAGCAGACAGTGGTGGGCGGGGTGTTCCTGTTCCTCTTTCAGCTCTGGCGGAAGGGGAGAGAAAGCTTGGCTTGCTGCCTTTCTTGGGGAAGCGGGTTTTCCAGAGGTCATGGAAGGCGTGTGCTTGACCACTAGAGGTGAGGCAGAGCTTGATAATGGAAGGCCTCACACTGGAAAATCCTTCCTCCCCCAGAGAAAGACATTTCTTCCCCAATGCCACCTGGCCGGGTGCCAAGCTCCCGTGTGGCATTCTGGGAAGGAACACCAATGCCCACCTCATTATGGAATTCTCTTTGATTCCAACTAGATCCAGGTTTGAGCTTTGCATTCCTTTTGGATTTTGTGGACTGGAGGGAGGTCTTCCAGCTTGCCATAGAACCCATTGTAAAATGAGAACAACACACATAGGTGTCTGGCTTCTGGCCCCCTTACATTATGGCACCATGGGAACAGTACAGAAGGAAAAAAAAGAGCTGTTCTTGTAAGGGGTTAACAGACCTCATGTGGAGCGAGAATGTGAGTGGATTGTGTTGAAGTGTGGTGGAAGGAAAATATTATGACAAAAGGGAAGATTTCAGCTCCCAAGGCTTCCAACATGGGATTATTTTTTTTCTTTGCACAATAAATATGCAATAGCCTTGGGCTTCTCAAATTAAGGGCTCTCCAGTCCATTCTCCACACTACAATCGGCAAACTCCCCATCAGGCAAACCTTTGTTTAAAACTCACCAGCGGCTACCCACTGTGTGCCCGGTGCTCAGGCTCGGCACCACAGCCCCCCCTGCCGGTGCCCCCCCCCCAGCCTGCTGTGCTCAATCATCTCTGGACCTTGGCACATGCTGTTCCCTGTGCCTGGATCAACTTCTGTCTAGACAGTTCGGTCCCGCAGTGATGGCCCTCCCCAGCCACCTGGTCCTGTCCCACCACCCCACTTCGTTATAATGGCTTAATGAACTGCGGTCTCCACTGTCGTCGTAGGGGCTGAGTCCGTATCTGTCTAGTTTGTTTCAGGATCCCCAGAGCCTAGTACAGCTCCTGGCACAAACTAGGAAGAGGAAGCAGACTCTTCAAGTTAGACTCTGTCAATCTGAATGATCTCTGTGTTGCCTTGAAAGTCTGGAACAGACTGAGAAGTGGAGACGGAGGAGCAGAGTGGAGAAATGGAGACGCTGCCCGAGGAGAGTGGAAAGTACCCCTCCTCATTTTCCCAGCAGCTTCCCAGGCTCCTGAGCTGATGAGCAAGATGCACAGATTTTTTTCTGCTGACCACAGAAGAAGAGACTATAAAATTCAGCTTCCCATCTGGTTCTTCATGGTCCAAGAAAATACAGCAATTTCAAACTCCAGGGAGACAAGCACTCAAATCAGGGAAGCTTAAACCTAGCCTGTCATAGAATCCCCCAAGAGCGGCATGGATTTGACTCAGGAAGAAAAAATTGAAGGAAGCACCGTTTCTAAGGATCGATTCCCCGGTGACCCTCAAAGGGTACGCGTTTGATGTCTCCCATACCAATTACCCCCCGGCCCTCAGAGTGACTCAACAGCTGGTCCTTGCTTCTCTTTCTTTCTACTTGCGCCAACAGGCTCCTGGTCACAGGGCCATCACCAGTCTGCTTCGCAGGCTGGGCTGAGAGTGGAAGCTGGCCTTCCAATGGGAGCACTTTAACATCTGTCCTCATCCACTGTCCAAAACCTGGCTGCTACTTCAATGCAATGATGATGTATTTGCTTTTTAATGTTTTCTGTTAGAACCAGAGTTAACTGGGAACTGCTGGTGAGAGATGAAGAGAGAACCGATTCTCCTTCTGTATCTAAGAGCAGCATGGAGGCACTTGGCGGGCTCAGGAGCCTGCCTGTTAGCTTTGTCTGGCCATGGGCATACCTCTGTCTCAGCGAGAAAAAAAAATAGGGCGAAGGTTCTGAAGAGCCACCCATAGGCTGGTGCCCACCCAGAGAAGGGAATGTTCAAAACTGTGCTGAAATGCCAGCTCTGGAGAGATGTGACAGCCAGCTTGAAGGCTTCTGGCAGTTTGGATAAACATCTAGACTCTGAGTACATTTCTGAGCCTGCTCTGTGATCCCTTTGAAGTTTATCCAACTTGAATAAACCCTCCAGAAAGCCAGGGCCAGTAAAATAGGCTCTCTTTGGAAGTCCCCCTGGATGTGCCCTGTTGCTTCTTCCCAGGGCAGCCGGCCCATCAGGACCAGCGATCTGAGGAGCGAAGAAGAAAGACGCCTGAGACAGAGCGCTCCTATAATACTCAGTTCATTGTCTTCTTTTCTTCCTGCCCTTTTTACATATGGAGGGCACAGCAGAAAGAACACCCCTGGTGGACTTGGTGGACCACAAGCTTAGATCTAATCATGGCTTTCCTGGGACCCTTTCTCAATGATCTAACCCCAGCTATTTCTGAAGGGCCAGCCTGAGACGTCCATCACGCACATTTAAATAACAAAAGGCACTCTTTGCAGTCTAAAAAGTGCCTGGAGCTGGGAAGCTGGTGACAGAGCCAGCGTGGGCACAGGCGGGAAGTTCCGTCTCATTTCCCAGAGAAGCACCCCCTGGCTGCCTGGGCAGGGGTGGAGGCTATCCTTCCTCCAATCTGTGCAGGTTTTCCAGTCATGAAATTACTGGAGCATTGAGAAGTATCTGCATGCACGGAGGGGTGTCCAGGTGGATAAGCACCCCTCAGCACTGGGGGACATCTCCCCAGGTACAAGCTGGCTCAGCTTTAGGTCACACCAAGGAGAATGGGTGCCAAATACCAGGTTCACTCAGAAAGAAAATAGGGAGCAGGCCTTTCTGAGCGGGTCTCAGGGGATCTCCAAACCCGCTGGTGGTTCACTCAAGAGACTGAGCAGTACCTCTTTCCTACGAGGGAAGTGTGTCCCGGCAGTGCCTGGAGAGGGAGCAGGGTAAGTGGACAGCCCATGCATAGCACAACACAAACCTACAGGCTGGCCACAAACCGTGAGAGCCGCATCCTTTCATAACCCTGGGACCAAATGACAAAGAAGGTGTGGCTGCAGCACCAGGGGAACCCCGTGGAAGTGGGGTCACAAATAGTTTTGTTTCTTTATTGTTAAAAAAAATATTAACAGCAACAACAACAACAAACAGAAGAACAGCACGAACATTCACAACCAGTCAGAGCCCTGTAAGCTTTGCCCATTTATTCCCAATGGAGTCCTTCATCTCCACGCAGGTGACCGTTTCAGCCAAAAGGCCCCTTCATGTTTTTCATGGGTGGGTACTGTTGCTCCATTGGCATGGCCCCAAAGCAGTCTGAGGGGTTGCAGTGGCCAGCCTTCCCCGGCTGCCCCATAGGGCCTGGGGGGCCAGGGATGCCCGGAATGCCTTGTTGACCCATGGGGCCTGTTGCGCCTATCTTGCCATAACCTGGAGGTCCTTGGGGACCTACAGAGGGAAGAGCCACAGAAGGGAAGTCAGGAGACCCAGATGACAAGAGACAAGAGCTGTGACAAGCGACACACCTGCCTGCTTCTCACATTGATTTCACAAGGATGGCCACACCTCTGGCTAGTTTTATTGGGAGTGTCTGTATACCAGGAGAAGGGTCATGAGCTTTTAATATGTACATCACTGCACAAAATAGTTTCCTGGGGAAATGGTACAGCCTCAGAAAAGTCATTCATGGGTAATATCCATGGAGTAAGTGGTGAAGCTGGGCCTCAGAGCTCGGTCATCAGGGTTTAACCACTCTTAAAACTTTCTAACCATTCATCTTGGAGAATGACTCCAAGTGCTTAAGTGACCTCATCAACACCACAGGGCCAGTAAAATGCCAAACAGGTCTCAGATTGGGATTTCTGGTCCCTACTGTATGCAATCCCCCAACACACACTCCGTATCATGCAGGCCTAGCTTAGGACAGGCAGACACTCGGCCTCTACCTCCTCCCCTTCAGTTCCTAGCACAGTATCTTGAGCTGGGAGCATTTCTGTAAGTGATAATTAGCCTGGCATTATTTGATGTTCTAATGATTATGTTGTAAAGAAGTTGTGTGTGTGTGTGTGGGGGGGGGACTCGGCTGTTCTGGATTCATGGTCTCAAAGACTGGGTTCTCCTACCTGGGGGGCCGGGAAGACCATTTTCTCCTGCGATGCCAACACCAATGTCTCCCTTTTCACCTTTGGTCCCAGGTAACCCTGAGACAAAAGAAATGGAGTTAAGTCCTATTCCTAAGCAGAAAAATGACGGCTATATGAATTGCTGCGCGCATGCGCGCACACACACACACACACACACACACACACACACACACACACACACACACACACACCATTTTCACAACAGCCCACACAGAGCTGTAGTGCCCGACACCCCAGAGACCTGGAAGGCAGAGCTACCTCTCATTCCTGGCAAACCCTGGCGTCCTTCTCGGCCTATCTGACCGGGGAGCCCAGGTGATCCTGGAGCACCTGGCCGGCCTGGCGCGCCATCTTTCCCAGGGGGCCCTGGCCGGCCTGGGGCCGCCGCCACCTCCATGGGGAACTGCATCCTGGAGGTGTAGTAAGCCATCCTCTCTGCAAGCAAAGACAAAAGCCATGTTACTGGGTGACCAGGCACTCAGAGTGGCTTCTGATACCGCAGACATGCCACCAGCATGGGACAGCCTCCAAAGATAGAGGGAGGAGTATCAGGACTGGGAGATGGGCTGCTCTCCTGAGGGAGGCCTTGTACTGTGGCCCCTGCGTGCCCTTCCCATGCAGATCTTTCAGAAGCACGGATCTGATTTGGACCTCTAACCACCATCCCTGGTTCAGCACCAGCTTCAGAATGTGGTCCAGACAGGTCTCTTTCCTAAGCAGGATGCCCAGCATCCACGTTCCCCCATGTCCACAGGCACACAGGCAGGAAAAGGGGCCTCAAACCAACCCCAGCAGCCCCTCCAGTCTGCTCACCCTTCTCCTCAGAGCTCCCTCCACACAGACTCATTTGAAATCGGCTTTCTTAACCTCCTTTGCTCCCGTGGGGGATCAGGAGGGCAGAAGAGAACCGATTTATCTCTGAACAGAGCAGGTGACAAGGAAGGTCTGATGGATAGGGGGACATATGCCTGTCACCTGCTGTCTGCAAATGTGTGGGGGCGGGAAGGGGAGGACGCTGAAGCTTTAAGCAAAAGGGCCGGCTGAAGAAATGGCTGGGAAGGGCAACCATTACCCACTACCACCCAGCCGGCTGCCAATTACCATCAAACATTTTAATGATCTCTTGTCTGATGAACCTCTTGATGTCATCATAATTCACCATGTCTCCCTGAGGAAAGGGAAGAAACCTGGTCTCAGTTCTGAGTCCAAGCTTGGCACTTTCCCAGTGAACAGACTTGATTTCCAGAAATAAAGGATAGAGCGGAGGGCAAAGGTCCTGGGAGCTTCCCACAGAGGCTTAATCCAAAGATCTCCCTACCATGAAATAGTACAACACATTTCATACTAAAATGCAATTTGGGACGGGAGGGACACCTGTAGCTCCCCGCTTCCCCGTGAAGAACTGGGAGCTACCCTGTAGTCAAGCTCTTCCCCACAGAATGTCAGCAGCAGTGTCTAAAGTGACCATGGGCCTGCACCATGGGATAGTGCCCATGGTTGCTGGCCTCCCCTTACCATAGAGCCTGGCAAACCAGGCAATCCAGGGTTGCCTGCAGGCCCTGGGGACCCAGGGTGCCCCCTTTCTCCTGCAGGACCTGGCGGCCCGACAGGTCCCATGGAACCGCTCTTGCCGGGTCCCCCTGGCATGCCAGATCTGCCCTTCTCCCCTGCTTGTCCCTTCTGTCCCGCAGGTCCTGGGTCACCCTACAAAGACAGCAAGTCACAGTACAGCATCACCAACTGTTTCCAAGTCTGTGTCACAATGTGTCAGCAACCTGCCCCTTTCCCAGGTGCCCAGCATCTCCAGCTGGGCTGCGGCCATGATGACAGAGGTCTCACTGCCTCAACACCTTCCAGGGCAGTGCTCCTGGGAGGCAATGCTTGCATGACTCTTTGCTGGGAAATGCTCATGGCTCCCACATACCCTCTGTAGGGAGATCCCCTTCCTTGCCCAGGCAAGACCATAATGTCCTCCTCACACCTTTCCCAGCCTTGTCTCCTTGCCAGCCCCAGCCGCCTGTCACTCTCTGGTTCCACCATGTTGCCTGTGTCTGCTGTCTGGAATGCCTCCTCCCCAGCCTCAGCGCCCTAAGGATTACCTCTCTCCTCTCCTCTGCTGAAATGTTCCTGTCCTTCATGCAGCCTTCCTCCCTCACTTTCGATTAGAGTTAGGAGTCCTTCCTGGAGTCCCACAGCACTGTATCCAGTCTTCTTCAAAACTTACCATATTCTAGTGTCATTGAGACCGGCCCAGGGAGGGCCTGTTCAGGGCCTCCTGTTTACCCCCGACCAACCCAGAGGCCCTGGAGTGAGCCAGGGTGGGTGATAATTAGGGGATTAAAGAGATTTCCATTCTCAAGCCATAGATGGGACAGTCCCCGGTGAGGTCACATCTCCCTTTCCTGCCTATTGGCCACCCTGGCCTCCTCTGTGGCAGCTCCTGAGTACCGTTTTTTTTAAACCCAGCCAGTGGCTGCTCACCTTGGGGCCCGGAGGTCCATAGAGCCCCTGCTTTCCAGGAGGTCCCTGTAAGAAAGCGGAAGTCAGGGTCAAGTCTGGGCAGCATCCCTGAGGCTCCCTGAGGTGGGGTGGGGAGGGGGCAGTGGGAAGACCACCTTCTTCCTCCCTAGGACTCTGGTTGTGTCCAGCAGGGCTGTGTGAGGGAAGGGATGACAGCTTCCCTGCCAACCAGAGGGGCTGACAACCGGGAGGAAAGATGATGTCCCCTGGGGCATGGCCTTGCTTGATAGCATTGGCCTGGTCCCTCCTCACAGATGAACGGATGTGACAAGAAGTCAGAGTGGGAAGGCCAGTCTGAAACAGCGGAGGGCTTGGCAGAGCTGGGGCTCAGGGAACCTTTGTTTGCAGTTTGTTATCTTACTATCTCTTTCTGATCAGAAACAGGGTCCTCTAATTCCACTTGAGCGACAAGAGTTACCAGCTTCTTGCATGTAATTGGCGGTGGGTATCTGCAGGGGGCTGGCTCCAGGATCCCCATGGATCCCCAAGTCTGTCTCAAGTCCTCTTTGTAAAATGGTGTGGCAGTCGGCTCTAACCTATGTGTGTTCTTTATGACCTGCATGCTCTACATCACCTCTGAATTACTTAACAATAGTGACCACAGTGTAAACGCTGCAGAGTTGTCTACTGTTTGATCAGGGAATCATGATGAGGGGGAAAAAGTGAGGTAGGAGTGTTGTTGCACACCTACGCACTAGGGAGGCTGAAGCAGGGGGATCATAAATTGGAGGCCAGTTTTGGGCCATAAAGTTCCAGGCCTGCCTGGGTACATAGTATCAATAAATAAATGAATGAATAAAAAATAAAAGAGTCTGTATATGTTCAGTATGCATGCAATTTCCCCCTGAATATTTTCAATCAACCCGAGATTGATTTTCTGGATGTGGAAACTATGGTTATAGTTGCTGTAGGAGACAGTCTGTGCCCATGTGGTGTGCTTACTGAGTGAATGAGGGATAGAACAAGATGAGGACCAAGAAGAAATGTCCCTAAGGGAAGGGAGAACAGTACAACCATACCTCTTTGCCAGCTGCACCGTCTGAACCAGGTTCACCCTGGGGAGCAGAGAGCATTGGAAACATATGAGCTGTTATCCGACCCTGCCTCATGGGCCTCACATCTTGTCTCCTCTATCCCACCAATGAGTCCTGATCCTGCGGCTCCCTCTCCTCCTCCCTCCCCCCTCTAGCCTGCCTGAGCTAGAACAGAGATGTCTTTTTGCTTGAGAACTGTATGCATTCCCCGGCTCTGAGTGTGCACGAAATGCTTGCTGAAGGGCCACATGAACTGTGAGCCTCCGGCCTCAGTGAGACTGGCCAGGACAAGCTGACCTCCTTCCTTCCCCATGACACCACAGCAAGAGCTGTCCGGCCCCTGAGCCCTGAGCTGCCTACGCCTTCCTGGTGGGCTGCTGGAGAAGAGACATCTGTGATTGTAGGACAAGGGGTAGATGCATCCAAAGCCCTGGCAGCTCCTGAGTCTGCAGGGAGGGAGGGAACCTGAGAGGGAAGATATGCCCAGGGACAGTAGGCAGAGTCCACAGTGAACAGGAGTGCCGACCCCTGGCCCTCTGGGAAATAGGTCCAGTGACCATGCATCCATGACTGTGATCATGGCCAGCCCTAGTTCGCTACCGTGTCCTGGAGGAAAGTCTGCTTGGTGGGAAAGCCCCTGTCATAGAGACCTGAGTTCCCTTCCTTGGCTTCCCAGAAACTTTACACCCCTGAGACTAGCAATCAGCTCCACTCATGTGGTTTGCCCGTCTAGACCTCTAGAGAGGAGAAGCTTCGCAGGTCGGGTAAGAGGTGCAAAATGGGCAATAGAGCAGGCTGGAGATCAAGTCTCAGCGCTTCCATTTATTAGCTGTGGGACCCAGAGCAATCTACTCAGCCACACTGAACCCTCCTTCCCTTTCCTGAAGGCTCGGGGACAACTGGACCTCCAAATAGTGTTGCAGAGCATATGAAGACAAAACACCCAGCACCCTAAGTGAAGGCTCACTCCGGCACAGTCAGTGACCAATATAGCATCACTCTGAATGCTAAATGGGCTGAGATCAAGTCTGGCTTCTGAGGAGCTCAGAAAGTTACAGTAATAGCACAGTATTTCTGGTTCCTGACATTTTCAAAGACTTTTTGTGGTTACTGACAAGCTCCACAGGGGCAGGGAGAGAGGCAGGGGCAGGGGCAGGGCCAACACACGGACCAAGCCTTCTCTTTCTGGCACCTCGTCAAGGGATCGGCATCAGGTGGGTGATGTATCCTCAGAGGCAGTGCCCTTGTGTGCAGCTGGCTGGGTGCTGGCTGCCAGGGCTTGTCTTTCTGAATACAATACAATCCCTAGACACAGGTCCCATGCTGCCGCCCTGCCATGCGAATACCCTCTCCGTCCCTAGAGAGCCTAGGTGTGCTGTGCAAAGCCAAATCCTCTCCCCTGAGCTGGGCTACAAGATGTGAGGTCTTACCGGAGGGCCAGGGTGTCCGGGTGTGCCAGGCTGGCCTGGGAGGCCTGCCAAGCCCCTTTCTCCAGGGGCTCCCCGGTCTCCTTTCGGGCCCTAAAAATAGGACGAAGGTCAGTGGAGAAAAAGGAGAAGCAGAGTCTACAAAGCCAGAGGCAGACCCCTCCCCACCCCCATGTTCCAGGGGCCAGGCCCCACAGGGGCAGATGGCATGCCTGAATCAATGGTGTGGCCCTCGGATGGCCTTGAGCCACCCTTTGCCTCATCCCAGAAGGGACATCTTTAGGACAAGTGAGAGGCTGATGCTGAGAAGGAGGGGACAAAAAACGTTCTCTACCCCTTTGCCTTTGTCTGGAAGGAGCCCACAGCAGAAAAGGCAATAGTCCTTGAGGACAGAAATAGAAGAAAGTCACTCACCATAGTGGAGATCCCAGGTGGACCTGGCTGGCCTGGAGGTCCCTGTGGCCCCTAAGGAGAGGGGAGTGAAGACAGGGTAAGGGCTTTACCAAAACGCCCAGGCTGGAGGGGGTTTGGGCAGCAGCAGGAACATCCCCTATACTGCATTAGCTTTGTTCTCTTCCTGGAATCCATCCTTCCTCTCTGATCTTACACTTGAACTTCTACCAGGAGCTCTGGTTCCAGAGCAGAGGTGGGAGGGGCTGAATATACAGGACCCTTGTGCCCAGTGCCCACTGACTGGCGCACCTAGGCTTGTGAGGTGCAGAGGCCAAAGGCAGCAGAGAATGAACTACCAGCCTGGGTACCTCCCGCGCCCCTGTGCTTCCTAAAGGTAGCCCAGCATCTGATTGTTCTGTGGAGGAGGAAAAGTCGGCAGCCAGGGTCTACACAGCAGAGGTAAAGGGCAGGGACCATATGGACCAAAGATCATGTCCTCCACCCCCCAGAGCCACAGAAGGAACTCCAGCTATCTCCAAAGCCCTTCGCCATATCCTAGAAGGGGGAGATCTTTGGGGGGCAGAACAAAAAGGCTGACCCATGCCAGGCGGTGGTGGCGCACGCCTTTAATCCCAGCACTCAGGAGGCAGAGCCAGGAGGATCTTTGCGAGTTCAAGGCCAGCCTGATCTACAGAGCGAGATCCAGGTACCAAAACTACACAGAGAAGAGAAACCCTGTCTTAAACACACACACACACACACACACACACACACACACACACACACACACACACACGGGCTGACCCAATATCCACATGGGAAGGCTCTGTAACCCCACATTCTGGGGAGCAGTGATACTCTAACCCCCAGGGATGTCCCCTCCTGACACTGCCGGGGCTGTATCTGAAATGTCCACAGTCCAGAGGTCACCTCCCTCATCAGAGCGATACCTTCTCTGAACCCAAGAGTACTCAGCTCCTTCCCAGAGCACATTCCTCCTCCCCCCCTTCCAGAACATTCTGGTGCCATGGCACCTATACTACTCCTAGGGTGGGAATGCTCATGACTGGGACTGGCACATAGCAGGGGACTGGAGCTGGACAGAGCAATGTCAGGAGGAGCCCAGCAGGTCCTCATCCATAGGCCCCCACCCCAGGAATCTCTACCAGGGTCATCATTTAGTGTATGACTCTTTTTTTTTTTTTTTTTGGTTTTTCGAGACAGGGTTTCTCTGTGTATCTTTGTGCCTTTCCTGGGACTCACTTGGTAGTCCAGGCTGGCCTCGAACTCACAGAGATCCGCCTGCCTCTGCCTCCCGAGTGCTGGGATTAAAGGCGTGCGCCACCACCGCCTGGCCATGTATGACTCTTGATAATTAATGTGTAGGGGCCTGGAGGAGATCTGAAGTCTCCAGAACAGAGCCTCTGAACTCCTTGAGATATATAAAAATGGGGACCTGAGAGTTCCTTTTTTTTTTTTGTCATGAACTATTTTTAATGTTCCCAAATGCCTCCTGAAAATTATACAGCCATGCTACACTAGCCCACCACTGGATTCGCTTTCTCTGGAGCCCTATCAATAGGCATGATGCTGTCACACTGATCAAAGGCACCAATTGGCAGTCATTTGTGTCACCGATGAGAAAAGTGGATGGGAAATGCAATATTGCTTAATAAATGCGCTCTTCAATTCACCCTAATTTAAGCAAAAACACCACCTGCCTACCCAGTTGCCCAGCTGAACTTCCTGGTTCCTCTCTTTTTACCACTCAGTCCTCCCTTGTGTCAGGCCAAGGGAACAAGCCCTCCACCTCCAAGTCAGATCCCCTAAGCTCTCTGTTCCCTCTCCCTTCCCGTCACCCATCCACCCACCTGTCACTTACCAGCCCTTCCCTGAGGATGCCTGCTACAGGCTCCTGAACCCAATCCTGAGGTATCTTTTTCGAAGCTCAGCTTTTAGGGGGCCACATGCAGTCCTCAAGCTACCCCCATACCCAGTGTGATGGTCTTGAGGTCCCTCAGACACATCAAGCTCCTGGCTGCTTTTGGTTCCCTGTGTATTCAATGTGTCCCTTCTCCAAGGCTACTCAATATCTGACTCCTTCATTCAGGCCTCAGCTCAGTCACTTCTTCAGCAAGGGTTCCCCTAAAACAGTGTTCTCAACCTCCCTAATGCTGTGACCCTTTAATACAGTTCCTCATGTTGGGGTGACCCCCAACCATACACTTATTTTTACTGCGGCTTTATAGCTGTAATTTTGCTACTGTTATGAATAGTAATGAGTCTGATACACCGGATATCTGCTATCTCCACCCACAGGTTGAGAACTGCTGCCCTAAAGCTACCTCCCTCCCAGTTCCTCCCTGTAACATCACCTCATCACCTGAACCTTTCATTCACCTGTTTCCTGTGACTGTGGGGAAGACCTGTGGAATAAGAGCCCCTGTCTATCTGGCTCTGTGCTGTGGCTCTGATTTAGAGCAGATGGTCAATAATTACTTATTGACTAACTGAATGACTTGTGTCTGATAAGCAAATGTGAATATGCACAGAGGACCCCAACAGTGGTGAAAAGCAAAAAACCACTGAATCAGATGAGTCTAAAGTCCCTCATATCTCTGCATGGTTAGGACAGCTCTTGGGGCACTACCAGCTTACCCATCCCCCAGTGGCATTCTATTCCTAGAAGCAGAGACAAAACCAGATTAACTCACAAGATGACCTGGGGGTCCTGGTCGTCCCTGGGGTCCCATGGCACCAGGCTCACCCTGCAGGAGTCAGAGAACGAAAGAGGTGACACAGAAACCGACCGACCCGCTTATGTATGGCTGCTTGGTAGGAGAGGGCTGAGCAGAGCTGTGGGTAGTGGCATGGAGCAATGGCCAGAGGGCTGGACAGAGCTCTGAACTTTAGACCGTAGCCTTCCAGGGCTTCTGCCTTTTGGGCAGTTGTCCAGTTGTCTTTCTAGGGAGGGGACCAGTTATAACTCTCAAGATGGAGAAGGATCAAGATGTGCCGTGTGGGGTAAAATTTCACATCAGAAGGCCGAGGAGAGGAAGCAGCCACTTTGCCACCGAGAGGAAGAAAGCGGCTACCACGTGGGACAGCGGTACGCCCAGAACCCCCCGTCCTTACCTCCGCACCTGGCCGGCCGCTGCTACCAGGGGGACCTGGTTTTCCACAGTCACCCTAAAAAGAGAGAGGGGAGAGGGGAGCTTAGTGTCTCCACCCCCATGTGTGTCTCCATGCCCATGTTGAGCCTGGATCAAGGGGACTCTGCCACCTTGTCATGGCTTTGACCAGAGGGGCCCTGGCGCCCTTTGGCTGGTGGGTGGCCGAGTCCTGACCCAGTTCGGCAGGCCCTAGTGGCCTCAGGAAGCTAGGGTGCTGGAGTGCCATCTCATCCAGGGGCCGGGTGGCACCCTCAACCCAGGGTGGGCTGCTATGTCCAAAGAGAATAGGGAAGGCTGCTGTCCAGAAGTCCCCCTTACCTTGGGCCCAGGGAGGCCAGGATGCCCTGTTTTCCCCTTGAAACCCTGGAAGGAAACGCAGGGAGATGTCCCTCTCACCTCCATCTGAGGTGCTCCCCACACCTTCCTGCTCAGGCCGAAGCAATGGCGTCTGTTACCGTCACAGAGTGAGGCCCTGGAGGTGGGGGGGCAGCTGAGAGGAGGTTCAGAGCCCCCAGCTCCTCCCTGCAGCTCAACTTACCGGGGGTCCCATGAGTCCAGGAGGGCCAATGGGGCCTGGGTCCCCCTAGGGAAAGAGAAGGAACGCTGAGAACGTCTGGTCCAGCCTTGACCCAACTCCTTCCCCTCTGCCCCTGCTTCTCTGTCTCCCATCCCAGGTGCAGACATCATGTGGGGCAGAGGGAACTCGGCCTGGCTCAGCCTCTGACCGGCTGGGGACTGTGAATGGGTCCCAGCCCCTCTGTGGGCCTTCATTTTCTTTCTTTTGGTTAGGTATGGGACTTAACCTCGATGTTCTCCGTATACCACGATGTTCCCACATCTCTCAGATTTCCCAGAAAAAAACCTCAACTGAGGAGCCAGGGCCTGCTCAGGCCTGTCATGGCTACAGCCTGATTCTTCCCAGAACCTAGCCTACTTTCTCTAGTTGCCCAAGTTTTGGGATATAAATGGCATCTCTGTCACTATCCTGTCTTTGCCAAGACCAATTCGCCTAACTTGGCTAAGTCTATTAGAAGGAGTGAGAGACCCGGGGAGCCTGATGCCAGCCGGGAGGAGGAGCAGCCCGGGAGGGGATGAAAGGATGACTCTTCGGCTCACTTCATCAGGAGGAGAGGGCTCCTGCCCACCGCCCCCTTCCCACAAACACAAACACGGCCCCATCTTACCCTCAGGCCAGGCTTGCCATCCTTCCCGTCCAGTCCATCCAGCCCAGCAGGGCCCTGCAGACAGAAGAAAGGCATTTCTGAATGCTATCTCTGGAAGTCTGGCCCAGCCCCACATGGCTCTCTCCACCTCTTACCCAGCTCACGCCCTTACCCATACATGCACACACTCACACAGGTACCCCATCCCTCGTACCTGCTAGGCCCTGAGGGCACACACTCACCTGAATCCCGGGAGGGCCTGGTGGCCCAGGGGAACCAGGTAAGCCTGATGGACCTCGAATCCCTTCACTGCCCTGAAACCAGAACGCCCAATGAGATCAGGGCTCAGGGGACTAGGGACCCTTGGGAGTCAAGGCGTTTGGCTTCCAGCCCTGGGTTTGTCTTGGCCTGACGTATTCCACTCGCTGCCTTCCTAAGAGCACGTGTCCTCATCTACTGAAGGCCCCCTTTTTCCTCACTGCTCTTTGGAGACAGATAGAACTCTCTCACACTGGCCTCTTCTCAGGAGCCAGCACGTGGGTGGGTGGACGTGTTTAATTTATATCACTCTAATGACATGCCGTGCATGTGGGCTTTGAAGCTCAAGGTGGAAAGGGTGGAGAGACTCCTGTACCCCAGGGGATCATGATCCCTCGTGTGCTACAGGCCTGCTGGGGTCAATGCTTTATGAGGGTGGAGGAGAGGCTCATGGAGGCCAGGGCTCAGGGGAAATGTCACAGAAGTGTCACCAGACGGTGACCTCTGAAGAATGCCTGGGATGAGGCAGGAGGAGGCTACAGGGAACCTAGGACACAAAGATTTGGATGTGGTCACGTGACTGCCTGACTTGGGTGTCAGGACCCTTTACAGTAGATGGATTGGGAGAGGCAGGCTGGGGAGGTGGCCACCTGACTGGGAGGGTCCCCAAACAACATGCTGCTCTTTGTCAAGCAGACCGGTGCCTTTTAAATCACATCTCAGAGTCCCCTAGAAGCTGGGAGCATGAAGTAGGTGTCTGGCCCAGAGGATAGGACTCCAGAACCTTCTTCCAGGCCTTAAACAGAGCATCTTCCCTTGTGTCTGTATTATATGAGATTTTACACGAACTTCTTCTAATAAAAGGCTCAGGGACTGTAAAATGGCCTGCAAACACAGCCATGGTCCCTGGGCAGCCACTGAAGGCCCAAAGCAGGGCAGTGGTGAGAACAGACTGTGGATTGGGAGGTAAGAAGCTTAAGAAAAGGTTGCTACTTCCCCTGGGCAGGGGAGAGGCAGTGCCCTGGATCAGTGTCTGGGAGGGGGGACGAGGAGGGGGGGTGGCTGCAGAAAGGGAAGAGGCAGCTACAGGCGGGGAGAGCCAGGGGGTGTTGCAATACCACCATCTACCAGGAGGGGTCAGCACAGTTCTAGCCAATGTCAGCCCCACTGAGCGTTGTGATGGAGCATCTCCAGCCTGCAGTTTGGGGTTCTCTGCAATGATCAGCCTGAGGAGGACTCCACAGGGAAGGGATAAGTGGGAGCTGTCAGCCATCACAGAGCCTATGTCTGATGGGTACTGGCTTGGGACAGTGGACGTGTCCTCTCTCACAGTGGGTGCTCATCTCAGCTCTGATGGTTCCCTGCTTTTCGGGGTCCCCCCAACTGGTTTTTCCTTACTTGTTTTTCTCACAGTGAGATGCTAATGTGTGGCTTCAGACGAAAGAGGCTCCCAGAGACTACAGAACATCACAGCTCCCTGTGGACCGCCTCCTTCATCCAAAGCTTAGAAATCAAGCTTGGGATCTCTGACAGCTCCCACCCAGTACACAAGGGAACCCCAGCCTCTGCAGAGCCAGGGATGTCCTCTCCAAACCACAGCAGGGCTGTGTGTCCAGGCTATCAAGGCAGTCTCGGAGTCAACCAGTGTGGCGCTCCAAGGCTGCTGTCCCTATCTTACCACAAAGTCGCAGGTGACCCCTGTGTCCTCTGGGCCCTTGGAGACAGCCAAAGGAGAGAGGTGCGCTCCTCCTCCAGGTATGCCCTCATTCAGGGGATCCCTTCCTTTCCCTTGGCTCCTTGACCTCTCTGCTTTCTCTTGAGAAATGACCTGGCCGGAGCTGGCCTGTCACAGCCTAGTTATCCACCTCTACCGGCCCTGTGTCTCTCTCTGCTCTACACTGCTTTTACCACCCTCCTGGCAAATGTCTGTGAATGTCCTGAAGGCCTGACAGGGTCATGAGAGCTTCCTGACTCAGCTCTGGGCTTCTGGCAGACGTGGGTTTCGACTCACCTTCTCTGCTTGGGGGCCAGGTGGGCCAGGGGCTCCCGCTTTGCCTGGGAATCCTGGGGGACCCTGTAGCCACAAAGAAGCAGGCAGAAATAAAAATAGGTCTTCATCTCCCTCCTCTGTGCGTTTCATCTCTCTGTCTGGCCCTCTGTGGCCACCCACAAGGCCCGCTCTTCAGGCCTGGCTCCCAGAATCTGCGGTGGCCATCTACGCGGGCCCTCTCATCTCTTGACTTCCCTCCCCGGGTTCATTTTCATCCAGGGGGACTAGCCAGGCCTGCTCTTCCCAATGGGACCACATTACAGGAAACTTTTGTGTCTTTACTCACCGGTGGGCCTGGAAAGCCTGGCTGGCCTTGAAATCCCTAGGGGAAGAAGTGAGGAGGTCACCCCTCTGCCTGGCCACTCGGGTGGAGAGAAGGACAAGAGGGGCCGCCTCAAGTCTCCAGGCTCTGTCCTCATTTCCAGAGAGGGGCCAGTAGGTGGAAGGTGGGGGGATAGGTAGAAAAACTAGACCCAGGGACCACCACCCTTCAGCCCCGGCCCCAGGCATCACTCACCTGGTCACCCTTCTCACCAGAGTTCCCTTGGGGGCCTCGCTCTCCTCGGGGACCCTGTCACCATAGAGAAGACCATAACTGAAACCCAATCTTCCAGTCCTCAGGCCACAGGGAGGGGCCAGGAGGCTCCCTCCCCCTCCCCATCTCCATGGCCTGCTCGCTCGCTCGCTCACTCACCGCTGGGCCTTGGGGACCTGGAAGGCCTTCAGATCCTGGTGGGCCCTGAGGACTCAAAGGAACAGAATCAGTCACTCAGAAACAGGAGGAATGAGGCCTGGGGATGGGCAGGGTCCGCGGTGGGTGTGTTCTGAGCTGATAGGACTCTCCGCCTGGGCCCCTCAGTTCCCTGGAACCAGGCTGCTAATTAATCCTGCTACCTCCTGGCCCAGTCCGGCCCGGCCAACAAAAAGCAGCTGATCCCTCTTTCTTAGGCACAGCTCCGACTCTGGCTCAAAAGCCTGCCATGGCCCCCCTCTGTCTAATAAATGAGGCGCGTGCTTTCCTCTCCTGCTGGATTTACGGGCATCCCGTAACCTGTCAGCAACCACCCTTCCCCGCTTCTCTTCTCTCTCCTCTTCCCTCGGCTGTGTCTTGCTCAGTCCAGACTGCTCTTCCCTGAGCACGCTCTGTGGGGTCACCCCCCAGGCCTGTACATCGCTGTTCCCTCTTTCTGGAATGCTGACCACTGCTCATCCCTTCAGTGTTTCCTGAGCCCTTCGGGAACCGATGCGTAGCTCCAAGCTGTTCGTGCCAGGACCCACCCGTGACCCACAGAGCTCCTTCCACCCCCATTCAGAACTCAGCTCTAAGAGTCGTCCCCGAGACACCCCCTCTCTCCCTTCTACACAGGGTCCTCATACCACTCCCGCCCCTCTCCCACCCCCACCCTGCCCGCTCAGGGGTCTCCGCTCTCCTCATATCTGTTTCTATTTATTCATGTTCTAGCAGTTTCCCGCTGCAGGGCAAGGCACACGGGGCCCGCTTTGCTCAGTGCTGAACCCTTACAAGGACTCGCAGCACGCAGCCTGCCTAGGAGACAATCTCGTTGCAGATTAAAAAGTGTGACAGTGTTGGCAGAGTCCCATGAGGCCTCGCTGACATTTGTGAGGGGGAGAGGTAGGGCTCCAGCTCTAGCATGGCGGGTCCCAGAGATGAGGGCTGAGGTGCCTCACCAGATGGACTTGGGCTCCAGCCCAGGCTCCTCCACCAACTCCCTAGCTGGCTGCAGGGTACTGGGTGAGTCATGTCACCCGGGAGCCTGTGACCTCATGTGTTAGCAGTCCCAGCTCCTTCCTTCAGTGTAGGACCCCCATGAAGGTGGCCTCAATAGAAAAAAAAAGGCTCCTGGCCCTGATCTGGCAGGACTGGGGAATTCTGCCAGCTGACTGGGCCCTTCCCCTCCTCAGTTGCCTTCCCTGCAAGAAGCCTGCTGGGATCTCCTCACAGCCTCCGCCTCCGCAGCCACCAGCTGGTGCAGAGCCGCAGCTGGAGTGGCTGGGGCAGGGGCAGCAGGGGTCACAGGCTCCTCCCCACGGGAAAGTCTCCCGCCCTGTTGGTGAAGGTGGCTGGGGGGCGAAGGCCGCTTTCCCGGACCCTCACATCCGTACCCACGCCCGCCACTTACCGACTCGCCCTTCTCTCCTGCAGGGCCGGTGTACCCTCGCTCTCCCTTGATGCCCTGACAAACGACAGCAGAATCAGCTCTGTGGCGGGGCTAATGCAAGAGGCGGGGCTGCCGCTGGTGCCCAGAAGGGCATCTGGAGGCTGAGGGCACCCGAGGAGGGGACTAGAGGGGGAGACGACAGCCACCCACCCGCCACGGTGGCCCACACTGCAAAGGCCTGAGGGTGCCCTTTGTGAGGAGTGGCAACTCTCAGAGGTCCTCCTCACTCTCTCAAAACCCTTTGGGCAGCAAATCTCAGTTCTTGCTGAGTCTGGGACCCAGGGGGTTCTGAGAGCGGCCCCCCCTCCCCTCCGTTGCAATGGTGGGGGCCAAAGCGGAGTGTGTGTGTGTGTGTGTGTGTGTGTGTGTGTGTGTGTGTGTGTGTGTTGGCGGAGGTCAGAGGAGGGGGGAGGTCTACATGGATGGCATGGCAGAGACTGAATGTTGGGAAAGGGGGGACGTGGTTGGGAGACACCCTGCCTGGCCCTGTTCTCGCCACCAGACTGTACCTCCAGTACCCCCAGAGACACAGTCCTCTTACTCACAGGCAGTCCTGGGGGTCCCATGGCACCCGGGTAGCCAGGTTGTCCTGGAGGACCCTGCAAAGAAAGGCGGGCATGAGGATGGACTGGCCCTCAACATTTCTGTTACCCCTTGCCTGGGTGAGAGTGACCCCAGCCTGACACACCTGGCTCTGCTATCCAGCAGGTGCCCGTCCCCCATCCCAACCAACACCCCCCCCCTCCAGGTACAATTACTATTCTGGGCCATTCCCCAAGCCCAGGTTCTCTTGGCTAGGTGACAAGCCCCAGGCTCACCAGAACCCTGGGAGCAGAGTGGGAAAGGAGGCCCAGCATGAAGAGGAGAGGGCCGGGCATGCAGGAGGGTGTACAGTGCTAGAGGATGAGGGGAGGAGAGGACCCCCCCACCCCCCGAAATGGCAGATAGGAGCCGGAGCTGTACGTGTCCCCATGGACACCCAGCTCCGAGGGATGCGGAGTCCTTTCTTTTAAAGCCCCCAGCCCTTCTGGATCAGGGCAGAGTGGCTGAGGAGTTCAAATGAAAGCATCCCCCTGTCTCCCACCCAGGGGCCACCCCTTAACCGGCTCCACGGGGCTCCTGGGGCCCCTTTCTTACCGGCTCTCCCTTGTCTCCTGTCAGGCCCGTGAGCCCTCGCTCTCCTTGAAGGCCCTTAGAGAGAGAAATCATGAGAAACCGCAGAGGAGGGTAATCCTACCTAGCCACGACTCTCCCCTGCTCCATGCCTGCCTCTTTGCACTCTGGACAAAGGTAACGAGTGGCAACCCAGTGTCCCTGGCAAAGTGACTGTCGTGAGTGTGTTCTGGAAGAGTGAGTGGATGTGTAAATCCAAATGTATGGGTGCCTTTCAAGAGGCAGCCTCCAGACAGGCGGCAGCAGCAGCAGCAGCAGCGACACACCCCTCCAGGTGAGTGACCGACAGTCACCTTCCAGGTGGCTATCACTGTCGTAGCCTACTGCGGAGGCTGTCTGGGATGCACCTTTAGGAGAGGCGTCCTCCTTCTTGGGGGAGGCTGTCAGGGCAGGGGCTCCCACAAACGATGTTCTCACAGTACTTACCTGCCCCAGTTCCCACCCGAGCCCCAAATCACCATCTTCAGGGATGCAAGGGACAGGCACAAGAGGGCTCTCTCCAGAGCAATCCCACGTCACTCCACAACATGGAGAGGGACGTCCCTTCCACAGTCCAAGCCCCTCATTCCACACCCTCGTCTCCACAGCTCCAACTCACCATCACAGACATCTTTTCTGCCCCTTCTCCCCCTCATGCCCTCTAGAAATGGCACCCAGACCTTTCCATGACACAAGACAGATGGCTAGACAGACAGATGGCCCCTTCACCCAAGCAAGCAGAAACAGACATGGCCCGGCCAGGGATGAAGACATGGGGACAGATGGAAATACGACAAGGAGAGGCCCTGCCTGGTCCATGAGCCTCCACCACCAGGCCTGGGAGGGCAGGAGACAGCCCCGGGAACACGGATCCAACAGACAAGAGGTTTAGCTTCCATGACCCAGGAGAGACCAACACTGAGGATGGGCGGGGGGGTTGCTATTTAAACACACCCGTGACAACGACGACGACGACGACAAGGCAGAGCAATTAACGACACCTGGCAGGAGGGAGATCCCAAGGCCCTGGGCACAGAGGGGCAGGGCCCTCACACCAGAATCCCAACTGGCTGGGAATGCATGCCCAGCCTTGGAGCAGCCTGGGCCGGGAGCCAAGGAAGAGGGAAGAAGAGGAGGCCGTGGGTTTCCTCTAGCTGCGGAGAAGGGTGCATGCAGGGCTGCCTGTAAATCCCCAGGATGCCTCTGGACAGTCCTACCAGGCAGCAGGGCAGCCAACCTGTGCCAGCCTGCAGTGTGAAGCCCTAAAGCTTTGGCATCTCTTGCTGGGCACAGAGCCAGGCGCCTGGCAGGGCCCCAAGAACTACTTTCAGCAAAATCTCCAGTCCACACGGCAGTGGTGGGAAGCGGGAGGCCAGAGTGAGCCGGGAGAGATCCAGGGGCTCCTGCACAGAGGCCCCAGCTTCCAGGAAAGAAGGTGAAAGAGACCTGGGGGGCAGAAGGGGGGTGACGTATGGGCTTGGAGGGAGAGGGAAACAGGGAGGTGAGAGTGAGAAGGTGGGAGAGAGAACACTGGAGGAGAGGATGAGGGAGCATGGGAAGAAGTCAGAGAGAGAGAGACTGGGATGGTCTCCAAGCCGCTGGGACTTAAGGGAACCCTGTGTCGTTAGCTACCATGCCTGCAGGGGACGACGAACAGAACACCAGAACACGGGGCAGGGAGGACAGGGCACCACAGGAGGAGGGACAAACGAAGCCACAGAGACCTGGCTGGCAGGAGGGGGAGGCAGAGTGGTGCTAGGTTCTTACAGGCAATCCGGGGGAGCCAACAGTACCAGGAAAACCTGGGGGGCCCTGGTGGGAGAAACAGGTACGTCACATCTCATAAGAACAGTCACCCTGGGGTGGCCTGGAGGCACAGTCTGCAGTTGGGAGCTTTGGGGGAAGGATGGTCCTGGGAGTTTTTCAAGGTCACTGGAAAGGAATCTTATCAGAAGATGGCCACTGCTCCCCTAGAAGGGATCCTCCGCCGGTAAATAACAGCAGCCTCCCCAGCCTGAAAACCCTTCCCAGGGCTCCCCAAGTCTGCTTTCAGTGGAGTAAAAAGCCTGTTCCTTTTGATCCTGCCCTCCTCCCCCACCACCTGACCACCAACATCCCTTAGGTGAGTAGTTCAAGGCTTCCACCAGCCATTATTTTTTTTTCTCCAAAGAACGCACTGCCAGCACTTCCTGTTTCTCTAGTCACATCCTTCTTGCTTCACCAACATTCCTGAGGGTTCTGGGTGGAGACCCCACCCCCCCACCCCCACCCCCGCCCGGGCTTCGTAGACTTCCCTAGAGATGGCCCCACAGAACGATGGAGAGCATCATCCCAGGCCCTTAAGGTAAGTAGAGAGATCTGCCTGGGCAACCATACACCTTGCTGGCTGTGGGGCTACCTGGGTCCCTACTGCGGTATTAAACAGAGCAAGGAAGAGGCGGGGCCCAGATGTGTGCCCAAGGGCCTTCCCTAAGTGGGTCCACAGGCAGTGGGGCAGAGTAGGGCATTCCAGGTGGGGGACCACTGTCCCAAAAGATGCTCTCACGACAGGAGGGTAAGTGTAGTGGGTGCCCTGCCTGGCTTCTTAGGGACAAGGCAGCAGGATGGTGTGTGGGTTAGGACTTCCTGAGAGCTGTTCAAACAGACCAAGAACATCAGAGGTACTTACAATAGGGCCTGGAGGACCCGGAGAGCCGCGCATGCCAGGTGGACCCTGCAGAAGAAACCAAAGGAACAAGATGGAGAGTCCGAGGCCCCACAGTAACCTGTGTTACAGTACCTGCCTCCATCCAGCTCCCTGAGGCTGCAGATGGGAGAAGACGGTTGATGTCAAGGCAGAACCATTTAGCTGATGTTAAAATGGCCTTTCATTCAGTTCATTCAGTCATCCAACAAACATTTATTGAGCAGCTATTATGTGCCGGGCACAGGCCCAGGGGCTGGGAACATAGCCATAAACAAAACATTAAAATCTCTGCTTCGTGGCGCTTATGTCCTAGAGGCAAGGTGAACAGTAACAAATAGAACACAGCTGGCACATGGTTGGTGCTCAGTCTACACCTGTGGAACGTTCTAGAAGGAAGCAGACACACAGAAGGTTGGGTGGTGTGAGAATAATGAAGGCAAAAGAGCTTGGGAAGAGTGGGTCGGGGGAGCTTGGGGATGGTGTGGGGGGAGCTTGGGGAGGGTGTGGGGGGAGCTTGGGGAGGGTGTGGGGGGAGCTTGGGAGGGTGTGGGGGGAGCTTGGGAGGGTGTGCGGGAGCTTGGGAGGGTGTGGGGGAGCTTGGGAGGGTGTGGGGGACTTGGGAGGGTGTGGGGGACTTGGGAGGGTGTGGGGGGAGCTTGGGAGGGTGTGGGGGGAGCTTGGGAGGGTGTGGGGGGAGCTTGCGGAGGGTGTGGGGGGAGCTTGCGAGGGTGTGGGGGGAGCTTGGGGAGGATTTAGTGAGAGCTTCGGGAGGGGTTGTGGGGAAGCTTCCATTTTGGAAAGGGTGATTCAGGAAGGCCTCACTGAGAAGGAAATATGTGACCTGATTGCTGAGATGCCAGGAAAGGAGGAACCAGCGTGCTCGGGTGCCAGGAAGCTGAGGAGGTCGAGTGGTGAGGGCCTCCAGGCCATGGGAAACCCAGAGGAGCAGGGAGTGCTCTGGGAGATGTGGACAGACAGACAGACAGACAGACAGACACACACACACACACACACACACACACACACACACACACGGATCTTTGAGGCCTACCTGGCTGAGGGCCTGGTCCTTGGTCTTACCTCTTCTCCTCTTTGGCCTGGCAGCCCTGGAGGACCAGGCAGGCCGGGGTTACCGGGACAGCCAGGTTCTCCCTCACTGTTGTCTCCCTGGGGTGGGGGATAGCGACATCGGGAGTGAGTACGCGGGTGGGAGGAGGAGAGGGCAAGAGGGACGGATGCAGGGAAGGCCTTGCTCACCCTGGCCTCCTCCGCTCGTGGGCGCTCCCTTCCTGTGAAGCACTGTGGTGGACAAGAGGGGCTCTGTTGGGTAAGGCTGGTCGGGAGGCCTCCGGTATGCACATGATACCACGCCAGGATTGCCAGCTACCCCCAGCCCGGTCTCCACCAGATGGAGATGTCAGGACCAGCACCAGGGAGCCCTCCTTCACCAGGGAAGCCTCCCTGCCAGCCCGCCTCTGCCCAGTTCCTACCCTGGCGCAGTTGTCGAAGCCTGGCACCCCGGGGATGCCCTGGTCTCCCTTCTCTCCCTTCTCCAGGAGGAAGGCGGGATGGGCTGTCTGGCCCTGGGCACAGTTTCCACAGATGCTCTGAAGGGGGCAATGGGAAGGACAGGGGGACCTGGGTCACAGAAGGGCAGGAAGAGCCTGCGGGGGATGCCCTCTCAGAACCCAGGGCTGGGCACCCTGCCCATCAGTGCTCCGCTCTCACACTCTTCCTCCCCAGTCACATCCCCGCGGCAGCTCTGCTCTGTCCTCAGGGGACCCGATCCCAGCAATTGGCTCTGAGTTTCCTCCAGGAAGAGGCTCAGGTAAGGCCAAGCCAGAGCGCTTTCCAGACAGGCGTGTGGGAGGAGGCGGAGGGACCTGCAGAGGGACCATCTGTCCTGGCTGTTCCTGCAACCTGCACCCGCAGTGAGGACAACCCCCAAGGATCCAGGATGAAATGACTGGACCCCAGTGCCAGCACCTCTGCCAGGGGGTGCCAGGGGCAAGCCAGAGGAGCGGGCCCTCTGTGGACACTCCCCGGGGCGGGCCTCAAGCTCTCCGACACAGGTCACAGGCTCCACAGGTCCCTGGGTCTGAACCGTCCTTACAGGCAAGGTTTCCTGTGACTCAGGCTTTGCCCTTCTTGGTCACAGACTGTCCGAGGGACCGATGGAAGCTGTCGGTCCTCTCCATCAAAGCTAGTGAAACTAGCCTCTCATTCCAGGGAGTCTCCCAAGTTACCAGGCATGGTAGCTGGGACCCCAGACGGGAGCCCCACGCTCACCTTCACCATTCACGGCAACACCCAAGGATAATGGCCATCATTTCTCAGCACCCATGAGGCCATAGGTTGTAATGGGCCTTGGTACATAGCACATTTAGTCCCCAGGGTACAATGAGGTCGATTATGTTATGAGCATTGTGGAGAAAGCTGGTATTCAAAAGAGGTGGTGGGATTTGTCCAGGTAAGCCTGGATTGGTCCCTGCCTGTCTGTGTGGAGTCAGCACTTCCTCTGAGCTGTGGACATGGCGACTGCCGGGACTCCCAGCAGGCTCTCCGGGCTGCCATTTGACCCCTATGACAGGCTGATTCAGTTCCTGGGTGGAACCTTTTGTGGGACACGGGATTACAAAGCCAACTTGTGAAATGTTGGAAGTGTGTCCCATCCGGGGTTACAGTCACATCGTCACTGTCTGGAGGGCAGACTGAGGGGACCCGGGCTCCACCAAGACTAGGAGAGCCGGGGGGTCTCCTTGCCCAAACCTCACTGTGATCCGACTCATCTGCCAGATTGACTCAGCTGCCTCCACCAGCTGCTTCTGGAAACATCTGTGGCTCAAAGAGGGGCAGGGCAGGCAGCTCTCAGACTGTGCTCTGACCAGAGCTCACTGGGGTGGCGTAATATCCATGGCACTGACTAGCCAGTGCTCAGGAGAGAGGAGCTAGAGGAGGAGGGACCGGGAAAGGCACTCTGAGGATGCGCTAGCTCCTGGAGAGAGGTTCAGGATGTTGAAATCAGCCTGCAGGAATGACCCAGCTGGATTGTCACTTCAGGAGGTGACTGAGCAAGGCGATGGGGGAGGGGGGAGGGGGTATAGAAACCTTGGTTTCCAGAGGTCCCCAAGAACTTAGTCAGCCGGACCAGGCCGCAGCCCTTTGGTAGACCTGCAGGCTGACTCTCCTTCACAATTGCTTTTCAAGTCCCTCCTCCTGCTGAAGTCTTTTCAAACTGACCTGACCCACCCCAGCCCCTTACCACTGCGCTGCCACCCCTGCACTCCACTTTGGAAGCTTTGGGGCCCTGCCTTGCCATGATCCAGAGAAGCTTTGGTGCTTCTTTGCCAGCTGACGCAAGCTGACTTGAGGCTGGATTCTGTCACCAGGCGCGCACCAGGTGGGGACCTTCCCAGGATTCCTTTAAGCACTCATTCAGCAAATGTTGCCTAGAGGGTTGTTACAAGCTAGAGCCCAGCCAGACCCTCTGAGGCAGATGCTTAGAACGCCCTTCCCCCATGAGCAGGGAACCAGCAGGCTCAATCTGCTGCTATCTGTTAGGTGGCAGGCAACTGAGCACCCGCTGTGAGAATCCCCTTTGGCGACACCTGCCAGCACCTCTCTGTGCTCTCTTACCTTGAGGAGGTGCTGCTCGATGGGTAAGGATCCCTGTAAGAGACAAACGCAGGTTCTAGCAGGTCGGGAGGGGAGGTTTATACAGCCTAGAGGAGCACTCAGCCTCAAGATCGGGAGCGAAGGAGGACCCCCACCAGAGCTAACGGGGGTTGTGCGGCCAGCTCAGCCTTGAGAAGGACGGGAAGGACGATGGCCAGTGTGTCCTGGCTGATACCCACCAGCTCGGCAGTGAGCCCAGGCTGTCCTGGCAAACCGTTGTGTCCTGGCACTCCCTGAAGCAGAAAAGAAACAGATCAGACCCCTCTCCTGGTCTAGCGCTCTCCCTTGCCCCTGCTCACAGCCCTGCCACCTGTCACCCCCCACCTCTCCACCTGCATGGGTGAGAGCTCTCAAAGTCTCACACAGCACACAGTTGGGGGCTGGGAGAGCCAAGGAGGCACAAAGGGGTGGTCCTCAAAAGCAGTTCTACTGGGAACATTTCCTTGTACCACAGGTCAGAAGTTGGCGGAAGGTCTGACTTTTCTTTCTTTCTCTCTGTCTCTTTCTTTCTTTCCTATGTATGTATTTTGTTTTTTTTTATGACAGGGTTTCTCTGAGTAGCCCTGGCTGTCCTGGAACTCCCTTTGTAGACCAGGCTGGCCTCAAACTCACAAAGATCCGCCTGCCTCTGCCTCCGAAATACTGATTTTGACAGCATGAGCCACATGCCTTCTATAGGTCTTCTATAGGGTAACTGCTGTGGTCTATCCTAAGTCATTTTCCTATATTTTCTCACCAATCATCATCATAGTTTCCTGGAGCAACAAGCATTTTATTGTCGTCTTAAAACAAAGGAACTCAGAGAAGCTCATTTGCCAAAGGTCACAGGTTGAACAAGACGGAAATGAGACTCAGAGTGAGGACCACTGGCCCCCACCCTCCTTAATGCACTGATGGCACCTCAGCCCTTGAAAATGTTCCCATAGTGTAATCAGACCATCTAAGTGCATGAGCAACTTCTGGAAGAGTGGAAGCCCAACTCTGTGCCTCAGTTTCCTTCTCTGTAAAACAGCCATCATGTGTGGCTTCGAGGAGGTGATGCTGTGAGGCACACAGCACAGAGCCCGGATGTGGGATGTAGCAGGATACTCCCGTTAAAAGCGCCTCCCAGCCTCTAGCTTTCTTGCATATTCACAATGCACATTTGCATATTAAATACCCTGCTGAGGAAGGGAGGATGTTCCATTTTGCATCCCCAACACCCCACAAAGAGGAGGTGCACATTAAATATGTGTCGGATGAATGCATCCCTGCACAGCCTGCTCCTCCCGGTACAGGATTTCCTGGGCCTGCTCTGAGATCTGGCCTCCCTTCATGACCCAACTCGAAGCACTGGAACAGGCCAGCTGCCCCTGAGTAGCTCCTTCCTATACGGAGCAGGCTGTCCCACTCCTGCGTCACCCCCCAGTGTGACCACAGGGCCCAGAACAGTGCCTGACACGTGGGTAATGCCTTGAACGTTTTTGTTTACAATGGTCTCATGCAGCCCAGGCTGGTCTCAGACTCACTGTGCAGGTCTTGAACTCTGGTCCCACTGCCTCTACCACCTAAGGGCTGGGATTACAAGCATGTGCCACCTCACCCCATTTATGGGGTGTTGGGGGATCCACAGGGCTTCTTGCATGCTAGGCAAGCAGCCTACCAACTGAGCCACGCCCTCAGCCCTGTTCCTATAATTCACTCACTGGTCCACTCTCCAGTGCCGCTGTGTTACTTCAAGTCTGAGAGCGCCATTCTTTCTTACCCTGATAGAATTACATATCGATGTTCTCCTCTAGAAGTGGGAGGTGCAGCCTGAGCTTGACCGCTACCTTCCAGTTATAAAAACCTTGGGCCCATTTCTTGGCCTCTGTGCCTTGGGCTCCTCATCTGGAAAATGAATCAGGATAAAATGACACCTGCAGGCATTGGGATGATGCAGCCTTGGGTGAAGAATAAACGTCATCCACCTCTAAGCTCATCTCTGCCAAGAGAAGCCTGGCGCAGGGCAGGTGCCTGTGTGTGGCAATCTCAGGTTGGTCATGGGTACTGGCAATCAGATATGACTCCGGGTCCTGGGATTGCACTCAGCACTTTTTCCTGCCCGTGTTCCCCTAGTGTGGCTTGGCACAGCTCACACTGCGCTAGCTCTCCCTGGTTAATGGGTCACTTTGGAATGACTCAGCCTCGGCAAGCAAACTACATGCCCCCCTGCCGACAGATCACTGAATGCTGGCACAGCGCAGGAAGCTCGGACACTTTCCTCAAAGGCAGAGACTGCCAAATGTGTGGTGAGGACTCTGGTTCCTGGTGAGGGGACCCCTGGGAATTGTCCTGAAAAGCAAAGGGAAGCAGGAGGAGAAAGGGCTCCACTTGGGAAAGCTCTGAGTTGGCTCTTTAATACCTGGCTGGCTGGGTGACCTCGGACAAGATGTCTTACCTCTCGGGGCTTAAGATGGTGTGACTTTGGGGTCACACCATCTTCCTTCTGGGGTTGGGGTTGACATAAGGCTCAAATGAATGAGAGAACGGTTGTAAAATAATAGAAAGTAAGCACTGTGGCGAGAGCTCAGGCCCCCAGGGCATCGCTGTGTGCCAGGAAAGATTTCACACATGTTGCACACACAAGCTTATTTAATACCCACAAGAAGCCCACTGAGGCAGGTGCTATAATTATCTACATATAATACACAAAGGCATGGAGATACTGCGAGATTAAATAACTTGCCCAGTATCACAGAGCGCATGGCGGGGATGAGTTTCAAAGTGAGGCTGCCCTGGCTGTGGGAATTGGTGTGTGGCATGGATCTCTGCTCCTCCTAATATTCTCTCCTTACTATCTCTGGCCTCTGTGCCATTGCCAAGGACATCATGGACATTCTCACCTCTAGGCCTTTGTACCTGCTGCCTTCTCTGCTAGGAATGTATCTCCCCAGGGGTGCCCCTCCCCAGGGATGCTGCTCCTCAGGGGTGCTCCTGCCCAGGGGTGCTCTTCCCAGGGATGCTCCTCCCCAGGGGTCCTCCTCAGGGATGCTCCTCCCTAGGAGTGTTCCCTCCCCAACAGATTCACTTGTATTTCCTTTACATTTTGATTTAAATGTCACATTTTATTTTATTTGTATGTGTGTACATGTTCATGTGTATGTTGCCATGTGTGTGTAGAATCATGTGCCTGTGTGTCCATGTGCATGGTGAGGCCAGATGTTAACACTGGATGTTTTCCTCAGTTGTTCTCCATCTTATTTTTTTTTTTAAGATTCATTTATTTCTTTTATGTGCATTGATGTTTTGCCTGCATGAATGTCTGTGTGAAGGTGCCAGATCCCCTGGAACTGGAGTTACAGACAGCTATGAGCTGTCATGAGGATGCTGGGAATTGAACCCAGGTCCTCTGGAAGAGCAGCCAGTGCTCTTCACTGCTGAGCAATGCATCTCTCCAGCCCCTCTCCATCTTATATTTAACTTAATCTATGTGTGTGTATGTGCACATGTGTATGTGTGTGTATGTGCACTTGTGTGTGTGAGTCAATGCGCGTGTGTGTGTGTGTGTGTGTGTGTGTGTGTGTGTGTGTGTGAGAGAGAGAGAGAGAGAGAGAGAGAGAGAGAGAGAGAGAGAGAGAGAGAGAGAGAGAGAGAGAGAGGGCAGGTGCACACACACACAGGCACACAATTGCCACAGCAAGGATAGGGAGTTCAGAGGACAGCTAAGGATTTAATTCTCTCCTTCCGCCTTGTGGGATCTGAGGATGGAGGTCGGGCCAGCAGTCCTGCATGTGAGCACCTTGATTGGTAGAACAATCTCACTAGCCCTCCACCTTAACCACCTTAACTTTTGAGACAGAGTCTCTTGCTGAAACTGGAGCTCACTCATTAGACTGGCTGACCCAGGAGCCTCCTGTCTCTGCCTCCCCAGAACTGGATTACGGGCATAGGTCGCCATGGCTGGCTCTTTACATGCATCTGGGATCTGACTTCAGGTCCTTAGGCTTGTACAGCAAGCACTTTGCCAACTAGGCCCTCTTCCCAGCTTCAAATGCACCTTTTTCTTTAGTATTTTTTTCACAAATGTCTTCCCTGTTCTTCTCCTGCTATCCATCCCCACATCCAGCTTTATATCCCTCCTCAGCACAGACCACTCTCTAATATGTTAGAGTTTATATTTCTTGCTTATTGCCTGTCTCTCTTGCAGGAATTCTAACGTTTGGTCCACTGCATCTAAAACAGTGCCTGGAAAAGATCACACAGGCAGAAACGTGCGTCACACCAACAAATGCTGACCTGCTGCCCCAGCAGCACGCTCTGTACCAGTATAAAGCTCTGCCTCGGAGCCTGGGCTCCTGCTAGGCCTGGGCTTCAGTCCTAATAGTGGGGCGCTTGGGCTAAAACACAACAGGACATTCCTCAAAATAAGGCTAGGAGTCCACAAGCCTGGCCCAGGACCTGTGAGCCCTCCATGCCATGCTGGGAAGCAATAGCGAAGAGAAATCATGACAGATGTGTGAGTAGGGAAACAGTGCACTCAGGTCCAGCATGGAGGAGGTCCCCCGACGGCTTGGGCCCCGCCCCCCGCCCCCCAAATGCCAGACTCTCTTCTCAACCTTTTACCTGCAGTCCAGGCATTCCGGGAGGACCTGGTGGTCCAGGGACACCTGGGGGACCCTGTGGGAGAGAAGACAAAAATCAGAGGGGGAAGAGAGCTCCCTGCCACGTGGACGGCAGTGGTGTCAGGCGGGAAAGCCGCGACAGGAGGCAAGACAAAGGAGACAAGCCACACACACCTGCGGGCCCGGCTGCGAGGAGCTGCCCATCCACAGTCCCGGAGCACCCTGGGTGGGAGTGGGGGCCGCAAAAGAAGGGGAGAGGTTATAGGCAACGTCGACACCAAGCACAGAGCTGCACGGGAAGGGGGCTGGCTGGGACACAAAGCCTGGCAAGGGCTCTTGCCCCCTGGCACCAGGTGAGGCCAGGATCCAGACCTCTCCCCCGGTGGGGAAGGTGGGAAAGCAGCTCAGCCCCACTCACCGGCATGCCAGAGAAGATGGGCTCTCCCCGAGAAGCACAGGAGCACTCTCCTGGTTCACCCTGGAAAGACAAGAGCCTTGGTTTGAAGTGGCAAAGACAGAGGGTCCTCTGGAAACCTCATCTGGGAGGTGGCATGGGCTCTGGGGATGGAAAGGTTCGGCTCAGCCTCCTGCGTCATGTCTTCAGGCAACCCACGGGCCTCAGACTCCTCATCTACCAGGGGATGGGTTGTATGCAGTGTGTGGTGGTCATTTAGCTAAGTCACCGTCAACTGAGAACCAGGAGAATAACCCAATCCTATTCTTCTCAGGGTCCTCGTCAGCCCCCTCACCATGCACCCACGTAATCTCACTGTAGCAGTCATGGCTTCATCTTGAGCGGCACTACTCCCCAAGGCTCTGCCTGGTTCTGTGCCCTTCTATCCCGGTCCCTCATGCCTCCTTTCTTTTTGACTCATCTTCTGACCCGGCTTCGCAGCTGTCCACTAAAGTGGAGACCCTGGAGTTCTCTGGACTCCTAAGATCGTGGCTGGATCCTGCGCCATCATCACCTACATGAAGTGAGTGTGGTGCCCATAGTTGTTCTTGGAACCGGGAAGCTTGTGAATGGCAAGGCGACCCCACCCATCCTCCAGCCTGAGCAGCTATTATGAGGCTACGGGACTCTAGGAGCCCATTCCCAAAGAGTGGTGGCCCCAGGCCCTTGAGACTCACCTTCTCTCCTCGAGATCCCTTTTCACCCTGCAGAGGAAAAAACACCGGGAAGTGTGAGTAGGTGTGAGTGGGAGGCAGGTCCAAGCCACGGAATCCTGCTGCCTGGGCCAGCATACTCACTGGTGTCCCTTTGGCTCCTGGAGGTCCAGTCTGTCCTTTCTGCCCATCGTGGCCCTAAAGGGAAAGGGCCCAGAGTCAATGGGGGTGGTGGTGGAGAGGAACAGCACAGAGGCAGCCCCAGGCTCCCCGGAGCCCACGGTCCAGAGGGCAGATTGTGGCCAGGAGAGAAGGGGAAGGCGGGCGGGAGGAGGGAGGGCATGGCTCCCAGCATGGGCACTGCACTGGGCACCCATCAGAGAACAGTGAATGGGGCCCCCACTCCCGCCTCCTGCAGAGAGTGTTCTGCTTTGCTAACGAGGACACTGAGGTTGAAGAAATCGCAGAGTCCTGGGACCAAGCCTGTCCTGGGGATCGGTGCGCCCAAAGGTCCCTTCCGTCTTTTTCCTTCTGCACACACTTTTGCTATTTCAGTCACTCTGTGGACTGAGCTGGGAGAATGGCATTTCAGACCTTGTGGATCAACTCCGAGACACTATCTATCACTTACCTAAAGTCACACACACACACACACACACACACACACACACACACACACACACAGCTAGTGGGTGGGGGGGAGACCGGGAAGCTTCCCCCACCCGTGGGATTGGGACAGGAGGGGTCTGTCTGCTTCTGACAAGGAGCGCGGCGTGAGCAAGTACACAGATGTGCTAAAGCAGAGCAGACATCCCCATGACTGCCTTCCTGGGGGCTGCTCCACCTTTGCATCCAGGGTTCAAAGCTATCCTGGGACAAATCTCCAATTCCACCTTTCCTCAGCCTTGAGACGGGCAGGGATTCTGACTGTCTAGGTCTGCTGGGCAAAGCCATATGGGCTCTGGGCAAATCCCTGTCCCTCTAGGCTTTGGCACACCACCAGAAAGAATCTATCAATGCTCTACCAACTCAAACAACAATTTCTCTAGGGATCGACAAAGGATAGGGAATGGATAAGGCTCACTAGGCTATTTTCAACATTACCAAAAGCTCAAGAAAAATTATACATTTGCCCACAGCCCAGCATGGTATAGGCTGGCTGAAAGGTGGCATTTCTTTGACTCAAGCTAAAATTATCATCTTGTAAAATTCTAGTGGGTTCATGCGGAGTGGAAGCTGACTATTAGACAGGTCTTTGATGACTAAAACGAGAAAATGCACTTATTATTACTTAATCTATGCAATTTGCTCAATAGACAGGTCTTTTAAGTGTGGGAGTCATTGTCTTGGGCAGCACAGAATAGAACCTTTTCATCCCCAGAGACACTCAGTGGATGCTCCCTATGGGCTCCAGGTTGGGATAAGGGGGGAGCCTCAAGCTCCCGGCTCCACCCCCTACTCTCTGGTCTTTGCTCTCCCTGTGTACGGAAGTGGGAAGTGGCAGCAGCTCCTAGCCCATTTGGTGGCTCGTACTTGCAATCCCAGCACTGAGGAAACGGAGAGAGGAGCGGTGCCAAGATTTCAGTACACGTCTGGGCTGCACAGTTGAGTTCCAGCTAAGTCTGGCTTAGAGTGTTAGACCTTGTCTCTAAAAAACACCAATAGTAATAACAGCAGTTCCTCTACAGGGCTGTCCTTTTTATCTGTTTGTTTGTTTGGTGTTTCAAGACAGGGTCCCTCTATAGCCCTGGCTGTCCTAGAACTCGCTCTGTAGATCTGGCTGGCCTTGAACTCACAGAGATCCTCCTGCCTCTGCCTCGGAGTGCTGGGATTGAAGGCGTGTCCCACCACACCCGCCTCTAAAGGGCTGTCTTGAGGAAGCACATTTCTGACTCAGCAGGCCACTAATCTAAAAATGAGGATGACTGTGTTCTCTCTCTTCGGAAGCTAAAAAACATACATCTCCAAGCAGAGGGGAGTGAGCGGGTGATTCCTAGCAGCTGAGGGGAGGGAGAAACTGAGGCGGCTGGATAACGGCGACCAAATCTCTATTAGTTTGGATAAACAATTTCTAGTCCTTTACAGAACAGGAAGGTGACCTTAGTTTACAAACAGCAAAGTGGCTGAGGGTTCTGGACACAAAGAAATGATCAGAAGATGAAATGCTAATCACCGATTTGTTCAGAATACCCTGTGTGGATGTGCTCCGTAAACATGGATAGTTACTACAAGCTGACTTGAAAAAGCAAAATATCGGGCTAGAAAGATGGCTCAGCAGTTAAAAGCACTTATTGCTCTTGCAAAGGACCCAGGTTAGAGTCCCAGCACCTACATGGTGGCTCACAGCCATCTGCAACTACAGACCCAAAGGATCTGGTGCCCTCTTCTGACCTCCGCAGGTACCAGGCATCCGCATGCAGGCAAAACATTCATATAAATAAAAAGGTTTAGAAATTTGAAAGGGAAATACTTGTGTGTGTGTGTGTGTGTGTGTGTGTGTGTGTGTGTGTGTGTGTGTGTGTCTGCAGGTATGTGTGTGGGTACATAGGTATGTATGCTTGCATGTGGAGTGGTCAGAAGTCAACTTCGGCTGTCACTTCTCAGGAACCATCTGCCTTGGTTTGTATTTGTTTGATTGTTTAAGACATGGGCTCTCGTGGGTACCTGGGACTTTGCAGTTAGTCTAAACTGACTGGCTAGTGAGCCCTAGGGTTACACTATTGTGTTACCAGTACATGCAATCACATCTGACTGTCCTGTGGTGTTGTTATTGGTGGTGGTGGTGGTAGTACTTTTTAGAGACAGGGTTTCTCAGTGTAGCCTTGGCTGTCCAGTAATTTGCTCTGTAGACCAAGCTAGTCTTGAACTTGAAGAGCTCCAGCTGCCTCTGCCTTCTGAATGTTGGGATTAAAGGCATGCACCCCCATACCTGGCCACCTCTGATTTTCTACATGGATGTGGGGGATCAGAGAATCAAACTCAGGCACTCACACCTGTGCAGCAAGCACTTTACCCATGGAAACAACTCCCTAGTCCTTGAAAACATATTTCTAAAAGGAACAGAGCGGGCTGGAGAGATGGCTCAGCAGTTAAGAACACTGACAGCTCTTCCAGAGGACCTGGGTTCAATTCCCACCACCTACATGGCATCTCACAGCTGTCTGTAGCTCCAGTTCCAGGGGATCTGGCACCTTCACACAGACATACATGCAGGCAAAACATCAATGCGCATAAAATAAAAAGAAATAAATCTTAATAAAAGAAAAGAGCAGAGTCCAACTGGAGAGAGGACTCAGCAGTTAAGAGTACATGCTGCTTGCTCTTCCAGAGGACCAGAGCTCAGTTCCCAGAACCCAAAGGCACGGGTACTCATGCAGCGCACGTGCACACACATACATACATGCACACCAAAAGAGAGAGAGAGAGAAACATGGCGGTGACATATTATTTCAAGGCAGTTCCCGTGTGTCTCCCTTCCCTGAGGATGACCCAGGATGCTTGACTCCTCCCACCCCAGGCTGCTGAGACAGGCAGGGTCAACTCGGGGGGGGGGGGGGGGGGCCCACAGGAGCAGTGTCAAGGGCCCAACAACAGCTCTAGTCATGTGCAGGAAAGGCTCTTACCGGAGGCCCGGAGACGCTGGCACCGGGAGGTCCCACGGGTCCTGTGGCTCCTTTGGGCCCTGGAGGTCCCTGTGAGGAAAGGGCAAATAGGTTGCCGCGGCACAGTTTGAAGCCGGCACGATCCGGTGGTGAGACGTACGTGATCGGATCTGATGGCATTACCGAGTCACGGGTCCCCATATCTGCAGCCCCAACAACCACAGAGGAAGGGCCTCACCTGGGCACCTTTCTCTCCAGCCGAGCCAGGTGGTCCCCGAGGTCCCGGAAGTCCCTGCAGACGGAAGCACAGTTGGTTCTCTCTTACCATAAGATGGGCCCTCCCTGTCAGCCACCTCCAGGCCGTAAGGAGACCTACCTGAATGCCAGGCAATCCCTGGGCTCCCGGCTCACCCTGCAAGTCAGAATGGGCAGTCTGTGGCACAGCGGCCAAAGCCACCTGCCTCTAGGACCTGTGTCACTGGCAGATCTGGGAGGGTGTCTGCAAGCCTCAGCTCAAGGGTTAGAGTAGTGGGGGTCAAGGCCAAATTCTGGCAGGGCACAGTGAGTGGCACAGGCCTTTAATCCCAGCACTCAGGAGGCAGAGGCAGAGGCAAGCAGATCTCTGTAAGTTCAAGGCTAGCCTGGTCTATATGGTGAGTTCTAGGACAGCCAGGGCTATGTAGAGAGACCCTGTCTCAAAAAAAAAGAAAGAAAGAAAGAAAGAAAGAAGGAAGGAAGGAAGGAAGGAAGGAAGGAAGAAAGAAAGAAAGAAAGAAAGAAAGAAAGAAAGAAAGAAAGAAAGAAAGAAAGAAAGAAAGAAAGAAAGAAAGAAGCCAAATCCTGTACAGAGCAACATCAGGCCATCGCTGCTTGTGACCCATAGGCATAAAACTGTGCCCTTAGCATCTAGTGACAGGCAAAGCTATGGAAGTGCTGGAAGAGAGCAAGAAGGCAAAGGTGAGGTGACATACTCACCTGGGGTCCCTCAGCACCAGTGCCTGGAGGTCCAGGCTCTCCCTGAAGAGGGAAAACGACTCTTTGAAGCCTCCTCTACGCCCACCTCCACCGCTCCACCGCTCAGTCCCCGTTCCAAGCCTTCAGTCCCACTTCCCATCCTCCTCCTCCCAGGGCTACCATTCCCACACATACCTGTGTGCCCTTCAGTCCTGGGGGCCCTTGAACTCCTGGTAGACCAGGCTTGCCCTAAAAGGCACAAGGGAACTCGTGGATAGCCTTGGTGTGTGGGGAGGATTGAGAAGGCATCACACAGGCAGAGAAAGATGGGAGGATGAGCCACTGGCACTTACGGGTTTCCCGGGCCGACCCACACCTTCAGGACCTGGCTCTCCCTTGGGGCCTGGCTTCCCAGGCAGTCCTGATACATCGGTCAACGCCCCCTGCAGGCTGGAGCAGGCAGTGCAGCCATCACCCTGGTAGGAGACAGGTACAGACAAAGGGAGCCTGTGAGCCAGGACTGGTAGCCAGGCCAGGGGGCATGGCGAAGGGGCCTCCTACATCCTCTGAGAGCCCCACCCCTCTTCTGCCTCTCCTCAGTCGAGGAAACAAAATAGATCCCTGATAATCCAAGTCGGAGGCTTCTGGTGCTGCCAGGCTTCCTTGAGGCTCCCTGCAGCCCCCCACCCCTCATTAACTGGCCCCTTGATTTCTACTTGCGCATGCAACAAACTCCTCCAAGCCTGGCCGACTTACCTTTTCTCCTTTTGGCCCAGCAGGACCCCGAACTCCAGGCTCTCCAGACATTCCAGGCTGCCCAGTGGTGCCTGGAGTTCCAGGGTCTCCCGGATTCCCAGCATCACCCTGAAAGGAGTAGGGTTTAAGGAGGATGGGGTCGCCCAGCTGGGAGCAGGTTGCCCTTTAAGACCTGTGGGCAATCACAGTCCCTTCCCTGGGCTGGGGGCTGGGGGCTAAGAAGAGAGTGGAGGCTAGTACCAGCAATCAAGAAAAGGGGGTCAGATTGCTTCTGAGAAGGAGGGTGGGATGGAATTGGATGGGTGGGGAGGATTGGGGAGGAGTTGGGGGGAAACTGCAATCAGAATACATTCCATTAAAAAATGTATTTTCAATTAAAAAGGAAGAAAAGGGGACAGAGCCTCCAAGATAACCAGGTACCCACCACCTCCATGCCCACCCACATCCTCTCACCTTCTGGCCCTTGAGTCCAGGCTCTCCAGCTCTGCCCTGAGGAGAAAATGGTCCCAGCACCCATTCACTCAGAGTTGATGCCCCTGGGTCCCCAGCACTGTGTGAGACCCAGGGGATGTGGCAGAAAGTGAGAGGCGATGACCTCTGTTCTCATTCTAACATTGGAGACATTTCTGCCTGTATGACCTAGGCAAGGTACCTCATCTAGCTCCTCATCTGACCTCAACTTCCTCATCTGTCAAATGGGGATGATAACGTAGTGTAGGCTTCTGCACCAAAGGGTTCTTGTGAGATTATTCTGCTGGGCCAGTGTTTGCCATCACCATTAAAGCCGAGACCTTAGCCCACTGCAGGGACTGCTGTCTCTCCAACGTCACTTGTGTGCTCTACAGTGCTTCACGCTCATCACAACTCAAGCTTCTCCACAACTCTAAGGGCAGGACCCCGAGGGACAGAGAACAAAAGTGACTTGCTCAAGTCAAAGATCTTATAAAAATCAGGGCCAGGATTGGGACCTAGCTCCACTGAAGTTGTACCTCGACCTTGCTCTGCCACTCTGTGTCCCAGGATGAAGGACAGAGAGGCCTGTGTGAGGGATGCAAGCAGCTTGCACTGGACACAGAGATGCTGATCCCACCCCGCTTTGTCCTTCTGCCGCCGAAGTCAAGAGCTGCTGGGGGAACCATGCTCTCTCTTGCATCCTGCCCACATCCATCTCCAGAGATCCCAGAACTCACCTGCTTCCCAGGCAGTCCAAAACCCGGGGGACCAGGCTCCCCCTTCTCTCCAGCTGGGCCAGGCACGTGAGCCACACGGTTGTCCCCATCGGGAAGCTTGGACATGGCTGCACAAGGCTCACAGGGCTCCCCCTGCAGAGCAGAGGTACTGGGTTAAGGGTGTCCTGGGTCCTGTAGCCAGCTCCAACACAGCACCTCTGGTGAGTGGGGGATGTTTTCAGAGAGACTGGGAGCATGGGAAGAAGCGGAGATGAAGGCAAGACTATGTTGCTAAGAGCCAGAATTCACCCCACAGACTGCAGGGAGCCCAGGATCTGGAGTAGAACAGGCTAGAACAAGGGCATCTTCTTCGGGGGCATGTCCTGGTGGCATGCCAGGAGCCCCAGACTCACCTTTGCCCCTTTGGTGCCTGCTGGTCCCACTGGTCCCGGTGGCCCCTGTGTGAGAAACCATGTGAGGGTGCCCAGCAGCAGCCAAGGCTAGGCAGAGGCCTGGCCCCAGACTGTCAGTTCTCCTGTGGAGGTCACTGCCTCCCACCTTGCCCTTCCCTAAGCCACTGCCGTCTGAAGAATACTTACTGGAACTCCAGCCGGCCCTGTGTCACCAAAATTACCCTGAGGGCCAAGCAGAAAGTATATAGTTAAAGGGGAAACAGGGTAGATGTGCCAGGTGCAGGAGCAGGCTCTTGGGATGTCTACTGGCAAGGGAAAGTGAGGCCAGGATTCCCCCAAACTCCTCAGGGAATCCCTTTCCAGCCACAGTCTTGAAGCTAAGCCCAGCCCCGGCTACTCCTCCAGCAGAGATCATGAAGTCATTTCTTCAACAGCTGTTCATCGAGCGCCTTTTGGCCCTGAGGACCGGGCTAGGTACTGCATATGTGAACAGCACAGACAAAAATGCCCCGTGGACCTTGCACACTGAAAAGCTTTTTTAAAAAAGTAACCCTATGCTATGTAGTCAAGGATCACCTTGAACTTCTGATCCTCCTGCCTCGGGTGCGCATCACCTTGCCCAGTTTATGTGGTGTTGGGGACCAAACTCAGGGCTTTGTGCATGCTAGGAAAGCACTCTACCAGGTGATCTATAGTCTCATCTTTTCCCCCAACTTATTTGTGTGTGTGTGTGTGTGTGTGTGTGTGTGTGTGTGTAGTGTGTAGTGTGTAGTGTGTAGTGTGTAGTGTATGTATGTACACATATGGGTAGGCCAAAAGTTGATATCAGGCATCTTCCTCAAACATTCTCCACATAATTTTTTGGGACTGGGTCTCTCTCCCCGACCCCAGAGCTCATCAGTTCAGCTTGGCTGACTGGTCAGAGAACTCCAAGGTTCCACCTGTTTTCTCACCCACAGTGCTGGGGTTACAGGGCTTCTGGCTTGTTACGTGGGATGCTGGGAATTCGAATTCAGGTCCTCAAGCTTGTGTGGCAAGCATTTAAAATAGTAACCTTGTAAGTGATAACGAGTGCCATGAAGGGAACAAGGTAATGACCCAGACCAAGAGGCAATCCCATTTATACAGGGTGGTCAGCGAAGCGGCACTACAGTCATCAGAAAGATGGGATTGGGGCCCGCCAGTGGGAGCCTCCTGTGTTCCTGTGGGAATCACCTCGATGAAGTCTGGAGGTGGGAACAGTCTCCACACATTCCAGAATGGAAGGAGGATCAGATGACTGAAGCAAAGGAAGGGAGAGAGAGGAGGAGGAGAAGCTAGAAGGAAGATCATCCAGCATGGGGTCCAGCAGGACTGTGGCACCAAGTCAAGTCCCCAAAGGCCTGTAAGCAGGAAGTTCTGTCGTTGGAATCTTTCTACAAAGGCGCCTTAACTGCTCAGTGATGAATGGACTGCTGAAGGGCCGCAAGGGACACACGAGGACCAGAAGAGGGGTCGCCACCATCAGGAGTGAGACCATGGAGACCCAGTGGAACAGAGGGAGAGAAGCAGGGAGAGAGAGAGCTGAGGGAGCAGCGGGCTGAACCATCAGGACTTGCATCTGGGATGGATGGAAGGGGGACTGTGTGGGGAAGGAGGAGTCAAGGGTGCCGCCAGCTTCGGGCTTTGGGGATTTCGGTATATGCTATTTGCTGTGATGGGAAAGGCTGGTCACACTTGTTGGCCTCTAATCCAGTACTAAGGAGAGGTAGGAAGGAGAAGCACAAGGTCAAGGTCTGTCTGTGGTACATTGTGAGTTCAAAGCCAGCCTGGGCAACTTAGTGAGACCCTATTTCAGAATAAAGGGTAAAATAAGGGTTCTTCAGGCCTCTATGGGACAGGGGATGTAGCTCAGTGGTAGAGTATTTGCAAAGCATGTGCTAGACTCTGGTTCAATCTCAGTGACACACCACAACACACACACACACACACACACACACACACACACACACACACACACACTAATGGAAGGCATTGGGAAGGAGCACTAACACTCCATTTGAGAAATGCCAAGTGTGATTTGCCTGTTAGAGGTGGTCTGAACACACATCATCCTAATGTGTGCCCTGCTTGAGCACGTCCACACCCACAGAACCCCTCATTTGAGCAACCCTCTATTAGAAGTTCAATGCTGCCATTTATCTCTCGCACAATCATACACACAAATGTTAACACATGGGCATTGAAATCTAGAGACCCAGCTGAGTGGTGGCGATTATAGACTGTGGAGCCAGACTTGCTGGGCTCAAATCACAATTCTGTATCCAAACACCCACGGGGCACTGGGAGATTCCCTTGGCCTTTTTATGTCTCATTTTCCTTATCCATAAAATGGGAATAGTGGAGAACAAATGTACTCCATCAGATCTGGGGGGAATAAAACAAGAATATAACGTGTACTCGGGTTGGAACCGTGCCTGGCACATAGTGAGTAGAAAAGAAGAGTTAAATATTATTTTGCTACAAGGTAGTCTTGGATGTGCTTAATCGTTTTAGATTATTGTTAAATTAAAAATACAACACTGAGGAATTCTCTTGAAGAATATGAAGTTCTTGGAAATAAGTTACTTGACTCTGCTCAGAAAAACAAAACAAAACAAAACAAAACAAAAACCCTGATGGGGGTGAGTAGTGGTGGTGCACACCTTTAAACCCAGCACTCGGGAGGCAGAGGCAAACGAATCTCTATGAGTTCGAGGCCAGCCTGGTCTACAGAGCAAGATCCAGGACAGCCAGGGCTACATACAGAAACCCTGTCTCAAAAACCAAAACAAAACAAAAGTCCCGATGAGTGCGGTCTGCTGTGAAGTTACAGCTTGATCTCTGCCTCGCTTGCCTCTTGGGGCTGTCTCCCTGGCCTTGCCTATCTCTGATGCCCGGCCCGGGGCTCACCTTCTCTCCTTTCAGCCCTTTCGGCCCAGGAACTCCAGATTTCCCCTTAAAACAAAACAAATGAAACAAGATGGAATTACAGCGCCTTTGCCTGACACCCCTCCAAGTTCCCAGTGTCTGTGTCCAGCGAGCAAGAGAAAGGGATGAGAGGAATTGCTAGACAGTTACTACTGTACAAGTAGCAGCCTAGTGCAGACAGGGGAAAGTGCCAGGATGCAGGATGCAGGCTGCTTCATGGCTACCTCCTGGTCCCTGCCCCAAAGTGTGCGATCCTGAAGAGTCAGGGCAGCCACTAGTATGCCAAGGACAGGTCACTCACCGGAAGGCCAGGTAAACCATGGCCAGGGGAGCCTAGGTCTTCATTGACCTCTGTAGAGGGCCCGAGATGCTGGGCCCCGACCCCTGAGCTGCAGGATGAACAGGGTTCCCCCTAGGGAAGGAAGAGAAGAATCAAAACCTCCCAAGTGGGCAGCAGGCAAAGAGCAGGGCACAGGAGCTTCCTACCTTCTCCCCTTTCATGCCTTGGATGCCGGGATCTCCCTGCAGGAAACACAAAAAGGGTTTGTGGGCCGAGACCAGGCATGTGGGGACACCCCAAATGCTCCAGCCATATTTAAGGACAGCAGTGTGACACACCACATGGATGCCCTTTGAACTGCCCCCCCCCCATCCTGTGGGGTTCAAAGCCAGCACCTCCGAGGCAGTGTCCATCAACTTATACAACAAACAAGGGAAATAAACTTAGGCTAAATGTCCCCATGAGAAGGTTTCTTACATACCCGGTCACCTTTCAGTCCAGCAACTCCTAGGCCCTCCTGGAAGAGAGGGGAATAAGGAAGCGTGAGATGAGGAGGCTGGGCCAGGACCTTAACCCTGGCCATGACCACTTTCTTCCATCGTCTCCAGCCAATACCCAAGCCCAGAGCCAGGCTCCATTCACAGTAAGAGATGGCTCCACCCTGTCTTGCCCAAAAGATATCCTAGAGTCTCTTGGGGTTGGGGGGAGTGCTGGAAGGTTGCCATGGAAACCTGGGATGACACTCTAGCCAGCCCTAGGCTCTATGGTTCAGCCCCCTCTGGGCTGCACTCTGCTGTAATCTCTCTGTGGCTCTGAGATCCACCCCAGTCCCTCAGGGTCTGTTCTGTGTGTGTCCCTCAGTGGTCCCTTGGACACTCACCCCAGCTGGAGCAGGATCGCCTGGCTCCCCTTTAGGACCTGGTTTTCCAGGGAGTCCCACAAAGTTCTGGAACCCTTCAGGCAGCGTTGGACACACTTCACAGGGGTCACCCTAGCGAACAACCACAGGAGGGTAGGGTGAGGCTGAGACCTTGGGGAAGACGAAGGTTCGTCACACCCGCTCTGGGCATCCCCATCATCAAAGTGGGCAAGACCACCGAGGGCCTTCATGCCCAAGCGACTCATTCATTCAGGAAGGGAGTCCCAGACTTCCTTCAACTATGTCCTCAGAGCAAACCAGGGGAGACACATGTGTCCCACTGACAGATATGAAATGGGCTGAGAGAGAAGCTTAGAGACCACCCCACCCCCCACGTTCATAAACCATGCGGGTGCCAGAGACAGGGTCTACGTCTGGCTGACCCCCTCCCCCAGGCAGGCTCCCGATCTAATCACATAGCTTCCACAGTAATAAAGAGAGGGTCACCTGAGGTAGGCCCGGCGCATGGGCAGAGTGCCCCTGCTGCTCAGAGCGGATCCTGTTCCCACCCCAACCCAGGGCAGCCAGGCCTGGAGCTCACCTTCTCTCCCTTAGACCCCGGCACTCCTGGCTTCCCCTGTTTGTAGGGGGAGAAGCAGGGGCATTAATGCCAGGGCAGAGGGATCACCATGCCAGGAAAGAGCTGAGGACCCAAACCCCTCCCCCTGGAGGTCCTGGAAGAGCAGACCCAGGCATGGCGGGCAAGGGCCCCCTCCCCTGCTTGTGGTCACTCACAGGCTTCCCTCCAGGGCCTTCCTTTCCTGGTGTCCCAGAGCTGCCCTGTGACCAGAAGAAAGGTTAAAGGGGAGGTTCCCACTGATGTGACCTCTATCCCTTTGTCCCTTCATCCAGCCCTCTCGGCCGAACCTCCCATCTCTCCATTTGGTTCACTGGCTGGCTAAACTCTCTCTTCCTATTGCCTGTCCTCCTGGGTGTCTAGCTCTGGAAAAGGACAAGATGGCTAGGGCTCTGAGTGCCTTTCCCTACAACAAGGAGGAGGTGACAGACATTTCCAGGGCTTGCTGCTCACCAAAGCCAAGGATCCCACCCCAGCTAGTATCGGAATAGAGACACCCTCTTTAGCAAGCCGGCTGAACCGAGTCTCTTCAGGCCAAAGCCTGGCCACCTCCTGGGACATGCGCTCTGCACGACCACACTTCCCTCCCCGGCCTGTGTCCACACGGCCTCTGCGCTTACCTTGTCTCCCTTAGGGCCTGGTGGGCCACCCGGATCTCCCTGATGACAGAAACAGAGTGGTACAAGTCTCTTCCCCACAGCATGAGGAGGGGTTTTGTCTTAAGCCTTCCTCCAACCTGCACCCCTGGGACGGGGTCTTATCCCTAACTGAGCCCCACCCCGGGGGAGGGGGTGGCGGGGGACAAAGTCCTCAGGAGAGAACAGCAGAAGAGGTATGGGGATACTTACAGGAGTCCCAGGCAGTCCTATCCCAGGCAGCCCGGGGACGCCGGGGGGCCCAGGCTCTCCTGCCAGTCCCTCGGGCCCAACAAAGCCAGGGTCACCCTAGCACACAAGCGGTCATGAGAGAGTTACCACCTTAGCCCTCCCTGCCCCTCCCACACCCAGGCCTGCAACTCACTTTCTGCCCTTTGGGCCCGATGACACAGATCTCTCCTGGCCGACCCTGTGGGGAAGAGGGCCGAGGTAGGGACAGCCAGGGGCCTGACCTCTGCCCCACTGAGACAGGAAAGTAAATACACACCTCCTTCACCCTTACTGTCCTGCTCCCATGCCAGACCCCAACCGGTTGCCCTATGGCCATCAAATATCACCAGACCTAGAGTCAAGAGGCCTCCTGGGACACAGCACCCCACCTCCTTGGCCAGGAGGAGGGGCTGAACCTCTGGGTTAGATCTAGCACTTTGAGGCCTAGCGAGGGGGTCCCCCAGCAACATACATCTCGGCCTGGCTTTCCTGGCAGTCCCTTGAGGCCTCCGTCACCCTTCTCGCCTTTCTGGCCCTGGGGAGGGAAGACACAAGAGGCAAGAACTGAGGAGCAGAAGCAAGGCAGTTCCAATCAGCAAAGGGCCAAGTGCCTCCAGAGCCCCCCTCCCCAACTCGGCCTCTTCGGAAAAGGAATGCCTTCCACAGAAGGGCAGACAACAGAAAGGACTTCCAAACCAGCCAGACCACTCATTCCACAAGCACGTGGCGTGGCCCTCTAGATGTGGTGGGTGTTTGGCCGAGGCAGAGGACTAGAAGGGACGGGGGGTGGGAGGGGCAGTCAACTCTGCCAACTGTCACAGTCCTCTAGGAAGACCTTAGACATTTCCCTCCTCACGAGCATAGGCCCGTGGCCCATCCAGGCACCCACCCCTCCAAACATAAGCCTATTACCTTCTGGCCTGCTGAGCCTGGGAGTCCTGAGGGTCCCTAGGATGAGGAAGGAGCACAAACGGATGGGTGAGGCTGGGCCAGGACCACGTCTCTGCCCTGTGGTAGGGTCCCGGGCTTACCAAGTCTCCCGATTCTCCCTTTTCTCCTTTCGGGCCTTCGGCACACTGTCAAGGAAGAAAAGGGGTGAAGTGGCCAGAACAGCCCTGCCTCGGCCCTGAAGCAGGCCTCACCTCCCAGTCTTACCTGAAGTGGGGCATCTGGGGAGACTCGGACACAGTCGTTGCCCTGTGAGTAAGGAGCAGGGGTCAAGGCTAAGGCCTTCCAGGGGAGTCACCAAAACTTGTAGCTAGGAAAGGGCCAGGAGCCCCTAGAAAATAGGCTCCCGCATGCTAATTAATCCCTGTAGACCCCTGTCCAGACGCCCACTTGGCCAGGCTCTCCACTGACGTGGTGGGAAGTTCGTTTCCAGGGGGAGGGGTCCTGATGTGGATTTCGTTAGGGTACTTACCCGTGCCCCCTTCTCTCCCTTGGGGCCTGATGGTCCAGTCAGGCCTCGCTCACCTTTCCCTCCCTGTGGGCGGAACCGGAGTGATGGTTGTGCCTGAAGGGAGCCTCCAGGAAGTACTCCCCACCCCTGGTTGCCTCCATCCATCTACTGTGCAAATGTGCGCACGCACACAGAGTCCCAAGCCCCCCCACACACACACACACCATGCACTACCCACAGTATATGGGTTCCATATACACCAAAGGGCTGTTTGGCAACCCTACAGTCTCACACAGAGCATCCCTTGCCCCACGCCCACAGGCACGCACACGAGCGAACACACAGCAGGTGTGCGAACATGCCACGTTCACCCCATCACTCACAAGCCGAGGCCCATTAGACCCCCCAGGTGCATAGGGGGTTCAATTCTCAGCCTGTGGACCACATAGGTGCAGATGTGTGTTCCGGAATCCACAGGGACACCTGCACACAATCACCCTGGCGCATCCCAGGACCTATGCCTGGCATAGTGAGCCCCCAGACTCCCCTCACGCCAAAGGAGAACACTCATCTCCGGGGATGAGGATTGTGCACCCAGGACCCAGGGCTTGGTACTATGTACTAAGGTACTTGGCCTCAGCAAAGGTTAGTTCTGGACTCTGCACACACAACCCACTCACTCCAATACACACTTAATCACACCAGGGTAGTTGTGGTAGAAACACATGACTGCAGAGCCACATGACATGGGAAGGGCCAAGGCCACCAAAGAGGAGAGGAGAATTCTCTTCTCTGCTAGGTCTTACCTTGGGACCAGAGGGACCAAGTGTGACCTGAGGGAACAGAAGAGGGAAGAGAACATTGAACTTTAGGGATTAAGAGGGAACCAGGGGCCCAGAGGGGACCAGCAAGTCAGCTAGGCTCGCACTGCACGATGGCAGACCCAACCGCAAGGATCCCAGCCCCCATTCTGCCTCCCAGGCCAGTCAGCATGCTGACTCTATTTCCCTAGGCTGTAAAGCCAGCAGAGGGGTCCAATCTACTTTCCCCAACCTGCCTGCCTTTGGCTAGCCCCACCTCAAGCTGTTAGGCTAACACGGTCACCCCGTTGCCATGGTAACCCCAGCACATCTGGGAACCATGGCCTTACCAGATTTGATGGGAGACTGGAAAGAAGAGGAAAAGGGGTGGGGGTGGGGGGGCGTACATCTAAGTTGCCCCAAAGTTAGGGGATTCCTGCCCTTTATGAATCAGTATAGCCCATCAGCTCAAAACACAGTGGCCCTTGCTGCCTGCAGAAGGGGCACAGTAGAGACCAAATGGCTCAGCCCTGAGTTCTGTCCTTCCAGACTCCCAGTGGGAAGGCTGGGCTAGGCTGGGAGAGGAGAATGCTCAGGCTCTGAGCTGTGTGTCCCTGGGCTGCGCCCCCGCTTCCCGCCCCGCCCTCTCCCGCTTTAGGCCTCCAAGGTGACATGTGGCGCCTTCCAATCAAAGTGGATCTGAGATCTGGAGGCAAGCATACAGCTGGAATCAGCAGCCAAGGTCTTGAGTCCCCTCCCACCCACTAAGGAGGCCACCATCCTGGATCAGGACACCCCGTTGAGATGTCAGGGCTTGGTGGATTTAGGGGTGGGGCTAAGCGTAGCTCTGGGAATCAAGCAAGGGACGGGAACGTCAACAAAGCCCCCTTGTCCTCAACCAGGAAGCTCCAGGCTACTCTAGGCTACACCACCCCCAGACGGTGGCCACGCCACCCACGGCCCTCCATCCGCTCACATTGCTCTCCCGGGCACCGTGGACACAGGGCGGGCACTGAAAGAGAAGAGCAGGCCTGCAGGTCAATTCTGAGCCTCTGAGATTAGCCCTATCCAACATGAGCTTGTCTCTCTCTCTCTCTCTCTCTCTCTCTCTCTCTCTCTCTCTCTCTCTCTCTCTGTCCAAACAGCCCCTCACATGTCCTTAGCATGACCTGAGATGGACATAGAGACAGAAAGCATAAAAAGCCAGCCTTGCCCCTCATCTCCCACCCACACAGACCTACAGCCATCTTCTCAAAGGAAAAGCCCAGAGAGGAATAGTAACAAGCCCAAGGCCACACAGCATGTCACTGGAGAAGGGCTTCACGGCTAAGACCTAGGCTTTCAGGGCTTCTACCCTACAATCCAGAGCGGACAGGGCCTAGTGCTGGGTCCTCAGGAAGGTCGGGTGTTTCACAGTTATTCATCGCCCCCACACCTAGGCTCCATGCCTCAAAACCTTTATCCAAGGAGTTAGCGCCAACACCTCCCAGCCCTGACAAAAGGCTCACCTCATCGGCTTCCGTCTCCCGCTGGGCCTGGGAAGAGGGAGGCATTGGGAGTGGGAGGGAAACCCGAGACCAAGCATTGCTGCAAGCCCCTGTACAAGAGCAGGCAGGAGCCAGCTCTCTAGAGAACGCCCAGTACCGCGTCCCCGCCCAGTCTGTCTTCCCTTCTCAGAACTGGCACCACACAGCCAAGCTCTGTCTGGGCAGGAAGAGAGTGGGAGCGTGGCATCTTCTCCGAGGGCTTCACAGAGGGCATGCAGGGCAGACAGAGGGCACCATGGGCTCTCCCTCCACCCACCAGCTCTACCTTTGTCCCCCTTTCTGCCTTCTGGCTGCTTCTTCCCATCAGCTGTGCGTCCACCTGGACAGACAGAGGGACAATTCTGGGGTCCACGCTGAAAAAGGGGCATCCAGACAGAGCACACGGATGCCAGGCACCCCCTCAGTTTGGCATCTGGCACCTCCCAGGACATCGAGGGCTTGTTCAGACCCCTGAGGCTGCCCCCACAGGCGCCCCTTCTCTCCCCCCTACCCCCCCATGTGATGTCGTAGAAAAGAGGCAGAAAATCAATGGGATCTTGTGTTTCTGCAGCCAAAGGCTGGGCATGATGCCTGGGTAGGCAGGGACACTGCCCAGCCAGAGGGTGGGGCTGAGGGAAGGATGGGGCCTCCCTGCCACCTCCAAAGAACCTGGGAGTGGACAGGGCAGCTGGCCATGGTGCTGGGAGAGGCAGAGAGCCTCCAGGAAAACAGCGCAGCCTGACCTCTGGGCCCAGATATCCCTGTACAGGAGAAACTGCAAACTGGGTCCTGCTCTCCACAGGAGGGTCTAGATGGCATTAGTGGGGGACTGGCCAGAGTCAGAGCTAGAGTGGCATAATGTGCAATGCCAACAAGCAGCAGACATGGGGTTCCCCCGTGGGTTCTCTCTCTGCCTCCCTGAGTTCCATAAGGTAAGACATAAGTTGAGCCCACGTTCAGAGATCTTCCTCCCCTTAGGCACACGGGCTGCTGAGTCTGGGGGCGGGCCTCAGCCAGGTCAGGAGTGGAACTGTCTCCCTTGCACCTCCGCTGCTCACCCACCTTGCTGCTCTGGGGCTCCTCCAAGCAGAAGCAGCGGGTGTAGACCTTGCCCTCTGTCTGAGGATTGATCTCAATGAGCTCATTACTCTGGGTATCCCGGCGGGCCTTGGAGGTCTCTGGGGGACACTGTTCAATGTGGGGGAAAGGCCAGGGTCAGGAGAGAGGCAGATGCATCCTCAGACCTCTGCCATCCCCATGCAGGCTGCTCTCTCTCCAACACAGCATGTGCTGGGGGGGCAGCTACTCACCCCTCCCGGTAAGATCTCACAGCAGCCCTCCTCCAGCACCAGCTCTGGGTCACAGTAGATGTGTGCCTGCTGAAGGTCAAACTGCGGGGGGAAACACGGGTTCATCTTATTTCAGACGATCAAATAGCTCTGCCCTGGTCCCCAAAGAAGCTCAAAGACGTCTTCGCCCCAGGATTTGACTTTAGGGTCTTTCTAGGCTGGTCAGGGAGGCCATCAAGAATAGAGCTGTCGCTAAAAGCAGAGAAAGAGGAGGGAGAGAGGGAGGGAGGGAGGAAGAAATAGGGAGGAAGAAAGAAGATGAAGGGGGGCAGAAAGAGGGGGCTCCCTCCAAACTGGGCCCATCCTGTACATGAATATGCAAGGCAAAGCATGGCAGGGAAAGGGAAAAGTATATGCGAAGGCACAAATATGCAAATTCCGTAGGTGATCTGTCAGACTAGGAGGGAATCGACCCCAGCCGTCAATAGAGAGATGTAAGGAAAATGCGGGAGACAGTTAGAGCCCAGATGGTGGAGGGCTTGGAGTGTCAGGGTAACGTGGTTAGACTGCATATGGAAGGCAATGGCCCCAAAGGGAGCTCTGAACACAGACACACATTCTCAGGAGCTCAAGGCCCCCCCAGAGGTGGGAGCAGAGACCAGCACCCGGCACTCACCGAAACAGGCTTGCCCTGTTCAGCATCCAAGCCCAGAAATACATGTCCCCCAGGCCGAATGGGTTGCCAGGGCCCCAGGGGCTGGGAGGAGGCTGAGATGCAGTCCACATGCACAGAGGCCACACGACCTGCCACGCTCAGCATCAGCTTGTGCCAACGCAAATCGAAGAGCTGGGGCACTGGGAAGATGCAGGACACAAAGTCACCATCTTGGCCCTGTGCCCGGAGCTCTAGACTCCGCTCCTGACTGTTGACTTCCAAGGAGATCTGTGACAAATTGGGGGGAGAAAAAGACAGGGATTCAGAGTTCTAGAGGCATAGCATGGAAAAGTTGAGGGCCTCAAGCTCATTTCACAGGAGGGGAGAAAGCCAATTGGGGTCACAGAGAGGAACATCCTAAAAAGAATGTGATGGACACCGGGGGCAGTCTCGAGAGTGGGCGCTGGGATGAAGCAGAGAAGCCCCAGAAACCACAAGTGTGGGTAGAAGCTGAGCTGGATTAATGCAACCAGTTGCTCCAAGGATTGGGGGAGCGAAAGAGTGGGCTCACCTGTGGGTACCCATTTGCGTCGGTCACTTGGAACAGGTACCATGTGTTCCGGAAGGTGTGTTTCTTCAGCAGGACTGTCAGGACCAGGGCGAACTCCTCTGGGAGGCCCCGAGGGAACACTCTTCTGCAATGGAGAAGAGAGGGCGCTCTGAGGCTCAGGGACAACCAGCCACTGAGCACACTGGCACTCAGGTGTGAGCCCGCCTGAGACAAGCACAGCACACACTTACAAACCATGTACACATTCATCTTGACACATTCACTGAGCGCCTTGGGGGTGCTAAGGGTTCACTGGCTGCTAGGAAAGCCAGTGGTGAAAATTCGGAAGAGCTTGTCCCTGTGGAGTCTCATGGGGCCCTATAGGGCAGAGGAACATTAACAAAGAATCCTTGAAACCATCTCAGGGGACCAGAGAGATGGATCAGCAGTTAAGAGCACTGGCTACTCTTCTGGAAGACCAGGGTTTGATTCCCAGCATCCATATAGTATCTCACAACCATCTGTAACTGGGGTCTATGGGGATCTAATGCCCCCTTCTAGCCTCTATAGGCACTGCATACATGGGGTGCACATACATGCAGGCATAACACTATACATATAATAAATACATAATTCAATTTTTTTCTATTTCAGCACTGCATCCCAACTTTGGCAAGGGAGCTCCCAAAGAAGCCAGCATGGTGTATGGACCTGGGGAGAGATCCTGAGGAAAAGACCAAGAGGTTCTGCATAAACAGCAAGGGAAGGAAGTCAGCAGGAGCCAGACTACCCAGGGACTGCTGGGAGTTGGGCTTCACACAAGGCCACACTCACATAGACACAGGCTCTTGAAACCACCCTAGGGTTCTCATGGTTCACCTGGTCCTGCCATTGCCGGTGAGAGCCAGGCTGGGATTTTCCAGGCACCACATACACACACAAAACCCACCCCTGCAAGCCCAGGAGTGGACAGTGGGTAGACTTTGGGCAGGGGAATGCTCAAAATGGCCTCCAGAGAGGCCCTGGACTTGGGCCTCACATCCAGAGATGCAGGGATGTGGCTGAGGTCGGTATGGATTCCCAGTGGTCACCAGAGTCCTTTACCGTGTGGGTTGGGTCAGCGGGACAGCCCCCAGCCGTAAGATGAGTGGCCCCTTGGGGTTGCGGATCTTCTTGATGGCAGATGTCTTCATGAGGTTCAGTCGGCGGATTAGGTTGAAGCCTTAGGGACACCAGAGGAAGGGCAAGTGAGAGGTGGGGGCTGCCCCAGGAAGGGGGTAGGGGACAGCTGAGGCCACACTTACCAGTCACGTTGGTTGATGGGTCACTACTGTGTTCCAGCTTGAGTCCTTCTTGCTGTGAAGCTGGGCACCGCTCACCTGGAAGAGAGTTGGCCTGGAGAGTTAGGAACTCAGAAGGGCAGCTGTCGGGGGATGGCAGAGGGGGATTCCTGGGGATCCCAGGAGGGGACAAGTCCATAGTCTTCCTTCTGGACCTTTAACCTAGTCTGCCTTGAGGCTGTGCTCACACTTGCCTTCTTCCCCTGGCTGCTCAGGAAGAGCCCAGCATACAGCCGGGGAAACTGAGACCCATTCCAAAGCCCAGGACCACAGCCTTCCAATACCCCAGCTGGAGCTAGGCCAATAAGGAGTGAAAGGAACCCTGGGCGGTTCAGAGCCCAGACAGTGGGGAGTCATAGATGTATGTCCATGTTCCTCCATGTGTTCCGCCTAGATGGGGGCAGAGGAACAGTGCAGGGATGAGGAAATGTTATCTCCATGCACACTGGGTGTTACATGCAACTGTGTGTACATGACTATGCATGCATGAGCTATGCATACCCATGTCCCTAGGGCTGTCACGTGCACTGGCACACATGTCCTAGGCCTGGTGACGTTCTACTTCCCATATTCACAGTAGAAAATGCAGACACAAGTCTGGGCTACCAGAATGACTTTTCACCTGCATACCCAGCTAGTGAAGCAACAGAAAGAAACCAGGAGGCTGAGGGGGCCACAAGCTCCAGGTACCATCGAGACCTTAGGCCAGACAAGGCAAACGAAAGAGGTATGAGCTTCGAACAAGGACACAGGTCTCTGAAACCCCAAAGGGGCAGGCTGGTGGCTACAGCCTCCTTCTCCCTGGGACTGGTGTTGATGGAGGTCCTAAATCAAAGAGACAGGGGCTAAGATCAACGAGCCTTCCCAGCAAAGCTGGGGGCAAGGCTGGGCCAAGCCAGTCGAGTCACCCCCCAGAAGATAGCCAACTCCCTGTCCAGCCGAGTTGAAAGACAGAGCCCTGTGTCCCTGGGCACAGTGACCCACTGGAATCTCCACCCCCAAGTCTGGCCGGAAAGACCATCACTGTCTTTAGCATCGCCTCGGTGCTGGGTGACTCACCCTTGGCAATGGGCCCAGATTCCTTACAGATGTTGAAATCCTCTGCCCCAGCCCCTCTAGGGGACCCGGTGAGGGAGAGGAGAGCAAAACTCTCTGATACACACGCTGAAAACACACATGTGTCTGTACACACACACACACACACACACACAGAGAGAGAGAGAGAGAGAGAGAGAGAGAGAGAGAGAGAGAGAGAGAGAGAGAGAGAGAGAGAGAGAGGCAGTCCCACCCACCCTGGATGCCTGGACTTGGGCCTAGGAGTTGGGCTCCTTCCTGGCTAGGTGGTGCAACTACCGGGCCCAGAGGGCACCCAGCAAGGCCAGGCAAATCGCCTGGTCAACTTCCCTTGGCTTTGGGCCCTGGCAAACTGTACCGTCTCCCTGTCCAGAGGCTGGACCATGGGGTGGGCAGTCATCAGAGATCCAGGCTGGTGCAAAGGAGGAGCCTATGGCTAGAGGATGGAGTCATTGTCATAAGAAGGACAGAGGGGCTGGGCAGCTTTCTGGAAGTGTTGCCTTTCGCAGAGGGAGTGTGATGCCCGCTCCTTCCCATCTGGCTAGCCAGCAAGAAGTGCAAGGATGTGCTGTGGGCTGCTCTTCCCCTGCAGAGACCCAAGAGTACACACAGATGTACTGCACTTCTCAAGTCGCAAACCCAGAGATACTCAGAGACAAGAGATACACACACACACACACACACACACACACACACACACACACACACTCCACCTCATTCACACAGGCTCAAGTATGCAAACACCTCAGAAGCTAACCTGAGCTCAGCCCCTACACTTGCCCATAAATGCCCACATGACTGAGATACACATGGCCACCTATGTGCAGGGAGCCAGATGCAGGTCTGTGTCCGCTCACCTGTGTTTGTTCCGTGGCTGAAGGTGGCCCAGAGCCCGAGCAGCCACAAGCCAGGAGCCCAGGATGCCAACATGCTGGTCCAGAGAGATCAGCTGCAGCCTTGGCACCTGACAACCAGAAACGGGGAAGGTGGGCTTCAACGTGCCCAAGGGACAACTGCATGTGTGGGTAAGCGGCAGCAGTCTGGGGGACCCACACACCAGGGACTGCCGTGGCCAGGGCTTGGTGTCCATCCCTCTCAGGGGCCCCACACATGCCTGGAGTGAGAATCTGGGCAGAGGTGATAATACAAATATTTAGCTACCGGTATGGCCCAGACACCCACCAGCCAGAGCAGAAGGCTGGCTGAAGCCCAGGAACGGGGCCCAGGCACCCTCTGGCTGTGTCAGGATTGAGAAGGGATCTAGAGGGTCCTAAAAGACCACAGGGGCTGGGAGAGTGGGGGACCTTGAGCAGAGGAGATTTATCGAAATGCTTGGATGAATCCCAGAGCGTGCACAGCTGTGTCCTGGGCTGGCATACAGGAGCCCAGTACCTGGAGAGCCGTGCTCAGCTGAGCAGAGGTAGCCCTGCCAGGCGGCGCCTACAAGGTCAGGGGCCGAAGACTGGACTGAGTCTCTTGGCAGAGATCATAGGGCTGTGTATGGGCCAAGAAAGCTTCCCCTTGGGGGTACAAGGGGCGGGAGAGCAGGTCACCGGGGCCCAGGACCTTGTTGCCAACCTCCCAGGCTGATGGATGCTCGTCTTTTGGTTTTATTAAACCCTGATGGATGGGCCCAGATAAATCAATGCAGGCTCAGCAAGTGGCCAGCAGAGCCATATATCATCCGGCCTCTTCCAGGACAGGCAGATCATGAGCGCACAAAGCCATGTGTGTCCATACGATCCACATAGGCGGACAGGCACATAGGTACCAGGACTACGCAGTCAAACCTAGCTGCACGCAGGCATGCCAACAGAGTTTACATACCCACTCCTGTCCAGAGCCAGCTCATGAGCACCCCCCTCCCTTCCTGTCGGTACTTTCTTAGGCAAGGCGGATTTCGTCCCAGGAGGTCCTAACTTACCCACCTTGTTGCTGGATACAGAATAACAACAGAAAGGACCCCAGACCCCAATATTTAGGGTATATGTAGGCTAGACTCTTCCTCCCTTCTCCCTGGGATGGAACTGTGCCCCCCACCCTAGTCATCTCCCATCCTGAGGGTGTTCATCTCCCACTCTGCACACCCTACCCCCGGCCTTCCCTTCCTGTCAGCCAATGGAAGGAGAGCCGGCTGTGAGCAGCATGTGGATGCAATGTGGAGGCGTGAACATAGATGTGCTCATCGTGTTCTGGCTTCCATTCCCAGGCCCCAGCCTGAGTGGAGGGCTGTAGAGACAGCTAGAGGGATGCTTCCAAGGAGACCCTGCCCCCTTCAACACAGACACAGATTGAGGCAGAGATAGCAGGACCAGCATGGAGTTTCCAGACCACCCTGCCGCCGAGAAGAGCACCAAGGCCCTCAGAGAGGCAATGCCACTTGCCCCAGGTCACATAGCGAGTCAGTGGCAGAAAATGCCCTTTCAGCGTACAGCGTGAAGCAGCCCAGTGCTGGCCCACTTACCAATGGCCCGGAAACCCACCACTGAGAAATCCTGGCGGCCCCAAGGCCGCCAGCTATGGGAAGCAGGGCCCCGGGGTCCACCGGCCCGCAGGGGGATCCTTGATCTCTCCCTGGCAGTCTGCGCTGTCCCCAGCTTCTCCGCGTCCCGAGTTCTTTCGGCTGAGTGCCGCGCAGCGCACGCCTGCCGGGACTGCCGGCCGCTCCTGGAGGGGGAAGAGGGCGGTTCCAGGGGGGCTGGGGCCCTGCCAAGAGGCTAATGGAACACAGCTGGGCCGGCCCGCCGAGCTGGAGGAGGAGGGAGGCCGCGAGGGCTCGGCGGCGGCGGCTGCGGAGGCGCTGGCTGCTGGGCTGCACTACCGCGCTCCTGGCCTGGCCCTGCGCCCAGGGCGCACCCGTCCCGCTTCCCCAGCCAGGTGAGCCCGCGGGCGAGCGGGGCAAGGCGGGACCCTGCGTGCCCAGAGCTGCCCTGGAAGGGGCGCCTGCGGCGGGCTGGCGGGAAGGAGGCCAAGCCAGGCGCTCCCAGGGCCAGGCCTTGGGTTTAAGGGACCTCCTTTGTGCCCCCCTTTCCTTTTCCTTGGCTGGGACCCCAGAAAGCTGGAGAGGGCTAGGGACCCTCCTCCATAGCCGTGGAACTGGCGACGTGGCTGCTGACCAAGCCTCAGTGGTCAGCTTTTTCCAGTGCCTGGGCCTAGCATTCCTAGGCTGGAGTGCTTCTGTCTGCATTGGGAGGAGAGACGAAGCAACACCCCCTCACCCCAACCCTGTGCTAAATTAACTCCTTCTGCTCTGCCCTCATTTCTACAGAAGTATAATCGTTTTCCTCTTGGACTCCACGAGATTGGAAAGGCTCAGATCCCTGCTCCCTGCTCCAGCTTTGTAAAAACTTAATTTTGTGTGTGTATGTACCGAACATGTGCACAGGCAAAGTCGTAAATGCCATGCTGCATGTGTGGAAGTCAGAGGATAACGTGTAGAGTCAGTTCTCTGCTTCCACTGTATGGGCTCCGGGGCTCAAACTAAGACTGTTTTGGTGGCACCTTTACCGGCTGAGCCCTCTCCATTTTTTTTTTTTTTTTGGTTATTCGAGACAGGGTTTCTCTGTGTAGCTTTGCGCCTTTCCTGGGGCTCACTTGGTAGTCCAGGCTGGCCTCAAACTCACAGATATCCGCCTGGCTCTGCCTCCCGAGTGCTGGGATTAAAGGCGTGCGCCACCACCGCCCGGCTCATTTTTTTTTTTTTTTAAACTGGAGATTGAACCTAGTTTGCCTACCCTAGGCTAATGCTCTACCACTGAGCTACACCTCCAGCCTTTGTGGTGTTTATGTGTTCTGTATAAATTTGTCTAGGTGTGCACACGCCTATGCACATGCGTGTGGAGGCCAAAGGTGTCTTTCTCAGGCGCGCACTCCCTTATTTCTTGAGACAGGAACCTGGAACTCACTGATTCGGTTACATTATTTGGCCAAGGAGCTGTAGGGATCCACCTGTCTCCACCTCCCCAGAGATGGATTTGCAGGTGAACCCTGCTGTGCCAGCTGGGGATTCGAACTCAGGTCTTCATGCCTGTAGAGCAAGCATGTTACTCACTGAGTCACCCCTGCAACCTCCCTTTCCCAACAGCCCCGAAGGGCTCCTGAAGTTGCTCAGGCTGGCCTTGAACTGCTCTGCAGCAGGAGCAGACCTAGAACTAATTTTCTTTCTTCTGTTCCTTCCTTCCTTCCTTCCTTCCTTCCTTCCTTCCTTCCTTCCTTCCTTCCTTCCGATAGGTCCCCACTGTCCTAAAACTCCGTTTATAGACCAGGCTGGCCTTGAACTCACAGAGAGCCCCATTGCCTCCACTTTCAGAGTGCTGGGACACCCACCCAAGCCCAGATCTTTCAACCCTCCTGCCTCAGGCTCCTGAGTGGCTGGGCGCAGCAGGGCTGGTTCAAGTCTACTTTTTATCTCTAATCCCACGTGCACATCTGGGGGATGAGATGACAGCATCTCAGCGCAGCTTCGTTAAAGGAAACTCATCAACATCTGTGAGAACGCTTAGCCGTGGTCCGCGGTCTGGCACAGGAGAGACACTCGCTGCTGTTTTCATTATTGGGATCCTTAGCCGAGGACAGGGTGAGCAGGGGCTGGGGTGGGCGTTAAGTGATGGGGAGGTTTGCTTTCTATCCAGAGTCTAAGGAAGCAAAAACAATTGAGGTTGGGTGAACAATAGACTCCGCAGAGGAGGAAGAGGCTGGTCAGGTTCTTCATGGAGGTAGCCAAAGATTTCTTAGCACTAAGTTGGGGGACCATGGAGAAGTGTGTTGAAGAGGTCTGTGAGGAGTATGGTGGATGCTAGGGTTAGGAAGGAGGCTGCTAAAGATCCTCAGTCTGTGAGGATGGGCTCCCCTTTGGGGTAGGTGGCATAGCTGTGACCCCATCTAACCCAGGCAGAGCCATGACAGCCCTGGGATTCCCCACTTCCATCCCCTGGAGGTGCTGAGTCAGTGGAATCCCTAACCACGCTGCTGCTACGCCATGGAGGCGCCCCACTGTGGTCCCCGCACTGAGCCTGGGCCCAGATGTGTGGTGGCAGTGGTGGGGCCTGGGAAGCGCTGAGCTCAGCAGGCAGGAAGTGCAGGAGGTGGGGCTTTCAGAAGCTCTGTCAGGAGGGGTGGGCAAGCACAGTCCAGATTGCTAATGGAGTACTGCCCAGCTCTGGAGCAGGCAGGAAAAGGAAGGAACACAGGCAGGTCAGGCCTGTCACAAGAACTCCACCTAAGCTAGCCCGGGCAGTCTTTTCAGCAACGGAGCGGGCAGTGTTCTAACCTCATCTTGCTGAAGGGAAACCCGGAGTACAACAGCAACACAAGTTGCCTAGCATCACATAAACCCTGGCGGCAGAGTGGAGACCATGGCCAGCGAGCAGAAGCCATCACACCCTGTACCGTTCTGGCCATACCCACTCTTCACTCACTCGTGCCCCATGCCAGAGCTCTCAGAGTTGAAGATGCAGGAGCCTGAGAAAGTGATGCCCAGAGACCATCCGATAGCACCCTAGGGGGGTGTACATATGAACAACCAAACCTAGGGAACAGTCAAGAGATGTCCTCATGACCCTGCTTCACACTGACGCGTGTGCACACAGCCCCTGTGTGTGCTCACTCCACGTGTTCATGCAGACGGGAGCACACACACAGCACACCTCTTTGTAGGATGGATGTGACCCCCCACAGAACTAGATTCCTGGATATATCCAAACACAGGTCCATCTTCTCAGAATATACCCTGGGAATGGGAATGTTGGATCAGTGGTAGAGCAGTTTCATACACAAGACTAGACTCACTCCCCAGTACTAAAAAAAAAAAAAAAAAAAAAACTGTATAGATTTGAGTGTGCACACACAGGCACGTGTATGTACATGTATGTCTGTGTACATGTGTGCACACAGACATACACATAAAAACACAGATATGTCCACTATGCAAGCCAAGATCCTGGCAGAATCTTGGCACACACAGGTATGCACACACTACCACACTTACACTCAGACGCATATGCAGCTATGCCGACATGTTTATATGCATTCAGCCCCAGAAAGCCCCACACATCAGCAAGTAGGGTATCCCATGGGACTGGGCTCAGTGCCCTCGCCCCAGATGGCATCGCCACGAGGTAATCAACGCTGCTAATCGCCACCAGCTGCCCTGGAGCCTGCTTGACGCTGCCGGGTGGGGCTCCCAAAGCCTCCTGGGCCTGGGGTAATGTGCACAGATGTTGGCAAAGCTCAAGAGCCTTTCCGTTACCCCAGCTTGCCACCGGGACTCCCCACATGGCAGGGGCAACCCTTGGGACTGGGGGAGGGTTCAGGGCCAACGTAGAACCCGGTCCCAGGACAGACCTGGGAGCCCCCACATATCCAAGCAGAAGTGACCCAGATGTCTCAGGTTTGCTCAGGGATCCACACATGCACACCCAGGTTTTGGCATAGATGAGCACAGATGCATACACACCCTGAGACGTATCACACCTGATGGATTGCTCGTCAGAGATCTGCTTCTGCTGCTTCCTCCCAGTAAATGCCACCATAATTCATTCTGATGCTCAGGCTGAAGCCTACACTTGGCTCCTGCCTCCCCTCCCCCACCCCCGTGCCTGTCCCCTCTACCCCCACAGTACAGACCACATCCATCCACGTCTTCTGTTCCCACCTTTGCCCAAGACACAAGCACCTTTTACCAGAACCACAGCAAAAGCTTTGGAGTGCTCCGCCTGCCGCTCACTACCCCCACCCTGGGCCCAAGCCCTGCAGACAGGAAGCTGCTTCCCCTAGCCTGTCAGCTGCCCTTCCGCTCTTCTCATTCTACCTAGAGTAAAAACCCAGTCTTGAGGGCCGGAGAGATGGCTCAGCAGTTAAGAGCACTGGCTGCTCTCCCGCGGACCTGGGTTTAATTCCTGGCACCCACATGGTGGCTCACAACCATCAGTAACTATAGTTCCCGGGGATCAAATGTCCTTTTCGTGCCTCCATGGGAACCAGGCACACAGACACACATGCAGGCGAAACAGTCTTACACGTGGAATAATAATAAATAGTTTTTAAAAATTGAGACCGCAAGCTTTGTCCCTCCAGCCTTACCAAGTCCTTCACGATCTAACCTCTGCTGCCGGCCCTCATCTTACCCCACGAGCTTCCTCCCACGTTCTTTCCAAACCATGACCCACCGCATTGGCTTGGCACAGGGATTTTCTACCTTTTCCTCTCTCTTCCCAGAGGGATCTGCCCCTAGTCTTTGCAGGCTGGCTCTTTGGTACCCAGGTCTCTACTGAGTGCCTTCCTGACTTCCCAGGGTGGAAGAGGTCCAGTGGGTCTTTGTCACATGGAAGTGGAAAGCTCTGCAGGGCTTTGGTGTGTGTCTGCATGTCAGCTTTTTAACCCACCCTGCCGGCCATTCCTAGGGCACCATGGCTGAGCTGGCATCTTGCAGATATTCACTAGTGATTGAGTGGGTTATACTTGTATCCTGTCCACCCTGCACCCAAATAGACTGCAGCTGCACGTTCAGGAGGCACACCACACACACACACACACACACACACACACACACACACACACACACACACACGGGGGGGGGGGGGGGGGGAGGTGCCCATGCAGACACATGCACACACAGCTCCTGAATCAGACAGGACTCTCTTCTTCATCCTTCCGCGGCTCTGGTGTCTGTCCTGTCTCATGGTGTCTGTCATCTCTTTCCTCCTTCACTGTGACCTTGTCCTTGTCTCTCTCTCACCGTCACCTCTATTTCAAACCCTCCCGTGTCTCTCTGCCTTGAGAGCTGTGTCTAAATCCGCAGTTCTCTCTTATGTCTCTGGGTCTCTCTGTCTTTTTCTCACGGTCCCTTTGAGTTTTGGTCCCCAGCTCCTGTCCCTGTCGCTCACTTTCATGCTAGTGTCTCTCTGCCTCTTGGTCTCTCTCTTTCTTCCTCCTGTCTCTGTCACTAAGCATCTCTCTCTGCCTCCAATATATCCTCCTGTAGTGTTCCCCACACCCTCACCCTCACCAAGGTCTTACTCTGTAGCCAAGGCTATCCTTGAACTCATGACCCTCCCACCTCCGTCTGCCGCCTCCTGCACCACCACGTGCAGCCATTGCTCTGTTTCTAAGTCTGGCTTTCTATCTTTGACTGTTCCTGTCTTTTATTCTCCACGCTCCTCCCTGCCCTAAATCAGCAACAGCACCACGTCCCACGGCTGCCCGTGTCCCTGGGGCAGGGAGAGTCATCTTTTACCACTGACTGTCAGTTTTATGGTCCTGTGGGGAGGGCCAGTGCCCCACTCTGCTAATGCCCACCTGTCCTGCAGAGTCACAGCAGACTAAGGCCTGGCGACGGTCACCTGCCACCCAGGCCTGGTCAGGGCATTTTCCTTCAGGTTGCTCATATTACCAGGCTTTTGCTCAATATGGCTACCTTGATTGTCCTAGAAAGGTGAGCTCGGATCCCAGGAGGCTGAGCTGTAGACATGGTGATGGCCAGTGCAGATGGATGCTGGGAGAGGGAGACCTTGAGGTTTCCTGGGTCCTAGCTCTGCTGGCCCTTTGGGCTCTTCCTACTTCTTTTGAATGAACCATGGAGAAAAGGCAGGTGCAAACATCACCTCTCCTTATTCTGCAACCCTAGTCCTCAGTCCCCATTGTAACAGAAGGTTAAACTGTCAATCCCAGCTTGACCCACCATGCCTGGTGTGAAAGCAGCTAAAAAGAACCTTACCTGGGGGCTGGGCAGATGGCTCAGCGGTTAAGAGCACTGGCAGCTTTTCCAGAGGTCCTGAGTTCAATTCCCAGCAACCACGTGGTGGCTCACAGCCATCTATAATAGGATCTGATGCCCTCTTCTGGCATGCAGGTGTACATGCAGATAGAACACCATATACATAAAATAAATAAATCTTAAAAAAAAAAAAAGAACCTTGCCTAACTGCTCATGGGTCTCAGCAGAGGGGCAGTTTTGCACCACCCCTCCAGACACACATGGACAATGTATGAAGACACTGTCTTAATAGAAGAAAAAAGTGCCACTGGCATCCAGAGTCGGGCCAGAGATGTTGCTAAACATCCTCCAGTGTCCAGGACATTCCTCCTAATAAAGAAGCAGCTGGTCCCAAAGTCAAGAGTAGGAAGCTGAGAAACCCTCCCTGCCTCCCAGGGCCAGTACAGCTCTGCAGAATCCATGACCTCCTTTAAACTCTGACCAGGGATGGGAATCATTAGAAGACCCAAGACTCCAGAGTTTGACCCTGCTCTTGCCTTTAATAACCTCTGCTAACATTTATTGAACCCATATCAAGCACTGGCTGGTACTGTCTACGGAAAACTCAATTTAGTCTCACAACACCATGGGAGGCCGCGGCACTATTACCAGCTCCGTTCTAAGGGCGAGGAAGCAGGCGGAGAGGAGGAGGATAATCAGCACAAGGTCTCTCAGAGGACACAGATGGAACACGGATTTGAACTGGTCATTTGGGGACAAGTCCAAAGGACAGAGCGCTATCCAAGAAAGAGCCCACACGACAAGAGTCCCAGCAAGGCCTTCCTTCCTTTCACACTCTTTTGTTAAAAGGGACACGCTACATCACTGAGCCCTCCAACCGTGCTGGGCAGTATGGCACTCCCACCGCATGGCACTGCCACAGCTGCCCCACCAGGACAGTGGGGACTCAAAGATTTACCTCTCAGAATGAGCCCTGGGAGCTCCGCTCTGCTCACGGCTTCTGTCAGTCGGGCTACGGCAGCCCCTTGAAGTAGTAGCTGCTGTCCCCTGGGAAGGGCTTGGTACAGAGTGTCGGGCTTCTAAATCCATCAAGTCCACCAAGTTCCCAGATGACACTGACCCAGAGAACCATGCTGAGAAGCCTGGGCAGGCATGATATCAGAGTTTGGACCTGGGCTTCACACCTTGCTCTGGCTCTTGCTGACTGTGTCTTGGGGTGATGACTTACCTCTTCCTCTCAAAGCATCGCCTCCTCTATCACTCATGGTCACCGAAAGAATTAAAGGAGATGGTAAGGCTGGGCTTGATGACAAGGGCCTAGACCCCCAGACACTCAGGAGGTGAAGTGGATCACAGATTCAAAGCTACTTGGGCTACACAGTGAAACTCTGTTAAAAAAAAAAAAAGTTTATTCACTTATAAAAAAATCAAGTAAGAATTGTCCTTGGGCTAAATGGGGTTGAATCCCACCCATACCATCTGTTTAGTATGGAGTTTTGACAAGTTACTCTCCCTCTTCTTGTTGGAAAAATAGCATTGTCCATACTTCACAAGGAGGGTTGCTAAGGGAGTACCCGTAAAGGACTGAGCACAGTTCCTGGAACCCAATAAACAGCAGCTATTCCAGACACACAGTGAGTGTCTGTAACCTCAGCACCACAGAACACACAAGCTCTTGGCGGCCTCCCTCTTTCTTTCTGCTCTCCCCTCGGGGTTAGCTTTAGGTTGTTTTCTCCTCCTTCCCACTTGGGGATGGGGGCGGGGAGCAACTGGGACCCGTCTCCCAGATGGGCACATCTGGGCAGATGCTCAGAGGAGAGAGGATAAAGAGGAGATCTGAGAGAGATGCTTGTGAACCAGTAAGCAGCGACTATTGATTGGTTAGAGTATCTAGTGCCCTTCTGCGCACCAGGCTTAGAAGGACCTGGTTTGGGTACCATTTCCCTAAAGCCAATGGCAGAGCCTAAGTGGGTTTTTTTTGTTCTTCAATACAAAGTATAAAGGAGGCACCACCACCACCACCCCTTTCTGAGGACCAGAGCCAGTGCCTGGTGAGGCATGAGAGGATGGGCGTAGCCAGAGACTCCTCCCACATTCTTTCTTTGCATGCAACAGCCTCAGACAGTTAGACTCATAGATCCACAAATTCGTAGAACCCTGGAATTTCTGGGTAGAGAAAAGCTCTGACTGATGTGGACCTTCCCTCCTTCCAGTGGTGCCCTCGGCTAGGCTGTGGGGGGGCCTGACAACTTGGCTAGCAAGACAAGCTGCAGCAGTGAGGCAGGCATGCATCCAGCTTTTCCATCAAGATAGAAAAGAAACGATCGGAGAGAGTCCGACCCCGGTTCTGCAATGTCCTGGCTTTGTTCTCGTAGGGCTAATTCACTGGGTTCTCTGAGCCACTGTCTCCATAGCTGTTGAATGGGGTGGTCTGTTGAGAGGATGGAATGAGACAAAATATGAAATGAAGCCAAGTCCATAGGCAAGACTCAAGGATGCTAATTATCACAGTGGTCATCGTCATTACTGAGGGGTCTGGTAATGTACTGAGGACTCTTGTCCTGTACCTCACAGCCATGTTCATCTGACATTTCCTCCGAGCCCTGGCTTCTGCCCTGTTTTATTATTTACCTAGTTGCCTCTCCGTAGCTTGAAGAAGCCAATGGTATTTCTGACAGATATGATGGCTTTTTTTCTGTCAAATGGCTGAAGTAACACCTAAAAAAAATAAAAACTGACATTGGGATATGTCAGCCTTGACCTTCAGGAAAGGCCTGACATCAGTATTTGGGGGCAAAAGAGGACAGGGATTGGAGTGGACGTGGGTTTTTGGGTTCAAGGCCAGGGTCTGCTTGGGTACATTTGGTTTTAGGTGCTCGGTGTCCCTTGGCCAAAGGGAAGGCTGAACTTGGGGACTCTGAGCCTATCCATCCCCCAAGTCTGGAACCTTGAGGACCCAAATATGCCTGCTCCTCAGGGTGACAAGTGGGTTGAGAAGCCAGACCTGTGTGAGGCTCAGTGTGCCACCCCATCCCCTAGCATTCAGGCCCAGGACATGCCTCAGTGTACCAATTGTTCCATATTCATCCAAGGGCCCCGCACCACTTTAGCTGAACTCCTTCAGGGAGCTGCACCCCCACCCCACACAGAGGAGAGACGTCAAGCATGGAAGCCAGCTGGCTGAGCGGGGACTGAACCAAGCGCTGCTCCCAATCCGTCGCTGCTACTTAACAGTTTTTATTTATTACCGCGTGTGATGGAGGAGCCAATACCACGCACTCATCCGGAGGTCCCAGGACATCGGTGTGGAGTCAGTCCTCTCACCTCCACTTGGGACTGGGGTTCGAACTCAGGTCGTCAGGACTGTGCAGCAAGTACTTTACTGGTTGAACCCTCCTGCCAGCTCCAGCTGCTACCTTTTAAAAGTAGTCTCAGCAGCAGCATAGTACTAAGTTTCATTGTTCTCACTTTACAGGTGAGCAAGCCATCATTCTGGTGTCCTCCTCGGCTTCACTGGACAGGCCCTAAGACGTGGCCAGCTAAGAGTGGCCAGCTAAGAGGCAGGACAAAGGTTCGAGTATCAGGCTCTCACACACTGTCTGCTGGGTAGTGGCCCCTTCATGCATTTGTAACTCGGTTTTCTCATCTGTAGAGTGGGAGTGTTTGTTCTAGAACCTCTAAGATTCCCAGATGGGCTATCTCTAGTCCAGGTCCACACCCAGAAGCCCAGAACAGTCTAATGAACTTGGGTGGTAGGGGCAGGTGCAGGCGTGATTGTCCAGCCAGGGGTGGGCTCAGCAGCCAGACACACAAAAACAACCAAATAAATCAGGCCAAGGAACTCCTAATCTTTCCCGGCTGTGCCTGCTACTGCTCACAGGGCCTGGAAGCAGGGCACCGCATGGCCAAGAGCGAGGTCTAGCCAAGAGACTCGGAGTGAAGCCGGGCCATCAAGACTGCCTCTGCTCCCGCGGGGGGTGCGAGAAAAGGCCCTCCGGACTGGTGACTCAGACCTCCCTGACCCCCTCCTGGGTGGGCACTTTCCAGCGCCTATGTCTATTTTTAGAACTGGCTCCAGGTCTAGAGCACAGAATAGCAGGAAAGGGGGTGGAGGAAGCTTGAGACGCCGGAGCAGCTCCTCCTTTGGGGCTCAAGCCTTGAGGCCCTCCAGCTGTCCACCTAGAAATGATAGAACCACGAGGGCGCAAGCGTCATCACCTATGGAGGGGGTGCGGCACAGGCCCAGAGATGAGTCCCCTTCTGCCCTCCCACCAGGCCTGGCAGTTCCAAAGAGCGGGGTGCGGCCTCTGTTAAGTGGGGCCAGGAGCCGCTGAGGTGTCTTGTCTATTGGACTGAAGGTCCCCTGGTGACTGCGCCGGCTAGAGAGAGAGCAGAGAGAGCTGCCAGGTTCACGAACCCAGATTCCCACCCAGCTGTTGGTCACGCCCCCAGCCTCACTTTAGCCACGCCCTTACTGACCACGCCCAGAACCGCTTTTGGCTTCCCTTAGGGTAGGCGAGTCTTCCTCTCCAGGGCCTCACGCTAAGCCCCGCCTCCAACTTGGCCCTGCCCACCCCCGGTCCACTTTCCACCCAGTCCCAAGGTCTAGAGGGCTTGGATGTCTGGGACATGGGGCAGATTTGAGAGGAATGAGCCCCCACCTTCAACCCCCGCCCCAGCCCCTCCACCCTGGCATTGGTTCAGAGAGGAAAGGCGTCGGGGTGGGGGATAGGAAGTCAGCAGGGGCGAGGTCATTAACGGGACACCTAAGGTATAGGACGCGTCTGCTTGAGCCAGACAGACTTAAGAGACTGGAGGGGCTGAGACCGCCCTGAGCTCAGGAACAACCTTGTATAGACAGCCCCGGGGTGCCACAGGATGGCGCTTAGGCCGATGCCTCACCACTAAGCTGAGACCCCGTTTCTGACCACTCGTGGGACCCGGCTTTTGGGAGGTCCAAGTCGAGGGCCATCCTTCTGGGGTGAGGGGCGGACGATGGGAGGCGGAGCCCGTTCTCCCGCACCCTCTAGTGGGAAGTTGAGGAATCGCAGAAGACAGAAGGGGGTTGGGGAGAGGCCCTAAGCCTCCGCCCTCTCCCTCGATCTTCCTTGAGGACCTGCATACCACCCTTCAGGGGGATATCCTCATCAACAGGGTTTCCCTCACTGGAAACAGGAGCCATCTCATGGGTGTATTCCAGCTCCAAGCTCTGTCTGTTCCTTGTTCAGGATTACTTCCAACCTCCTATCTGTCTATCCCAGCCGCTGGTCCCCGAAGCCCCTGCCAGCTGCCGCCTCTTCTCTTACTCTTGCCCCAGCTATTCCTGATAGACACACAGTGTTTCTACAACGGAAATCTAGCAGTGTAACTCTCGTGATTGAAATATCCCTATGGTTTCTCGGGGAGTCCAGATCAACTCCACACTTGGGACTTGAGTGGCCTCTTCCCCATTAACCCCACCTTGTGTGGACTTCATCCCTCTGGTGGCTCCTTCTGCCTTTCCATCCCATCTGAGCACTCCCTGAGTTGGCCTAATCCTTGCCATTTGAGGGGTGAGCCTCATCCTTACCATCTGAGTCCCCAGCACACCTCCACCGCTCACAGAGCAGTCTCCACCTAGGACTCCAGCTGCCCGTCATTCTGCAGGGCAGCTTATGGAGATAGTAATTGCTTTGCTTTTCCTGTCTTCCCCCTCCCACTTCCAAGCTGGTAGGCAAGGTCTTTGATTTTCCTAGCCTGGGGGAACTGTGCTGGGTAGCACACAGTGGCTGCTTGAAGTCTGATGGCTCCCGCCTACTTTTGAAAAAGCTGACCTTCTGGAAGCAGCTGTGCCAGGTGTTTTCAAGGGAGGAGCAGGAGAGGACAAAGAGAGAAGAGATTGGCAACTGGTTGCACAGGGAGCAGCAGGGGACGGGGGGGGGGGGGGTGTGTACTGTGAGTAGAGATAGATGTCCTTGATAGATGACAAGGTGGGGGGGTAGTGCACCGGGGGAAACTGGGGTCTGGGTACTGAGATACTGGCCTCACTTTCCCTAGGTGCCAGGGGAAGAGCTGGGTCAATGATTCTCAAGAACCCCACAGGGACCAGCACCGCAGGCCTCTCCATGGGGCTAACATGAGCCAGGGCAGGAGGCAGCTCTTCCTCCGTGCAGGCAGGAGCATCCGATCCTTGCATGAGCCTGTGGAGAAAGAAGGAGAGGAGTCCACCAGGGATGGTTGAGATGGAATTTTCTGCAAACTCCCAGGAGAAGGCTTAGAATGAATCAGATTGAAGGTTTTAAGAGAATATGGACACAGGGTATTTCTTGGGCCAAGATTCCTACCTGCTACACCTGTCTGTGTGTACCTCGGATACAGAGCTGAGACACATGTGTTTCATTCAGATTTGTCACCTCAGGCCACAGCGTGGGGTCTGGCTTATAGTTAAGTGCTCAAAATGGTTTGTTGTTGTTGAATTCACTTTTTCTCAGTAAAGTCAAGAACTCTAGTCTGTTTTAGTGGGGTACACGAGGGTACCCCTACAGCCCTGCGGTGGGATGTATGAGGATATCCCTATAGCTCTGCGGTGGGATGCATGAGGGTACCCCTATAGCCCTGCGGTGGGATGTATGAGGGTACCCCTATAGCCCTGTGGTGGGATGTATGAGGGTACCCCTATAGCTCTGCAGTGGGGTATGAGGATAACCCTATAGCCCTGCGGTGAGATGTATGAGGATAACCCTATAGCCCTGCGGTGGGATGTATGAGGGTACCCTATAGCCCTGTGGTGGGATGCATGAGGGTACCCCTATAGCTCTGCAGTGGGGTATGAGGATATCCCTATAGCCCTGCAAAGAAGCTAATACACAGTCCCCTCTCCAGGCCCACCAAGCCTCCTGGGGTCGAAGCCCACCTCCCTCACAGCCTGTCTCTGCAACCCACCCTCCATGCAGGCTTCTCTCCAGCCAAATGGCACTGTTTGTAATTCTCCAAACTTGCCAGGTTGTTTCATGCCTCCATGCCTTTGCTTATGCGGCATCTCCGCCTCTGGTGCCCTTTCCCCTCTTTCTGCCTGCTGAGCTTTCAATTAGTATAAGTTCAGCACAAGTCTTCCCTTCCCCATCTTCTCTAACATTCTACCCGTCCCTGCAAGGCAGAACAGACCCCCTCCTGTTCACATCCATGTCTGTCTCCTCTGCAGGCTGTATCCTGGGCTTCTCTGGTATAGCATGTCTCTGTGCCCAGCATAGTGACATGGCTTTCTGTCCCCCTTGGACTATTGGTGTGACCTAAGCATCCCTCTGGCCTCAGTTTCCCTCTGTCTGCACAATGGACCTCAATGGTCCCTGGGTTACCTTCTTCCCTCATGTGAGCTTGGTGGTGATAGCATGTAAAACCTGTGTCCCTGCAGGCCAACTGAAGGCCATGCGTGCTCAGACATGTAGATGCACATAGCCAAGCACACAGCCACCTGGGAGCAAGCCCCTACTAAGCAGTCGCATGTGACCCACACATAAAAGTATGTGGTCTTCTGGATGCAGGTGCTTGGTCCTCCCAACCCCCCATCGCCAGTCAGCCAACTGGCCTTGACAGTGAAAAATTCAGAAGCAGTCAGTGCTGCCAGTCCAGTAGCGAGTTAATATTCAAGGAACGAGCCTTCTGCAATAGGCATGCCCTGAGGCTGGTGTCCTGTGGGGCTCCCCCTTGCTGAGGCCTGCAGAGGCTTTGGCCTCCTACCCCACCCACCCCAGCTGTAGACCCAGACACAACCTGCCTGCAGCAGGCCAGCCACCAAGACCCAGACCCTTAGCTCCGTTTTGCTTTCTGGGCACTTCCTTCCCGATGTCTCCTCATTCCTTCATTCAGGATTGTCTCTGAAGTTCCTATGATGTGCTCCTCTGACCCTGCTCTTTACTCAGGAGCTCACAGGCCAGTGGGGGAGACAGGAAGAACATACTAGATATAATTTCACGCCAAAAGAAATAGTACTAAGGAAAGAGTAAAATGATATGACATTTTTTTCCCTCTGTGTACCAGTTCTGGCTGTCCTGGAACTCATTTTGTAGTCCAGGCTGGCCTCGAACTCACTGAGATCCACCTGCCTCTGCCTCCTGAGTGCTAAGATTAAAGGTGTGCACCACCACCACCTGGCTAAATGATGTGATTTTTAAAAAGTTGATTCAGGACCAGTGAAATGGCTCAGTGGGTAAGGGCATTTACTACCCAGCCTGACTTCCTGGTTCATTGCTGGAACCCACATTGTGGGAAGAGAGAACTGAGTCCCACAAGTTGTTCTATGATCTCCACATGCACATAATGATATGTGCATGCTCACACACACAATAAAATTTATATATATATATATATATATATATATATATATATATATACACACATATATAATCGTTATTATTGTTCTTAATGATTCAAAGAGTGCAAGAGACAACCATGCACTTCTGGGAAACACTGTAGCTGTCATCAAGAGTATGTTAGGAGGCTGGCGAAATGGCTTAGTGATTAAGAATGTTTATTCTTACAGAGAACTCTGGGTTGGTTCCTAGCACCTGCATGGTGGTTCACAACCATCTGTAACTCCAGTTCCAGGGGATCTAGTGCCCTCTTCTGACCTCCAAGGGTACCAGGAAGGTATGTAGTGCACATACATACATGCAGGAAAAACATTCATACACATAAAATAAATAAATCTTATGTATTTATCTTCTTTACTAAATTTTTTCCATATGATATATTTTGATCATATTTTCCCCTCTTCCAGTTCCCCTCAGATCCTCCCCACTTCCCCACCCACCCAACTTTATGCTCTTTTTCTTTCTTAAAAAATAAACAGAATAGGCCAGGTGGTGGTGGCGCACACCTTTAATCCCAGCACTTGGGAGGCAGAAACAGGCGGATCTCTGTGAGTTCGAGGCCAACCTGGTTTACAGAGCAAGTTCCAGAGTAGCCAGGACTGTTACACAAAGAAACCCTGTCTAAAAAAATCAAAATAAAAATATCAAAACAAGAAACACGCAAAAATTCTACAAAAATGAAAATAAAAAATAAACAAGGAAAGACCAATAAGACAAAAAAATGCCCAAACAGAGCAAAATGAGACAAAAAAATATCGTTGATTTTGTTCTGTGCTGGTCATCTACCCCTGGGGAATGGGCCTGCCCTGAAGTGTGGTTAATATACCCAGTAAAATTCCGCTGGAGAAAACTGATCTTTCCTTTGCCAGAAGGTATCAACTGCAGATACTTTCTTGGTTAGGGGTGGGACCCTGTGTCCACTTGCACCTCTCAGTCCTGGGACCCTGTCCGGTTTGAACTTGTGTAGGTCTTGTGCATGCTGCCATGGTGTCTGTGAGTTCATCCACGCATCAGTGGAAGCCACTGTTTCCATGAAGCCATGCATCACCTCTGGCTCTTGTAATTCTTCCACCTCTTCCACATAGATTCCAGGGCCTTGAGGGAAGACATCCCATCTAGGGCTGAGTGCGCCAAAGTCTCTCACTCTCTGCACATCATCCAGTTATGAGTCTCTGTGTGAGTTCCATTTACTTCGAGAAGAAGCTTTTCTGATGAGAGCTGAGTGGGCACTGATGTATGGGTAAAGCAGAATGTCATTAGGATTCTTTTTATTGTTATGTTCCTTTAGCAGAAGAATAGTATTAGATTTTACCTTAGGCCTATGACCTATCTAGTCTCAGTTCTTGGCCACTTTAGCAGTGTCAAGCATGTGTCCCATCTCGTGGAGTGAGCCTTAAAGCCAATCAGAATGTGGTTGGTGACTCCTGCAACATTGGTACCGCTATTGCACCAGTGTGTCTTTACAGGCAGGTCACTGTTACAGATTAGAGGACTAGTAGGTGGGGGATATTGATGATCACCGTCCTCCTCGGGGAGTGTGCAGAGTACCTTCCAGTGTCATGAACACTGGTCATTAGGGGAGAAGTATCTCGTTAGGCACCGGCTCGACGTCTCTGTGTTCAATGACATATGTAAGTCTTGTCTTCAGCAACAGCGCTTTACCACCAGGTTGTGGCAGGTAATAGCCTTGGCAATAGCCTATGATGTTTGGAGTTTCCCCAGAGCCTCTCTGGCCAGTGACTCAACAAGATGCAACCCATTCCTGGCTCTGGAAGTTTTACTTGGTGGCATAAGATGTCTAGTTGTGGAGTCTAGATGTCTCTTCTGCTATTTGGTGACTCCATTTAGGTTCATTTCACATATGTATACATTTTAGGACACTTCTGCAGTAGTAGATTTCCACACAGCTTTCCAAATGCCCTTTAGTATCATTGTCCCTCCCCGTATTCCTCCATTTACCCTTCTCAACCATTCCCTTCCACATTTAATCCTCCCATTCTAGTTCCCCGTTGTCTCTCCAGGACAATGTATCCTAATTCCACTTATTTGAGAGACCCTCTCCTCTCCTCTAGCCCCTTACTAGGTAGCTCACCTCTGTGGTTATTCAGATTATAGTCCACAAATGGAAGGTTTGAAAGCTAGCATCCACATATAAGAGAAAATATATAATATTTGTCTTTTGATGTCTGGGTCACCTCACTCAGGCTATTTTCTAGCTCCATCCATTTGCCTGAAATTTTCATAATTCCATTTTTCTTAACAGTTGAATAATATTCCATTGTGTGAGTGTATCACATTTCCATTACCATTCATCAGTGGATGGACATCTAGGCTGTTTCCAATTTCTGGTTGTTATGAACACAGCAGCAATGAACGTGATTGGACAAATGTCTCTGTAGTAGAATGTGGAGTCCTTTGGGTATATACCCAAGAGTGCTATAGCTGGATCTTAAGCTGTATCAATTCCCAGTTTCCTAAAGAACCAATGCACTCTTTTCCACAGTGGCTGTACCAGTTTGCACTCCCGCCAGCAATAAATAAGTGTTCCCCTGGCCCTGCATCCTGGACAGCAGAAATGGTCATTTGCTGTAAATATTTAAAAAGCCAAAGAGTGACCTGAACATGGCAATACACATCTGTAATTACAGAAGTTGGGAGGCTGAGGCAGGAGGATCACAATTGAGTTCAAGACCAAACATAGTTTGACCTGTGTCCAAAACAACAAACTATCGGGAAGCAGAGAAAAGGGAGATGTAGGAAGTCTTTGGAGCAGAGGATACAGCAAATTCAAAGGCCCAAGCAAGAGACAAACCATGAAACAAGTTCCAGGGGCAGCCAAAGTAGCCACAGTTGAGTCTGAGAAGAGCGGTAGACATGCTGGTGAGCAGTGGTGGGTACCAAGTCGGGCTGGGTCTCTTGGGCTGTGACAGAAGACTTACACTCATTCAAAGAGCAATCAGAGGCCCCTGGGAAGACTACCTATGGCTTCCCCCAGCTTTCTCACCTTGGTATCCTTCTTAGAGACTGTATATTCCTCCTCTCTGTGTTATCAATGCCCCACGTGTGGCCCAGCACAATGTTTACTGAATGGCCAAGTCACATTCTCCCAGCACAAAGCTTGACTCAAAGGCCCAGAGTAGATCATCTGAGTTACTGAGGAGTCATTGGACAGCTCAGGACAGGGGTCATCTGGACCAGGTGAATACATGTAACTATCCTATCCATTTAGAAGAGTCTGGCCTTTCCATTCAGGGCCATAATGGAAGCCACACCAGCCCATGAAGCAAAGCACATTCACCTATCTGAAATAAAAATAACATCTTTGGAATTTTAAGTAGCAAAATTCTGGATATGTTTATCACAGCATAATTTTATACATTGTGGCTGCCTGGCTGATGTGTTCCAAGTTGGACATAGACTGCCCACCGAGTCACCCTGGGCTAGGTGTCAGGCCTTGCCAGACAGTGCCCCCAGTGATATGGTGTTTCTCGGAGAGGCACAGTACACCATCTGATCCACAGACCTGACAAAAACAAAGTGGAGGGGCTGGAGATGTAGTTCAGCTGGTAGAGCGATTATCTAGCGCGCCGGAATAACGCGCCGGAAGCCCTGGGTTCAATCTCCAGCTCCACATGATAGCTCATACCTATAATCTTACTACTCCGGAGGCAAAGGCAGGAAGATCAGACATTCAAGGTCATTTTCTGCTACCAGGGAACAGACATGGGTACGAGCAATCGGTTCCAAAGCAGGAGGGGTCTATGTAGTAAGATCAAAGCCTGTCTGGGCTACATAAGAGCCTGTGTTGGTGGGAGGTGAAGGGAGACCAGCCCAGCCTTGAAGGGAGCCCAGCCCTTGCTTCAACCTCCTCCTCTTTCTTTTCCTTCCTTGTATTTTTTTTTTCCTCCTGGACTGCATTCTGAGCCTCTAAGCTCAATACTTCCCCCACCACCACCAGTCTGCCCTCTAGAGAGAGACCCTCATCTCAGGGTCTTCATATGGATTCCACAGCATCATCTACTCTGTGCATGGACCCTAAGGGAATTAGACTCAAGTCCCCAGCTAGGAGAAAAGTTGACATACCCCCAACCCCCCCATACACACACACCTCACTGTCCTCTCAGGAAACTCGGATAGGAAGCAGGGTGTCTCAGAAACAGCACCCCTGTACAGGCCAGCGTCTCCCAGCCAACGCCAAGCCGAGCTGAGCCTCGAATGCATTCTAGCAGCCCACCCCAGAGCGGGCAGTGAGTGGGTTGAGGCAAACAAGCCTGAGGAAGCGGGAGTGGGAGGGGGCTGCCGATCGATGGCATTAACATGGTGCCCAAATTAAATATTGACTTTCCTGGTTGACTCTAGGGACGCCTGGATTGATAGCTGGAGCTGTGCAGTGCCACCATGGCAGAAGGGGGCATACCAGCCTGGAGTAGGCACTATGGGAAGCTGAGGCCTGTGGGGAGGGTTCCCCCGCTCTTGCCTGCTTAGGAGGAGCAGAAGCAGAGGCTGCAGCGGGGAGGGACTTGTTCCTCCTTCTCATGGAGCCCAGCATCCTCCTCCCACAGGCCTTAGACCCCAGGCTTTATCAATTGCCCCCACCCACAATACTCCCTTCCTCCCCTCTCCAGGAACTGTGGCTGGCCTACAGCCCAACCAATGAGCTTAAATCGATCCCTGTGATGAGCCCCATTACTGGGTCTCGGGACCCTGCCTCAGCATGGTAGGGCTGGTTATTTCTCATTATGTAGGAACTTGGCAGGGAGTTGGGGGCGGGTGAACAACATTCTCTCCAGAGAATTCACCTTCAGCGTCCACAGCAGGCCCCGGGCTTTCTCTCCCCTTTTCAAAGCTTTGTGTCAGGAACTGTCTACATCGCTTTCATTTCTTCCCCTCCTACTCGCTCAATAGCCCGCTCCAACCCAGCTTCCCGCCACGTCACTGTCTCTAGCCCTCCTGGGTTCCAGCCCTGTGTGTCCAACCACCTACCCTCTCCTGATAGCTCCCCTTAAGTATGTTAGGAACATGCCCAAGGCCAAATCCACGACTGTCTTTCCCAAAGCAGTTTTTTTTTTTCTTTTTTTAGATTTATTTATTACGTATTCAAGGTTCTGCCTGCGTGTATGCCTGCACACCAGAAGAGGGCACCAGATCTCATTATAGATGGTTGTGAGCCACCATGTGGCTGCTGGGAATTGAACTGAAGACGTCTGGAAGAGCAGCCAGTGTTCTTAACCTCTGAGGAGCCATCTCTCCAGGTCTTCTTGAGCTCCTAAGCCAGTGGCATGGTGGGTAAGAGAGCGGCCTGAGAGCCTCACTCCTTGCCTTGCCCCACCCACAGGAAGGGGCACGCACACAGCCCACCTTCCTCCCCAGCCACAGCCCCTATACGGTTCCCTTCCGGCGGATGGCTTCCCTGCCTCTGCAGCCTCCTTCACTCTTTCCCCCACCCACCCAGAGAACCCTGTTAATATGCAAATTTCGCCACGTTGCGCCTCTGTCCACATCCTCCTTAACTTCCCATGTTCTTCTTGCCCTACGCACTGAGCATGTGCCTTCAGGAATTAAAAGGTCGGTGATCATACTGGAGCAGGTGGCCTTAAGGGAGTGAGAGGAGGAATATGGAGGTACTGGGATTGGCTTTAGAAAACCTCAACATGGCCCCCATCAAGTAGCCAGTGGGCATGAGGAAGCCCAGAGAACAAGGAGTCCAGAGGCAGAAGTCAGCAGCAACTGCCATAGGTCTTCCCTCAGGCCACCTAATTTCCTTTTAATTGGTACCTAATGAAAGAAAATTAAACCCAATTGAGTTTTAATGTGTGCATTCGAATACCAGCCCCAATTTGTTTGCTCTCTTCCAGGACCTGGGGTTTCAGGTGAAAGATAGGGTGAGGGCTAGGAGAAAGGGGACCTTCCTGCCCCCAAGGCAGTCAGATCCCAGCCTGCAGGTATCCTCGGGACTGTCTCCTACATTCCCACAACACCTCTGCCCCTACCCAGATCTCCAGGACACCAGATTCCATGAGCACTGACTTGGCGATGTGTTAGGAATTTATCCTACCTCACCTCCTGGGACCCTCCCTGGTCCTAGTGGGGACTGTCACAGTGAGGCTCCTCCTTTTCAGAGGATACCATACGGGCTTGCCCAGATACCATACGGGCTTGCCCAAAGGTACTGCCTCTGTTCTGCCTATGATACGCTGCACCACATGATGGGCACCAGCCACATGTGAGTACTGAGCATGTGTAGTATGGCATCGAGATGTGTGACATATGCACACGAGAATCCAAGTATGAAAAAGGACACATGAGGCAGCGGACTGTGAGTTCAAGGCCAGTCTGAGTTATGGAGCAAGACCCTGTTCTGACTAAAAATAAATAAATAAAAGCCAACTTCCTTGGTAATTTTTATACTGATCTTACATTTTTAAAAAGGTGTTTAAGCACGTTATAATGGCATGTTCCTGCAATTCTAGTACTTGAAAGATGAAGACATATGAAGATCAGAAGTTCAAAGCCAGCCTTAGCCTTTTAGCAATTTTGAGACCAGCCTGAACTACCCAAGACTATGTCTCCCCCAACAAAAAAATTCATAATTTTAATATTTTGTGTTAAATATATAGTTACAGTTATTCTCAACCTTTTAAAACTTGTCTTTTCAGGCAGAGTCTCATTTTTTAGTCCAGGCTGGCCTAGAATTATGTAGCCTAGGCTGGCCTTGAACTCATGGTAATCTTGTCTCAGACTCTTGTGGGGCGATTTCAGGTGTGGGCCACCATACCTGGCTTAACTTTAAAGAAAAATTCTTTAAATGGCTATCTGAAAATTGCAAACATGATGTATCATTTCCAGGGCCTTCTCTCAGTGGAAGAAGGCATGGTGTGTCTGCCATAGGAGCCCGGTAGCTACAAGGTAAGGACAGGTGCAGAGCTCCGTGGGCAGGGAGTCTTGCCTGCTGTCTTGACCTACCGAGTCCTTTCAGCACCATGGGCAGCACCCCACGAGGGGTAGTGGAGATCCCACAGAAGTCCAAGGACTGCTAAAGGAGCATTTAGTGCCTACAAAACTTCCCCCAACTTCCCTCCTCACTCCTACCTCCCGCCACTCAACACTACCGCTGAGCCACACCCCAGCCGGTTAGAATGCTTGCCTAGTATTCGCAGGCTCTGGGTTTGATCCCTTTCAAAAACTGTAGGGTGGATGAGGAGAGCAAGGCTCAGTGAGCTCTATGAATTCTGTCCTCTTTGTTTACTGTTTTTGGTTTTTCAAGACAGGGTTTCTCTGTGTAGCCCTGGCTGTCCTAGAACTCGCTCTGTAGGCCAGGCTGGCCTCAAACTCACAGAGATCCACCTGCCTCTGCTTCCTGAGTGCTGGGATTAAAGATGTGTGCTACCACTGCCCTCAAATTCCATCCTCTTAAAAGTCTGCTGAGATCGGCTTTCTGTTCCATGACTGAGTGCACATGCCTGAACCAGGTGGATGCACATGGTAGCCATTCTGTGTGACCATGGCAACAGTAATAATGCACACAGGCTGTAGGGGCCCAATGAGTGGTGTTTGCTGAGCCCAGGGGCTCAGGGACAGTGTTACAGTCTCAGACAGGAAGAATGGAGTTTGCCAATTCAGTTGGTAAGAGGAGAGGTGGGAGGAAAGTCATGGAGGTGAGAGAAAGGTCAGGAGAGATGGGAAACAGCCATGTCCCAAGAGCTTTGCCTTCTTGGCTGATCCTCAGACCACACATGGCATTGCACTGGGCAATGGACCACCAGATCTGTGGTGCCGTGTATGTGAAGAACTGGAGACTGGAGGCAAAGAACGTGAGGATGATGAAGGAACATTGAAGTCCGGGAAAGAAATGCAGAGTGTTAGAAGTCAGCGCAAACGGACTGGCCATCAGGCCAAGGATGGGAGCTCAAGTCTGGCTGGACATGTGGTTTGAGTGGCAGCATCCTGAAATGCTCTGGGTTCAGTCTCCAGTCTCTCCCTTCAAAACAAGGGAAATTCAGACAATGTCCAGTGACCTGCCCAAGGTCATCAGGCAGGCCAGTGCCTGTGGAAGCGGGGACTGGGGGCCAGGCAGGGGCACAGCCCCAACCTAACAAAGCTCAGCCCCTGCCCATGGACCTGGTAGGTCTCAAAACTGTCAGGCGCTTCTACTGGCAGCTGTGGCTGCTGAGGGAGCAGAGTCAGCATGGTGGACCCAATTTCAATGAGAAGAGAGCAAGCATGGAGTGGGGGGATCGCACCTCACAGATCAGCCCCAGAGAGCCCACAGGAGGTGACAGCTGGTTCAGCCCAGGGCTGGAAAGGCAGGAACAGGAGCAGAGGGAAAGTCAGTAAGAAATCCATTAGAGGTGGTGGGGGGCAGCTGAAGAATGTGGCAAGGGTGTGAAGTGGGATCTGCTGGCAGAGACGCAGGAATTTGTTTGTGCAACCCCATCACCCGCTTCTAGGAACAAGCATCCCCTCCCCACCCCGCCGACTTTGAGACTAGTTTCCCTCACCAGGGCTCCTAAAGAGGCTGCCAATCACAGTTCTTGGGACGAATCAAATTTTTTTTCTTTCCTTGGACATTTTCTAATTGGAATTCAAGAGAAAAATTTCTTCCCCTTTGGGGCCAAGGCAGAGTGATGGCAGGGGAAGCCTTGGAGCCCAGGAGGCGAGAAAAAAAAAAAAAAAACTAGCTAAGAGAATGGAGCAAGCAGGGAGGGGATGGAGCTCGCTGAGACTCAGCCCATCACCCACGGCCAGCCTTCTACACCCACGTCTGTCCTTGCCCTGTGTGTGTATTCCTGAGTGAGCAAAGCGCCCTGTGCCTCGCTGGCTGATACTAGGTTCTACGTCCTTTCCACCACATCCCAATTAGTCACTCACAAGCTGTGAGGGATTGGTCTCCTCCTCCCTCCCCTACCTCCCTTGGTGGCCAGGGACCAAACCCAGTGTCCCCGTAAGCTGGGGGAGCTGGGAAAAGCCCCAAATCTCTGAGCTTCGATTTCCTCATCTGTAAAACAAGGAACTTAGACACTTGTCTGGGACTCAATCAGAGCCCCCAGTGACCACTTTGTATAACTGAACCCCAGGGAGAGGACAGGGTACTAGGGTTAGGAGCACAGTCCTGGGAGGACTCTATTCCCACACCTCCTCTGACCGGGACCTACTTCAGGAAGGATTCCAACGGGACTGAGAAGCCTGTGCTGAAGCCTGCAGAATGGAAAAAGTCCACACCCTTCCTGTAGCCAGTCTGAAGCCATCAGCTGTGATAACCCACCCCAGTGGTCAGTCCTTTCTTCCTAGATTCCCATTCCCTCAGCTCCCCCAAGGGCCTAGATTTTGTCTCAAGAGCCCCTAAGGGTCCAGAGGTGGGCGTGTTACTAAACGACCAGGCTAGCAAGCAATGCCCGTAGCCACTGCTGCATCTTTAGCTCCTGCAAGAATCCTAGCACGCACCACGAGACCTTCCACATGCTGATCCCATGCCCCCTTGTACTGGCGCCCAGGAACTCGGACGTGTGAAGAATACAATCCAGCCACGAGCCTCAGAGCCCCGCCCTCCAGCACCAAACTAGCCTTTGCTTTCCCAGCCCCAGCCCCATACCACACCAGAGGCTCCACCACAATCCAGCTCCTCACAGCTCCACTGCAGCTGTGAAGGTAACTCCCAAAACGCCGAGCTGAAATGCAACCTCCACCAAGCCTGAGTGTGAACACAGGCTCTGCCTTTGACCGTGGCCCTGGGCACATCACTTCCAATCTCTTACCTTCATTTTTGTAACCACAAAGTGTGCAAACTTTCCAGCATGGATGCTTCGAAGAATTGGGGACATGTGTGTGTGGTGTTCCTAACACTCCTGTCCCCTGACAGGACAACCCAGTGCGAGCAGCCTGGGCCCTGCCCCAGTGAAAGGCAGCCATGCCTGGGACACTCCCTCAGTCGCCATCCCACACTGCCCAGGTAAGGGGTTGGTACAAACAGAGTAAGGGGCCAAAGTCAGGCTCAGCATGCAGCCAGCCCCTCTCCGCCAGGCTTGGCCTGACCCCATCACACAACTACAGACCTACAGGAACGAAGAAGTCGGGGTCTCAGGCCCGGGCTCGGCTTAGGAGCGGCAAACAACAGAGCAAGCCAAATCCACAGAGTGAAGTTTATTCCCAACAAAGTTTCCCTCCCCCCTCCCCAGCCCAGGACAGGGACAGACAGGCCGGGGCAAAGAAGAGCCTCCAGTGGGTGGCTGCTGAGGGACCTCTGAGAACAAAGAGGGGCCCTGGCCCCCAGGTCCTGCCAGTCTGGCTGCCCCCAGCCAGGCTGAGTCCTCTGCACCTCCTGCCCAGCCTCGGGAGGGGGAGGGGCGCTGGCTCCTGGTAGTTCCAAAGTGGAGTGTGAAAATAGATATATATTTCTGTGCAGTGGGCAGTCCAGCATGGCACTCACACCTCTGTCTGGAAGTCGCCGTCTGGCGGTTCTGTGGGCTCCCAGGCTGCTGCCCGGTGCAAGGCCAGCCGCTCTCGGGGCTTGGGAGGCAGTGAGCCCAGTGTCATAGATTTGAAGGTGCTCCAGCTTTGATGTCTCCTGTGCTGGGACAGGCCAGGGCGTTCCCCGGGGCTGGGTTTCTCCTGTGGAAGGAGGAGGGTGAGCCTGTGGTACCGGTACCCTCTCATCCAGCGTACAGAGCAAACCAACGATGTCCCAGGAGGGTTGAGACTGCCCAGTGGCACCCAGTGGCACCCAGTGGCCAGGTGTCAGGCTAGCTTCTGAGCCTTATTGACGGCGACTGCAGGGGCATTCCTGTCTACGCGCCCTCCTTTTCCAACTGTGGGGGGCCCTGCTCGTGTTTGCTTTCTGTGGCACCTTCCCACCCCCATGCACCCCTAAAACCGCTGCTTATGGCAGGCAGGCCCTGGGTAAGGCATAACTCTATGATTACCCAGGCAAGTGAGGAGAGCAGGACAGGAGCCCCTCAGAGCCCGGGGCCCCACCTCAGGGACCATGCGCTCGGTGCTATGGGGCAGGGGCAGCAGCAGGAGCCCTCACCTTGGCTGAGGACTGGCTACGGTAGCGGTCAAAAGTGTGGAACTTCTGGTTGAGTTCATGGTAGAGTTCCGAGTGCCGTTTCCGGGTGTGCATCACCTTCTAGGGGCCACTTGGGGGTCAGAGGAGTGCGCTTCTCTGGGCAGCACTGTAGACACCCCTCAGCCCCTCTGCTCTGGGCCTGCTGGGCCCTCTGGGGCAAGGCTAGAGTGTGTTCTTGTCTGTCTGTCTGTCTGTCTGACCCACTCTCTCTCTCTCTCCCTCCCTCACTACCCCCCCCCCCATTTCTGCCTCAGAGCAGAATAGTGGGGGAGTTGACAGGGAATCCAGAGGCTTGGTGACCCCAGGACCGGGCTCTGCAATGGGACTTGGGGTACTTTTAGGAATCGACCTTCTGGGGACACCCCCACCCCCCAGCACCAGCACTCACCTCAAAGTCCAAGTCTGAATACCGAAGCTTCTTTCGCTACGGAGCAACAAGCAGGCCATGAGAGCAGAGCTTTGCCCAGGGACCCTTGGGCCCCAGGACTCTACAGCACCTTCCCCCACCCAGAGCCTAGAGTTGAGAGTCGTTATCTTATGGGCTAGCCCTTGGGGTCACAGCACAGCAGCAGAGGTCCGCAATGCACACGTGCGGGGGAGATTGCTGCGGGAGCGCACACGCGGACGGAAACACAGGTCAGCTGTGAAGAGGCAGGACACCACCACATAGGGCCACACAGCCCACACTTGTTTTCTGTGCCCTGGATTCTAGCCTTCTCTCCTGCCTCATATGCCCTCCCCTCTCCTTGGAACCCCGCCCTTGCCCTGCAAACAGGATGTTGGCCTTCCCATGCCCAGCCTATCTGCCTCCACCTGGCCTCTTTGGACTCCTTGCTTCCTCACGCTCTTCTGGCCTCACCTGGCCAAGGCCACCTTCAAGGCCCCAACCAGCTCAGTGACATCCAGCGCCACTCAAGGAGACCTCAGAGTCTTAGAATGCTGGGATTGAGAGGACTCGGGAGACCCAGGGCAACTGTCCCAGTGAGATGGGGAAACTGAGACCCAGGAAGGGGAGGGAAGGGATTGGCTGCTTGGCCCCAGACCCTCAGAGGTGATGCTAAGACCGTGCTGTGGATTTCCTCAACCTGACTCCACTCTCCTGATTTTCCTCCTACCTTCCCACCGTCTCTGCCTCCGCCATGCACCCTGCCTCTCCATCACTATGCCTTGCCCATCCCTAGCTACCTCTCTTTCTACAGGTAACGGCTCCACTGTCCCCACCCACAGTGCTCCAGAGGCAATGGCAGACCCACGCCTGTACCTCCAATGGGCCCGTACTATTCTGGACACCACCTTTGACCCCTCGCGCTTCTGCCACATTTATTACTACCTCCCACACAAGAAGGCCGCCTGCCCACCTGCCCGCCCTGCACTGGGCCCTCCCCAGTGGTCCAGCCATGGGCAGGTGCCCACGGAACAAAGCCTACCCCAGCGCTGAGCACACTGCCTCCCATCACTGATGTCATCTTTTCTGTCGTCTCTGTTAACGCCTTCCTGTTCGTTGCCATCTGTGGCAGGAGCAGGCACCAAATGTTCAAGGAACATTTTAGGCACAAAGCTAAACTTGTGACCCCTTAGCTGCTAACTCAATTGTCTTTGTGCAGAGGACAGAGAGCAACTTTTCCAGGCTAGACACAAGCAGCTAATTGTGTATAAGCTGCAACTCCAACCTCTTGCCTTATCCACATCCCCCTCATTCCTCCAGTTAGAGTTCTAGAATGTCCTGGAGTTCTACTTTGGGTTTCCACTAATCTGCGTGTTCCCAGGGATGGTCTGCAGGGGGCAGGCCAGAGGAAACAGTTGGGGGGGCTACCATTTTCTCATTCGAGGTCCAGGGCAGCACCCAGGGCCAATTTCTGTGCTAACAGCATCTCCCAGTTTCCCCGCACACAGGAATAAAAGGCTTGTATCACCCCATTCTCCAAACAATAACACAGAGGAGGTCTCTGTACTATACCCCTCTACACACAAGGAGGCCGAGGCTCAGAGAGGCCATGCAATGTGCTCAGCATCGCGATGCTGGTCAGCGAGTCCAGACCAGACTGGGATCCACATGCTGCAGAGGCCCAGCTGGGCTCAGCCTCCTCCTTACCCCTTGGGCACCTGAACCACAGTTGCCTTCAGAGAGGGCTCATGCTGACCAGTCACCCCAGAGGGGGTACCAGAGCACTAGTGAGTGAACTCATGAAGCTTCGCCCGTTTGAGGCATTCAGACGCTCCAGAGTTTCCTTGGAGCTGAGTTCTGTGAGCCCCGGGAGAAGGAGGGACGCACGCACGTGGTATGCGCGCCCAGTACTTCTCTGGGGGAGGATGACAGCTTCCCTTCCTGGCTGCAGCCTATGACTTAGACATGGTCTCAGGCATACAGTAGGAAGACTCCCCCTCCCCACCCTCCACAGCCCCTCACCTCAAGGGAGCCCAGCTTCATGGTGGAGCCAGGTACGGTACGGGGCATGGTCCGGCTGCGTTCCCCTGGCTCAGGTACTTGGCGGGCGCTGGGTGTCGGTGGTGGTGGTTGGAAGGTCATCCCATATGGGTTCTGGAGAGACCCATAGGCAGGGCCCAGCCCTAGACCTGAGTGCTCCACAGACAGGAAGCTGGGGTAGCCTTCAGTGTGGGCCACTGTCTTGGCAGCCCGCCGGGGGGTCCCCTCAGGCCGGGCCCTTGGGGCCTCCTCACCCCCTGGGCCCCCACCACCAGGCTGCAGGCTCAAAGTCCGCCGGGGCAGCACCATGTAGTCCCCCTCAGAGCCTGGCTCGCTTGGCCGTAGCCATGTAAGGTCCAACTGCCGTAGACCACCCTCCCCGCACATGTATACGGGGTTGGTCTCTTGGGGTGGTGGTGGCTCCCCGAGACCTGGTGAGGCCGCCATGGGCACTAGGATGTTCCCGGGCAGTGGTGAGAAGCTGAGGCCACCCTCAGGACCCACGAGGCAAGACTTGGGCTCCTCGTCCTCATCCAGGGACAGGCGGGACAGAGTGCCAGTGATGGTGGACGGATTGCAAGTGTTGACCTCCTTGAAGAGCACTAGGGACAGAAGTGGAAGGGAGAGGTGAGCCCTAAGGGACAGAGACCCTGTGATGCTCTTGCCCAGGTCTGGGTGGGTACTAAGCTTCCAAGCTTGGGCAGTGAGGGACACTGATTTCTGGGGAGGTGGTTGGTATTCTCTAACATACAAGAGGGACCCAGGAAGACAAATGGCTCATGGGCCCAAGGGATGTGGGTAGGGAAGCCAAGGCTGAGCGCCCACGAGTGCCCTGGTACGTGACCTAACTTTCACTCCACAGTCCCAAGGCTATCAAAGGGCCTTGCTCTTCCCTATCCCCCAGGAAGCATATACCTTAGACAAGGAACTGGAAAGAGATGCCCGTGAAAGCCAGTGAAGTAATGGAAGAATGTAGTGGCCAGCATACGCGAAGGCCCCTACTGTAAACTCGGTGTCCCGTAACTCACATAGGCCCTAGGCCTTGCTCGTGCCCCGAGACAATGCTATTTTCTCCTTACTAGGTATGTGACGGAGGCTTAGAGAGGGGAGGTTTTTGCCCAGAGGTAATTGGCCTTCCCAGATGTCAATCTGTCAAGGCAGGACACGACAGTGGTCCCCACCGGGGCTGCTATGGCGGAGTGTGGGGCTCCTGTCTTAGCCATGCCTAGGGCTTCTTAGCGCCACCCAACAGACTCACCTGTCTGACAAGCCAGGTCCACATCCTTTTCAAAGTCCGACTGTAAGTCGAGAGGGAGAGAGCAGGTTGGCAGAGGGAGGAGAGCCGTGTCAGGGCTGGGGAGGCTCAGGCCCCTCCCCCACCCCGCGCCTCATTCCTCTCTGGGCGCCACCCAACAGAGCCTCAAACCTGTAGGGAGGAAGCTGAAGGAGGAGGATTTGCCCAGCGCCACCCCAGTCAACAGCCGAGCCTGAATTAAAACCCAGGCTGTTCCCTTCCCGTCTCAGATGGGATGCGGAAGGGAAGGAGCCTATGGCAGGAGGGGTCTGCTCACTCACCAAGATCTGCAGCTGCCCGTTCTTGCATGAGTCAGGGGAGTCTTCGCTCTCATCAGCCCGACACACACCCATCTGGCACTTGACCACGTCCTGGACCTGGGGGCAGGAAGTACTTGCTGGGCCTGAGGCCTCCGTAATAACGCCACCATAGTGGGCCGGGTCTCCCACCCCGGGGTACCCAGAAGGAGACACAAGCATGGAGCCTGAAGGTGATGCCACCTGGACTGAGAAGTCACAGAGGAGGAACTAAAGAAGGCCCAGGCCTTCAAGGCTACCCAAGTCAGAAGTGCCCGCACCCAGGGCCTGAAGCACCCTGGTCACCCTGTACCCCACAGTGGGGAGAAGCCACAGCTCAGCATGGGGTGGGCACGCGAGACGAGCCTGGGCACCTCTCGGCGCAGGAAGCAGTGCACGGCAGTGATGACGAAGCCCTGCGCGGAGTTGAACACGGCAAAGAGGGCCTGGAAGAGGACCGAGCGGCGGTCTGTCATGGCCAGGACAGCAGACATCCAGGTCAGCGCCAGGAGAGGCAGGACCACGCAGGAACTCCAGAGTGAGGCCCTGAGAAGGACAGCAGCAGAACGTTTGTCAGAGTGACACTCCACAGGACAGGGTGGCAGGAGCCTGGGCCTCTACTCAGCACGGGGACCGGCGGGGACCCAAACTCCAGCATCTTGGGAGTGCTTCCAAGCAGAGAGGGGGCAAGGAACCGGACGGAAAACAGGACAAAGACAGAACTACGGGGCAGGGGCCATGAGGGGTAGGAGGGATGGGCACACAGACACAGAGGGACTGAGCAGGCGCAGAGGCGACATTGGGAAGCAAGGGTGAAGACGGCGAGACAGGAGGGAAGAGGGGCAGACAGACATGGGCAGCTTCGGGCCCAGCTTGCACAGAAGCGCCTTGGAAGCTTTGGAAAAAGACACAGGTCAGAACTACATCCCCAGAGACCCCAAGACAGTAGGCGGGAGAGAAGGAGAGGGGGAGCAGAGAAAGATGGCCGCCACAGTAAAAGGAGTACGAGACAGACCCCCAGACAGGAAGACTGAGCAGGCAGAGCATGTGGACGACACCACAGCGCAAACCCATGCAGAGAAGACGGGGTCAAGCCCAGCCAGCTTGAGGCTTGGAGGAACCTCTGGCTCCTGGTGGTTGCTCAGAACCCAGGGCAGAAGGATCCTAGCTGGGGTCAGAACCAGGCCTATGCATCCCTGGCCCCGTTGCAGAGACAAAAGGCAGACAGGATGAGGCCAACAGACTGGTCTCCAGCCCCAACAACTGCTATAGCCCATGAGGAAGAAGAGATGGAAGCCCCACTCTGGCCCACCCCCGGGACCCCCAGCGGAGAGTGAGGCACAGCCCCAGACAGGGCAGGGTGGCAGGCACCGTTCTGCAGAGACAGCCAGAGGCTGAGGCAGAAAGATGGCCAGGCAGGGGGCCAAGACCTGTCCGGTGAAGAGCGGTTCAGGGCTATTGAGCCAGGCAAGGTTGGGGTGGAGGCACAGTGTGTCTCTGAAGCCCTGGAGGCGGAGCCAAGAGCCGGAGAGGCTCTAATCACAGTAATAAGAGCTGTCATTGATTAACAGGCAATTCTCTGCCAGGCCCTCCACTGAACACTTTACATAGATTATTTCAAATTGTGATCAAAACAACTCCAACAAACAGGCCCGGGGACTAGTGTCCCAATTGACAGATGAGGAGACTGGAGTGTGCCCAGCTGGACAGGGAGAGGGGAGCTGGGACCCAAACCCAGCTTGGCGAGCAGACTCTGAGGCCTACACTTTGATCTGCCGGTTTAGCAGACTCGGGCACAGGGAGGTGGTAGCCCAAAGCAGAGGAAGCTCACTGCTCCTCGAGTGTCACAGGGCTCGGCAATGATGGCACCAGCCGCCTCCACAGGTCCCCTGAGGTGTGTGACGAAGCTGTGCCCTTTCTGGTTGGGAGGACTCAGGTGGCCATCCAGCCCTGGGGTTCTAAGATTGCAGAGCTGGGGTTCTAAGATTCCTAGCTGCTAGGTTGGGGTGTCTCGAGATAACTGTCTTCCTCCATGATTCTCTCTCTGATGGTGAGATTCAAGGCCTCTGAAACTCAAGTCAGATTCTCTGACGGACAAGAGTGTGTTTCAGTCATCCTAACACTCTCAGCTTCTGACTGTTTATTCAAAGGTTCCACTATTCTAATTTGAAGGTTGAATAGCTCAAAAATTCTAAGGGCCTAAGATTCTTAGGGCCTTCGGGCTGGTGGGGAGAGGAGGAGGAGGAGTCTGCAGCTGTGCCTGTGTAGGAAATTAAGCCAGAACAAGGACAGGGACCAGAGGGAAGGGTGAGCAGAGTACCACAGCAACTTGTGGAAGACTTCACTCCCATCACCCTCAGCCACCTCAGACCTGAACTCCAGAGAGCATGTAGCAGTTGGGGGTGGGGGGGCGGGCGAGGGCAGGGCAAGCTCTCCAGGACACTGGGCTGATATACCTCCCAATCCCCACCATGGGCACTGCCCTCCCATTCCTTAGCCCCTGCCCGCCCCCACCGCCCCCCCCCAGGGGGCACGACTAACATGGCATTCCTGGCCGAGGCTGAGCTGAGCAGGGGGCTGGGGACCGCTCCACACGCTGAGCAGGGGAGGAGCAGGCTGGCCCAGGGGCACCGCTCCGACCTCGGGGGGGCGGCACAGACATGGGAGAAGGGGGAGACACATGGGAAGCCGGGAGGTGGGCAGAATGAGCCCCGAGAAGGGTGGGAGGGGAGGGCAGACGAGAGAGAGAGAGCTGGGTTAGGGTGGGCGAGGGGTGGCCGCTGAGCACTCCGGGTGCCCACCTTGCCTGCACCCTTGATGCCCCAAGGTTGGGGAGCCTGGGTTGGCATCAGCAAGCCCTGAGTCTCCGAGGTGCACTCGGCTCCCCCTCCCTGCGCATTTCCCAGAGTTGCAGAGACCCTCCCCTTACCCGGCCCTCTGCTTCTTGGATTTGTCTGACACGCCATCTCGAGCCATGAGCTTGTTGAACACGATGATTCCGATGAGCATGTTCACCTGGGGGCCCGGTGGAGCCGAGCGAGCGGGGAAGACAGGATCACCAAGTGCCCTCGGGGCAAGGACACCCCCAGGTGGGAGCTGGAGGTCAGGGAGAAGGCAGAAGGAACCGATGACCCCCTGGGGCCACATCCCTCCCTGGATGCTGAAGGGGCACGCACATACCAGGACAATGACTGCAGCTGGACCCACAAAGGCGTAGAGCAGGCCCCCCTCCAGGGAAAGCCAGCAGCTGGGGCAGGGGAGAAGAGAGGCAATCAGACACCCAGCAGGCCTTTCCTCCCTTCATCCTCCACCTCAGGCCCTAGGCAGTCATGCCCACATCACCAGTCCATACTAAGCCTCCATCCCGTCAAGGAGAAACACAGCCATGTCATGACGAGACTCTTTCCTCTCCCACAAAGATTCACATCAGGCCCCCACAGAAATAAAAGTAAGCTGACCCCTGGGTGCAATGGTGTTTAGAAATGACCCAATCCCAACATGTCCTTTTACAGCCAGGGAAACTGAGGCTCAGGGATAAGGAAGTTTACCCAAAGATCTGCAGTAAGCACAGGTCAAGACCTCAGCCTGGAAAGATCTAATGCCCAGTCCACTTCCTCCAACAGACCCACAGACCCCTCCACCCCCACCCTCACCACAGGAGGCACACGTACTAGCTGGATGTACCGTATCCTTTGGTGCGTGTAAAGCCAACAGACACAGCCACCACCAGGGCCGGCAGACCTGGGGAGTTGGGGTCACAGGTAAGAAGGCTGCAGGGGGGACCCTCCCTATCATCCTCCAGCCCAGCTGACCCCCGTCCCCAGAGAGCTGGGCCAGTGTCCAGGTAGCACCTCCCCGGCTTCCCCGGCCACTCGAGGCCCGACAGCAGAGTCCAGCACTGGCCTTGCTCACCCCAGCCCAGGCAGAGGAAGCGCTTGCGAACCAGGCGGGTGCGCATCCGCCCGATGACAGCCAGATAGGATTGCCAGGCCTCTGTAAGCACCCAGCAAAAGGAGGACAGAAAGAAGAAGTGCAGGAAGGCAGCCGTCATGGTGCATACGCCCTGCAGGGAGAGGTAACGGGAGGGAGTGGCCCTGAGCAGTGGCCAGGGTGGGCGCTGCCAACTTCCCACACTGACTGCCGGGCCTAGGCGCTGCATGGCCAGCCGCCTACCTGAGCCCCTCCCCAAGAGCCCTGCCAGGCACCCCCGCCTTCCTGCACCCACACACAGCACGACACAGGCCTGGTGACATGCACACAGCACTAGGCATCCGGGGAGGCGGGCAGGCAGGCCACCCACGCACAGACAGGAGCACTTGCCACGTCATGGCCGAGCAAAACCCCACACCTGGCTCTCTCAGTGCTGGCTGGCACTGGGCAGAGGAGGCCAAGGAGGGTAGGAGGGAGAGTCAGCATGGAGCATCTGCAGGCAGATGGCGACGGAGGACTCACAGACAAGAGGGGGGTCTGATGCCTCCCGCCCAACACCCATGCACGCACCCAGGCACTCACGCACACATTCACTGATGTATACAAACACTCATTACTGAGTACACACACCCCAACGCCTTCAAGTGTGCCTGCACACTACACACACACACCCTCACCAACATCCATCCCTCAGGCCATCCACACAAACGTCTACCCTCAGAGTTAGAGAGATGACCCAGCGGTTAAGAGCACTGGCTGCTCTTCCAGAGGACCTGGGTTCAATTCCCAGCACCCACATGGCAGCTCCCAGCTGTCTATAAGTCCAGTTCCAGGGGATCTGACACCCTCGTACAGACATACATGGAGGCAAAAATACCAAAGCACATAAAACAAAAATAAATAAACCATTAAAAACAAACCCACCCTCACTTGCAGGCACTCGCCACCTTCACCCGCTCCTTGGATGCCCCTCCCCACACACCCCCAGGAGCCTGCACCTGCCTTGCTCAGCACCCGGGACTGGCCCACGAGGATCAAGATGTTGGAAGCCAGGATGGACAGGCAGAAGTTCAGCAAGATGATGGAGCGTTCTGACTTTATAAACCTGACAGGGCACAGTGGGCAGAGGCAGAGGCATTGGCTGCCTGCCTAACCCTGGAGAGCTGGCCACCTCCCATCCTGCTCAGCCTCCGACTTACCTCCAGAAGGCGGCATAGATGGCAAGCAGTGTGAGCAGGGCCATGCAGGACACTGCACAGCCGATCACCAGGGGGACCGAGGGAGCACCCGCCAGCTCCAGGGTCTGTGGGAGATGGGTTGCCGGGAGAGGGCAGAGGTAGGGCACCCAGTCTCCCCATCTGATGCAAGCAGGCATGCTCCTCACATGCAGAAGGGCACAAGTGCACAGATGTATTTACACTCAGCCACCCACACTCTTCCAGACACAAGCCGATGCACGCACATACCCACATAGGCACACAGGCTCTCACTCACCCACCGCCATACACTCCTGCGCAGGCATTAGGGCTACGATCGACATCAGACCCCCGACCTTGTGCGATCCCACAAGCACATCTGTACAGAGCCACATTTGGGGTCACTCAGATGCCTGGACGAGCCCCAGCACCTCTCTCCCACTCACCAGGTCCTTGGGTGGCTGAGCCAGAACGGCAAAGGTGGACAAATGTTGACACTGGCAGCGGGTGTGCGCTGCCTGGGTCTCCAAGGTCTGGCAGTTCTCAGTGTTCCAGTCCCCTGAGCTGGCATCTCTTGGATGAGGGAGAAGTGGCGTGAACCCAGGGCCCATGACTGTGGCCCCGAACCCAGTGCCGACTACTGCCCAGACAGGTGAAATCCAGGGCAAGGCTACAGCCATGAGATGGAGTAGGGGGCCCAAGGTGTGCTCTTGACCCCTCAGACCAAGGATGGCACCAAGGAACCCTTTGGCCTTCTAGGTGGGAGACCATTTCTGATGAGAGGGTCTAAGGTTGCCCCAACTCACGCTCTCGAATAGTCCCAGCTGGCACAGTGGGGATCGGTGGTGCCCTGGAGAGCAGAAGATGTGTACATGCTAGGATGAGCAGCGCACTGGCCCTTGCCGCGGTCTCTCCTGCCTGCCAGCAGCTCCCACACAGATCAGGCCCACCATCCAACACGGACCACCGCCCTGAGATAGGCCTCAGGCCCGAAGTGGGCAGACATCTGGGGTCCCCACCTGGTCCCTCACTCACATTGATGATATAGGACAGCTCCACTGTGATGAGGGGCTCAGCGGGAGGCTGGGTGGGGGGACGCACAGTCACTGTCATGACCCGGGAGGTAACAGCAAGCGGGGGCCTAGGGGACAAGTACTGAGGTCAGCTCCTGCCAGCAGGTGTTCAGACTGGGAGACTTTAATCTGTCATGGCTGGGGACGGCCAGGGGCCAAGGGAGGGCCCAGCACTTGGTCTGCAAAGTCCTGGACACCAGCACAGCCTCCTGAGAGGCTGGCAGGCATATAACTGCCTGAGTGTTATATTTTTTGTGGATCTGTGTGTGTGTGCATGTGCATGTATGCAGGTGGGTGTATGTGTGTGTTCATGAAGACAACCTTGGGTGTTGTTTCTTTGGCACTGTCCACCTGTCCTTTTTGTTTTTGTTTTTTGTTTTTTGTTTTTTTGTTGTTTTGTTTTTTTAGACAGGGTTTCTCTGTGTAGCTTTGCGCCTTTCCTGGAACTCGCTCTGTAGCCCAGGCTGGCCTCGAACTCACAGAGATCCACCTGCCTCTGCCTCCCAAGTGCTGGGATTAAAGGCGTGCGCCACCAACGCCCGGCCACCTGTCCTTTTTAAGACAGGCTTTCACTGGCCTACAACTTTCGAAGCAGGCTAGGTTGGCTTGTCTGCAAGCCCCAAGGATCTACCTCTTCCTGCCTTCCCAGCACGGAAAATACAAGTGCACTGCCAACATGCCAGGCTATTTTTACATACGCCAGTGGTTCTCAGGCCATGGGTCTCGACCCCCAAAGACCATCGGAAAACACAGAATTTACATTCAGAACAGTAGCAAAATTATGGTTATGAAGTAGCCATGAAAATAATGTTCTGGTTGGGGGTCACCATAGCATTCATTAAACTTCATTTAAAGGGTTGCAGAGTTAGGAAGGCTGAGGACCCGCTGCCAGAAGTCCTGGGGTCCTCCTGCTTACAAGGCAAACACTTTTCCGGCCCTGGCTATTTCTGAGAAGTGACCATGTCCACAGGCAGGCCAGGGGCCCCTTGAGGTGCAGGCTGCAGGGGGACTCACCTGGGGGGTGGGAGGATGAGGCCGAGGGTGCGGTAGAGCACAGCACCGATGACAAAGTAGGAGGACTCATCTGGGTCGGCTGGGAGAAGGCGCTGGTGGGCGTGGCCTGGGCCAGGGGGCACCGTTCCTGGGCCCCTCCCCCTGCCTGGGCTGCCTGCTGTAGCTGCCCCAGGTGTGGCTGGCTTCCCTGGGGAGGACAGGCTGAGCACCTCCTTGGGTAGGAAGAGGCGGTCCTCTGAGTGCCGCACCCAGTCCTTCATGCCCCTGCGGCCCCGCATGGGAAATGTGATATCACTGGACACGGCTGAGATTGGCTCTCTCTGGATGCTGATCACTGTAGTGGAGGGGAGGCGGGCGGGCGGGCGGGGCACATCGAAGACAGACAGGGAGGTGGGGGCGCGGGGGGGCGGGGGGGCGGGAGGCAAGGCGGGCGGGCGGGGCACATCGAAGACAGACAGGGAGGTGGGGGGGCCCGGGAGGCATCCAGGGGAAGAGACAGATGTGAGGGAGACATACACCAGGGAGGACACAGCAGGAACCAACACAGAAGTGAGGGGCGCGGAGGGGCGCGGTGTGGCGCGGTGTGGCGCGGCGTGGCGCGGTGCGGCGCCAAGGTGGATGCAGAGACAGTGGAGCGGAGGAGGGGAGGAAGAGGTGGAGAGGCAGAAGCATGGGAAACAGGACTTGTAAACAAAAGAGCAAAGCAGAGCGCCCCTCACCAACACCCCTCCCCCAGGGAAGTATGGTCCTGTGGTGCCCGGCTCCCCTCCCCTCCCCTCCCCCTCCCCTCCCCCGCCCACATCCTTGTACCTAGATTGTCCGTGACAATCAGAGAACTCTGGAAGGCCTTGAGAGCATCACCCACGAGGTGAATGAAGTCTTCCACAACACGCAGCAAGTGCACAGAGCCAGGAGACACCTGGGAACAGAGAGTGTGTGAGGGTCTGAGGCAGGGGTGGGTCATGGGAGGAGAGAGAGCTGGAGGCTGAGCCCCTCACCTGCTGAGCATCATCCCACTTGTCCTTATTCTCAGAATCCACCATGAAGCTCACCACCTGGAAGAAACGCTGGGAAAAGCAGTGTGCGGGTCAGGAGGTACCCGGCACCCGGCTGCCCCAGCAGACCCTGCCACTGGGGGGTAGTACCTGCACATCATCAGCAGAGGGGACATAGGTGGCCCTCCTGAAGGTGTCGGTGACATTCCTCAGAATGTCCACAGAGAAGAGCAGGTCCCCGCTGTAGTAAGTGCGCCGCGCCAGTAGCTCCTGCAGGCTTCTTACCACCTGTGACATGCCCTCACCTGCCAGCATGCGCTGGCCCTTAGCCAGGTGCTCTCGAAGCTGCAGGTGACATGTGCATGCCCCTGTCACTGGAGCGTTAGAAACCGGGACCGGCCTCTGGCCTGTCCCTCCTCCCATCTACCCACTAGGTGCTTCCAGGAAGAGAGAGGGCGTGGGAAATCAAAGAGAGGCTCCCAGAGACACAGTCCAAGAAAGGAGTCGGAGGTGACTTCGGAGACAGGAGGAACTCTGAGGTCCAAATGCAGAACGATAAGCTTTTCCCAGGGACTGGGCACCTCCCTGTCCCTAAGGGGCCTTGATCATTCTGAAACACCACACACACACAGGCTCTCTCAAACACAAGTTCTCAATGCAAACACACCATCATTACCCAATTTGGTCAGAAATGTTTGCTGATACCATCCTGACACCATGCAAACCCTTGGCTGGGAACCGGGGACATGATGGTAACTTCAACTTTGTCCCTGCCTTCAAAGAGCTCCCAGTGTAGGAGAGCACAGTTAAGTGCATTCTTTGTTTGTGTTTTGGTTTCTTGAGATAGCTCTCTCTATGTAACCCTGACAGTCCTGAAGCGTGCTGTGTAGACCAGGCTGGTCTCAACTCAGAGATCCACCTGCCTCTGCCTCTCCAGCGCTGGGCTAAAGGCATGTGACATTATGCCCAGCTACAATGCACTCTTCGCTCTCCTTGTCTGAGAAGCTCAGGATGGGGGGGACTGTGGGTGGGAACCCAGAGGTATGTACCAGGGATAAAGACACCTGAGAGGCCCTGGTATCTGAGTAGGAGTTTGCCAGACAAAGAGAAACACAGCATACACCAAGGTGTGGGGGGATGGATGAGCCCTAAGCTCCTGCCACCCCCTACCAGGGCTTGGGACGCATCACATGGCTCCCCAAGCCAACGAGGCACACTCACTGACAGGTACAGGTAGCGGTACTCATGGGAGATGCAGCGAGCAAAGCTGGGCAGTCCCCAATATGCCACGCCCTGTGCACTGAGGAGACAGCGGCGGCTGGCAGACCCTGCAGAGAGATAAGACGGGGACCGGCATTAAGGCTGCGCGCGCGCGCTCTCTCTCGCTGCGCCCTGCACATCTAGGGATGCAGACCCAGGGCCTGGGCCCCAGAGGTGGGCAGCAGGGATGGTGGGGCACGGGTCTGCAGACCCAGCTGCCTGCCCTTACCCGAGGCATTGGGGGGACACTTGTTGTAAATGATCTCGCCGGCCGCTGCCTTCTTCCACGTCATCAGCATCACGTACTCATCCCTGCACATCTCGTGGAAGGCTGTGGGGATAGGGCGAGGGGTGGGGGCTCAGCTGGGCTCGCACACGTGACCCCAGCCCCAGGGCTGAATAAGCAGTACCTGGACACCTCTTCTCACTGCAGGGCTTCACCTCCTCCCCTGTGCCCTCACACGGGTAGCCCTGTGTGCCCGAAGCCTGGCACATGCGGAAGCGGCGCTGCCAGCCGGTGTCACAGGTCTTGGAGCACAGGCTCCATGCGTTCCATGGCCCCCACTTGCCGTCAGTGGCTATGAGAAAAAGGGGAAGTTTGAGAAGCCATAGGTGCCTCCAAGGCCAGGGCGACCACCAGCTACCCGCACACCAAGCACTCACCCGGACATTCGAGATTGCTGCACTCGCGAGTGTCGGTAAGGGCACCTGTGCATGTGGCCCAGGCTGGGCCGGCCATACTGCATTTCCGGCTGCGCTGCTGGGTCCCGTTGGCACACGATGAAGAGCATGGGCCCCAGGGACCCCATTCTAGCCACTGGCCTTCCACTGCATGGGGAGACACAAGCAGGGGTGGCCGTTGAGCAGAACGTGGGTGAGCTAGTAGGGATAGGGTTCCACGGGGAGGTGGCAGAGCCTGAAGGCCACTCGGACCTATGACGGGCCAGACCATCTGAGCTGGGCATATGAAAGGGTCTGGGGTGAGTGGGTGGTGACTCGGGGGCCTCTTTCTGCCTGCCTGCCTGCCACCAGCTCCAGGAATACATGACACCTCTCCACGCAGCACCAAGGGCAAGCCTCAGAGGTGAGTTGTGTGTGTGAGAGAGAGGATGTGGATTGTAATGGCACCTTTGCCTACACATAAGCCCAGCTTTGTGTCCATGGTGCCAAGGACACCAAAGTGCTATTTACAGCAAGGGCAGCTGACGGCATGGAAAAACGGGCACCGGAAAGCAGGCCCCTTGTGATGGGGCCACAAGGGGCCAACCCCAAGTCAGGGCTGGGTTTCACCACCCACTGGTTGCTAACAGGTATGCTTCTCCAGTCTCCCCATGCGTGGTCCAAGTTATGGGAACCCCGCCCTCCGCCCAGGGACGGGGCACTGGACCTGACTGCCTCCCCTAGGTCGCCCGATCCCCCCACCCGGCTGGGCAGCGCCTGCCTAGAAGCCCCTTGGCGCTACTGACCCGGGCAGGCGGCCATACTGCAGAGTTTAGTCTGCAGCTCGGGACCCTCGCAGGCCTTGCCGCCGTGCTGGGGGGGCACGCAGGTCCGCATCCGACTCCGGGACCCCCGCCCGCAGCTGCGGGAGCACAGGCTCCAGGACCCCCACTCCTCCCACACGCCGTGCACTGCAAGGAAGCACGTGGCCGGTGGCTGGGCGGCACCTTGGCTCCGCCCACAGCCAGCGCCCATCCGCCCGCCAATCAGGAGTTCCGCAATTCTACGGCCACTTCTCATTGGCTCCGCCCTGGGTTCTGTTGCCAGGGCGAGATGGCTTAGGGTCCCCAGGATATCCACCCTTTGTGGGGATGTGGTCCCAAATCATACAGAACAGATTCTGTGGACACCCGGATAGGGTGGGCAGGACCAGCCTGAGGAGCCAATGGTCTTCCTCTCCTGGGGGCACAGGAAGACCCAGGAAAGGATCCAAGATCCATCCTTCTCTTCCCTTCCCACCCCCAGACCCAGAGCCCCAATCCAACAGGGCAGGCCTGGGGCAACAGAAGTGCCCCTCCCAGCCCCAGCTGCATAGACACACAGACAGACACGAACCTCTACATAGACACTGACGGACACCACGAGCTCACAAGCGGGAACACAACTTTGTCCCCGTGCTCCACAAGCCCCGGCTACACCCCCAAGTCCTGAGAGCCTTCCCCGGTAAACTCTACTAACTCTACTTCACCCCAGGGAAGCCAAGAGCAGAACTGGCTGTCACTGCCCTGTCTCTCAGTCACCGACGGACCCAGGCAGAGACACCATGCATTTCCTCAGTACCTGCCTACAGTACCTGCGTGTTCAACTGATTTAAGTCTAACGGCCCAACAGAGGCGCCCAAGGGAGCGGAAGGGGAACCATCAGGGAGGGCTTCGTTTTAAAAATAGAGTGGCATACATCTTAGATCTAAGGGCGGGCTGAACGCTTTAGCCATGACGGGAGAGGGTCAGGGTAAGAATAAGCAAATGCAGAGAGCTGGGACACTGCCAGAGGTGCTGGTGAGGTCAGGACTAAGGGAGAGTGGAAGAGGCAGTGTGCAGAGAACAGCCTTGGCTACCAAGATGGCGGCGTCAGGGGGTGAAAGCAGACCCCAGATGTGTGTTCTGCTACTTCCGTAACCCCAAGTGCTTCATGCCAGGTTGGCATAGTGCCTGGGTAAGGCATGGTGTGTGTTGGGGGGGGGGGGGAGGCAAGTCTGTTGAAGGCGAGGAAGGGGTAACCGAACATTTGGGGAAGCTGTGAGTTTTATGTCCTGTCACAGACGGGACCTGACTCTGCTGGCAGATGGAGCAGGGAGGAGGACGCCTACCTGGGCAGGTGGCTGAATTGTTGCAGGGCCGGGTCTCCCGAAGGGGCCCGCTGCACAGAGTCCCATAGGGGGAGGACACGCAGGAGCGGGTCCGCACCTGCAGACCCTGACCACACGTCAGGGAACACACGCTCCACGGGGACCACTCCTCAGCTGCCGGGTCGCCTACGAGAGAGGGACAGCGTCGGCGGCAAGGGACACCTCCCAGAGAGTTGCATGGTGGATGGAAGGACCAGAGAGATGTGGGTAGGTATCACAGGGACCCTCCTACCCTGAACCCCGAGTGGCAGGCTCTTTGGAAGACAACCCATCCCTACCCACAGGCTTCACATGGCAACATAAGTGAGCTCCAGGACATAGACACAGACAGGCACACGCCAGCACACATGCCACCAGACGCCACAGTCGGGCCCCCGCCACAGAGGAAGGGAGGCGGGCCCGAGTTACCTGTCTGCGCCATGTATAGCCCAGGCTCATCTGCAGACCTTGGCCACTGGGTTTTCACCTTCGGTTCCTCTTCCGGCTCCTCACCTGGAACACGGAGGTGGGCGGCAAGCGGCTTTAGCGGAAGCCAGCTCAGTGCTGCTCTCAGCGGTACAGAGAGGGCAGCCTTGCTGGTCCTTGGCCGAGGGCCTGGAACCAACTGCAGGCGATGCACAGAGAGCATCACCTTGTGCCCCCTGCCCCACCACCACCATTTTACAGATTAGGAAACTGAGGCTCAGAAGGCCACATGGGACTACTCATAGCCACCTTGTCCACCTCTTGCCTCAGGCGAATGGGATGGGAGGGCAATGGCCAATACTGAGTTCTGAGGAGGGGTCTGCGCTATGCCAAGCCATGCCCACACCTATTTCCCCTAACTCTCTCCCCGGGAATATGTGACTGGCATCTCCGTTGGGAGGTGGGACTAAGGACTTAAGAAGTACACAACCCACTGAGCCTGCTGCTTGGCCGTTTCTCCTCCCAGAACTGGCCACCTCAGACCTGCTCTTTGGGTCACGGTTTGCATGGAGTGAACCATGGTCTTGGCATTCAACATAGAACAGTAATGGACTGTGGTGTAAAGGCCCTAGCTCACCTGAGATGGGGGCGGGGGTGCTCAGGCAGAAGTCTATACCACCCCCGACCCTCCTCCCACTAGAGGACTGGTCCAGGCCCTGGCAACCCCACTGGGCCTGGAAGTTTGAGCCTGCCCTACTGTAGACAGCAGCTCCTAAGCCTTCCCCTGCCACAGTGGCCTCCAAAGGCCCGTGTATTTAAGGTTTAGTCCTCAGTTCGGCACTACTGGGAGGTGGCATTAGTGGGTAGAGCTTAGAAAGTCTTGTGATTACTGGGGACAGGAAGGGATGAGTAGACCTTTGTCCCTTCTCCGTCTCCTTTTCATTCCTGGCCATGAGATGGTGGCCTGATGCACATTGCCACACTGATATGCTGTCCTACCACAAGGCCCCAAACAAGAGGAAAACAGACCAAAACCTCGAAGCTCTGAGCCAAAAGGACCTTTCCCACAAAGTCAGCAGATAACCTTTTTTCTTTATAAGCCGATCTCTCAGGCCTTTGTTACAGTAAAGGCAAAGCTGACTGCCTCAAACTGGGTGATCAGGGGGGGAACGGTAGGAATCCACAAGGGAAGACCACACCCACAGTGGGGCCACTAGACAGAGGACGGAAGAGCGTGTAGGCATAGGGCTCAGCCCATAGTGTGATTCCCCCCCCCCAACCAGAAAGAATTGCTCCCCTTCTCTCTGAGAGCTCTTCTGTTTCAGAAAGCTGGGTGGGCACCACGCAGGCAGGCACTGGGGCCGCAGAGAGACCTGTGCTCCTCCCCGCCCCCTGCTGCTCAGTCACGTCACTGCACCTGAGGGAACGCTGACCAGGCCAGTGGCCACCGCCAGACAACCTCCAGGCCAGGTGTGAACTGCCCCCAGCACTGCATCCAGGGCTTGTCGTCTTCACCGGCCTCGTGGCCTGAGCTACTTCCCATAACTTCTGCACCATCGGAAGCCTGGACACCGTAAGGGCATCACTGGACCTCACCTGGAACGTGAGCCCTGGGAGGCGACGCTAGCCGGCTCCGCAGCTCTGGGCAGTCCCGTCCTATCTCTGATCCTGACTTCTCTAGCAAACGGTGCTTGTAGCATCCCACCTCTGGCACCCCTAACCTTGAGGGTCCCCCAGAGGAAGCACAACAGGAACGACATCCACTGTGGCATCATCTGCTTCCCTGCTACCCCGTCGCCTCCACGCCTCCTTGAGCCCTTGGACAGCCTCAGGCTCTGCTGGTCATTTTTTGTCAGCTCGGCACAGGCCTCCCAGATACACAAGAGGGAATCTTAATTGAGAAAATGCTTCCATCAGATGGGCCCATAGGCAAGTCCGAAGTGCGTTTTCTTGACGAATAATCGAAGTGGGAGGGCCCGGCCCACTATGGGGGGGTCACAACTGAGCTAGTGACCCAGGGTTGTATAAGAAAGCAGGCTGAGCTGGGCATGGTGGTGCACACCTTTAATCCAGAGGCAGGAGGATCTCTATGAGCTCCAGACAGCCAGGGATATGCAGAGAGACCTATCTCAATAAATAAATGTGTGTGTGTGTGTGTGTGTGTGTAAGCAGAATGAACAAGCCATGAGTAACAACACACCAGTAAGCAGTGTTCCATGGCCTCTGCATCAGTTCCTGCCTTGAGTACCCACCCTGACTTCCCTAGATAATGGACAAGCTATTAGACGAAATAAAGCCTTTATTCCTCCAGTTGATTTTGGCCATGATCTCTTAACCACTGCAACCGAAACGTTAACTAAGATCCCGTCCGTCTCCAGCAGTCCTCAGAGACGTTGGAGCCAGGCCAGCAGCTGTTCGGTCCCCTTTACCCGTCTCTTCTGTCACGCCTGCTCAGCCATCCCAGCCTGGAGCCTTGTGACAAGCCACTTTCTCCACGCCCACTCCCAGGCTGCTGAAGGCCCTCGAGCGAAGCCAGCTGGCCCCGTGACAGGCTTGGGGCTCTGCGTCTGCTAGGCACCCAGGCTTCCCAGAGGCCCTTGTGGGCTCCATTCCTTCCTCCTTTCCCTCTGTGGCCCCACGTGCCCTTATCCACTCTCCTCAAGCCCACCTCACCTGCTTCTTTAGCCACAGTCTCCTTCACAGAGAAGGGCAAAGCTGGGATACACAGCCCTGACTTGTGGCCACCTCTCGTCCACCTTCCCAGAAGGCCCCATCCATTCCCTGTCCCCCTCCTGTGAGCATTCCCTCAGCTGCCTCTCCTCGGGGCAAGTAGCTGACCCGGCCTCCTCTGTTCTAGGGGGCTCTCCTGGCCGCCCTCATTAGCTGCTCTTTCCCTAGCTGCTGCCCTGGGCTTCCATCCAGTCCCGCTGAGTGGTCCCCAGCTGACTCTCCACTTTCTCACCTGCCGCTCACTTCCGGGCTGGAATGGCACCTCCCCCGTGGAGATCCACTGCAGTCTTGCCGCTGCCGCCGCGGCCCACACCTTTCTACTGAATCCGGACATGACAAAGTCCTCAATGTCCTCGCTGCTGCTAAGTCCTGGGGTTACTCTGCAGGTCTCATCTCTCTTGACCCTCAACATCGTTGGCCCCACTGATCTTTCCTGACCTCAGCCTCCTCCCTACCTTCCTACAGGGGTTCCTCTGCCGCCTCCCCAAAAAGTCTACCGGCCTGTCACTTCTCACAGCAGGCATTCGCGCCTTGTTCTCCCACAATCATCCCCTCAGAGCTTAATGAATCCAGAACCAGCACTCTCCTCATCCTGTGCAGACCCTGCCTGCCTCACCTCCACAGCTAGGTGACCTCCTGAACCATTTCACATCAGATCCCATTCAACGCATCATCTCAAACCTCTCCCCTCAGGTCCTCACCTTCTTTGCTTAGAAAACTCCTACTCAACCTTCAAACCCCACCTCCAATAGCCTTTCATCTCAGAAGCCTTCCTTATTGGCCACTCCTAGGCAGCAGCTGCCCCCTTTCCTATGTCCCTTTCATCAAAGATGGTTCCATTCCCACCTTTCCAATTATTTATTTTTACGTGTAGGGGTGTTTTGCCTGCATATATGTCTGTGCACCTGGAGGCCAGGAGAGGTTGTTGGGTCCCCTGGTACTGGAGTTATAGACAACTGTGAACGGCCATGTGGGTGCTGGGAAGCAAGCCCAGGTCCTCTGGAAGAGCAGCCGGTGTTCTTAAGCACTGAGCCAGTGTCTCCAGCCCCTGATTCTGTCTTCTGTCTGCGGTGTCCACCTCTCCCTTTGAGCCCTTTGAGATGTGTGCAGGCTCCCCCAACCCAAGCCTTGTGAACACCAGCCCCAACTGGGACTATCCTTAAGGCCCGCATCAATCCCAGTCCACACTCCGGGGATACTGTGCAACTGGTCCTAAGTGCTGTAGAACACCCTGGGTCCTGCTCTGATTACACCTTGTGCCCATCTCTAGGTCTCAGTCTGGCATGCAGTAAATGCCAGGTCATGTCACAATGCAGGTCATGTCAGAGACCATCTGACCTGTGTGTTCTGGGCTTGCCTTGCTCCCTGTGGACCCCACATCCCCCAGCCAACTCACCAGCCATATGCTGGCCAGCGCCATAGCATAACCAGAGAGGAACTAGTGGCTTCCAGAGTCCATCCTACTTGAAATCAGCTTTCCCAGACTGAGATCTGGGGTCCCTCTCTCAATCTCCTGAGCGGGGCCAGATTGGTGAAGGAACGAGCCTGCGGCTACAGAGCTGGGCCTATTCCCACAGCCTTCCCATCCATGCACCGCCCCACCTCCCTCAGGAGTAACCAGCAATTCATCTCCCCGCTTGGGAAAGCCAGTTGTCCCTGAAGGGGGCGAAGACGGATAAGACCAGCTGGTATTCACTGCCAGGGACATTTATTCAGTGTGCATGTGCAGACCCAGAACACGGCAGGCGTACATGAGGCCGAGGCAGGCAGATTCCAAGAGGACAAAGAGGACCCAAGAAGGCCGTGAGTGCCCCCATAATCCCCAATATCCTACCTGTGGTGTGTGTGTGTGTGTGTGTGTGTGTGTGTGTGTGTGTGTGTGTTGGCGTGTGTGAGTGCAGGTTTGTTCATGCCACGGCACACATGTGGAGGTCAGAAGACAACCACAAGCCTGAGTCCTCACCTTCCACCTTGTTTGAGACCACATCTCCTGTTGTTCACCACAAGATATGCCAGGCTAGCTGGCCAGCAAGCTTCTGGAGTCTTCTACCCCACCTCCCACTTTGTGGCAAGATCACAGGGATCACAAATGTGTACTGCCATGCCTGGCTTTTATACAGGTGCCGGGGATCCGAACTCAGGTCCTCGGGCTTGCATGGCCAACACTTTGCCCACTGAGCCATCTCCCCAGCTCTAGAATGTCATTTATTAAATAGGTTCCGGGTGCCTACCACCATGCACTCCCCAGTACCTCACTCAGACCCCCCCGGGGTCAGTTCACCCACTGAGGAATGAGACTCCCATGGGGGAGGGGCTGAGCGGGGCCTCCCAGCCAGGCCTGCCTGACTTGGATTTCCTCTACAGAACTGCCCTGCTCTGACAGGATAAAGCTTAGCCAGAACCGTCTTGGGTGTTCCTGCCTAATGTCCACGGAGCCTCACCACAAACAGGTTCTCACCTGTTACTCTGCACACGCTAATTGTTCCATTTCCCTCTGCTTCCCCTCCCAACAACACTACCTCCTGCCACCATAAGGGCCTAGCTCTCCTCTGTGGCTTCCAGTGACACTTTGGGACGCCACCCCAGCCTCGTGACTCCACTCCTGAGGGGGCCTCCAGTAGTTCCCCATTATTATGGCTACACTATAAACCTCTGGATCCCATTGTCCTGTCCAGTCCTGTTTTCACCTTCCCACCAGACAGTCCAGCACACGGCAAGACCGCCTGGACCAATGGGAAGGACACCGATTCTGGAGCTGAACAGATGTGAATGTGACAGCTCTGACACCATCTTGCTGTGTGCTCTCAGCCAAGTCACCTGACCTCTCTGAGCTTCGGATTCTTCAACTGAAAGTTGTTGTTGTTTTTTTTTTGTTTGTTTGTTTGGGTGTTTTGTTTTTGTTTTGTTGGCTTTTTGAGACAGGGTTTCTCTGTGTAGCTTTGGTGCCTTTCCTGGAACTCACTCTGTAGCCCAGGCTGGCCTGGAACTCACAGAGATCCACCTGCCTCTGCCTCCCGAGTACTGGGATTAAAGGTGTGCACCACCACCGCCCGGCTACTTAAACTAAAAGTTAAGGATAATGTCTACCACATGTCACCATAGAGAGAATTAGAGGTGTGGACTATCTAGTCTCTGTACCCCTTTTCATCGTTCAATCACACGAATACTTTATTCTCTCGATGCTTCTGTTCCCTCCTTGCAAAACGCCCTTCCCTCCATCTCAGCCTGCCAAGCACATAGTAAGTGTGGCCTCTTCCAAGAAGCCCTTCCAGACTGGCCACACAGGAATTTGGGTGTGCTGACCCCCTTTCTGTGGCCTAGTTCTTAGATCATCTTACACTAGCTGTCAGTCACCTGTACCCACAACTCCCATGACACCAAAGTCTCAGTCCTCAGTGCCCTCTGGCACAGAAGGCCCAGACTCCAGACAGCCAAGCACAAGGAAATCATCCAGGATCAGAAAGCATAGGTCAGGTCATCCTGGAGATCCCTCCACCCTAGCCACCAGGGGCTATCCTCAGCTCACCTTGCCTCCTCAGCTCACCTTGCCTCTATAGGCAGGATCCACAGGCTCTCTGCTCCTGGGCTACAACTGCCCATAACTGCTGTGTGTGCTGAGCTCCAGACTCCACGAAGCTCGGCACCCAAGACCTCTATGTTATGAATGTGTTAAAGTAATCAGCACTTCCTTGGAGAGACAGCTGTGACTTCCAAAGCAAGTCCTCCCCAGGGCTCCCAGCACCCTTCCTCACACTGGCCCCAGAGCTGGGGTGGCACCAGCCAGCCCCCTGCTGTGTCCTTCCATGCCTTCCCCCGCACCAGGGTGCAGAGAGGGAAGCGGCTGTTGAAAACTCCAGGCTCTCCCCTGCAGCCCGACGTAACCGGGTCTCCCTATGGTAATGGGGTCTCCCTATGGTAACGGGGTCTCCCTATGTAGCTAGGTACCTGCCGGGATGCCAGGCCCCCCGGGGACCCTTCTTCCAATGAACCTGTGATGCCAATCTTCCACCTGAGCTGGATCCCTGCTACTTCCCCATGTGGTCACATCCTCCTGGAGAGCCAGGATCACTGACTGATCACTGACTCAGCCCGCCTGCCTCCTCCACAGTGACGTTTCTTGCTCCCTCCAAGCCACTAACCAACAGGATGAGGTGGCTTGGGATGGCAGTCGGAGCCCTGGTCCCAGCTCCCTGCACAGCCAACAGCTGTACTCCTTACGGCTCTTTCCTCACGTGATATTTCACACTCCCGCCCTTGCGCAGGCTGTTCCCTCGGCTAACGAGGCCCTTCCAGGGGCTTTCACAGAGTGCCAGCAGGATGGCTGGGGCGGCTGGGGCCTTGTGGACAGGAGAAGCTGCCCTTTCACTGCTAGGTCTCTTCTAGGACAATTTGCTGACGAGTCGGGACAATGCTGTTGGTGCCTGTTGTCTCCCCGAAGGGCACAACTCCGCCTCCCAGGAACGTCAGTCAGAAGCCCTTGCAACTGCCCGAAGGATAAAGTCTCAGGAGCCCAGACTTTCACACGTAGCCACCCAGTGCTAATTTCTCTTTCTAACAAATGAAGGAGCAGGAGAGCAGAAGGCTGGGATTTAATACCGCCGCTTTGTTTTCGCAGTGGTGGTTGCTTTTGTTATCGTCTCTTTCAGATAAGTGATAACTCTTTCCATTTATGATATGAAATCTCTCTTTAATATATTAAATTTAAAAGGCAATTCAATTTAAGGAGAAATTTCACAGGCTAGTGGATTCCTATTCACTCCTCAAAACCCACCTCAGAGTCACCTCCTTTAACTGACTTCCCACTCGTTCAGAGCTTGATCCTACACTCTCCCGCCCCACCCTCCGTGACATCCAGAACACTAAATCATGCTAACACAGCAACTGAGGTTTAGTGTGTGTCCCAAGGGCTCGTGTGTAGAAACTTAAGTCCCCATTGTGGGGTATGAAGAGGGTGGAAATTTAGAGCCAGGCATGGTGACACAGGCCTGTAATCCCAGCGGTGGTAAAGAGACAGAGGCAGGAGGACCAGAAGTTCAAGGTCATCCCCCGCTACAGTTGTGAGTTTGAGGCCAACCTGGACTACATGAGACCCTGTCGCAGAAACAGAAAAGGAGTTTAGAGATGTAACTCAACTGGTAGAGTGCTTTTCCTGGCATGCACAAGGCCCTGGCTTCAATCCCCAGCACTGCATGAAACCAGACATGGTAATCCCAAAGCTTAGGAGATAGAGGCAGGAGGATTGAAAGTTCAAGGTCCTGCTCAGATACATAGCAAGTTTGAGGCCAGCCTAGGATACATGGGACCCTGTCTTCTATAGTATTAAGGGGGAGGTTTGAGGAGGTCACTGGGGTTAGTCCTGGTGGCTTCATAAGAAATGAGAGATGTCAGGTACAGTGGCACACGCCTTTAATCTCAGCTCTCCAGAGGCAGAGGCAGGCAGGTCTCTGTGAGTTTGAGGCCAGCCTGGTCTACATAACAATTTCAGGCCTGCCAGAGCTACACAGAGAGACCCTGTCTTTAAAAAAGAAGAAAACAAAGAATTAAGAGAGAGGAGACACAGTCACACATGGTCCCTCTCGTGCCATGTGATAGACACTATATGCCACCTAGGGACTTTGCCAGCAAGAAGGTCATCAACAGACACAGGCCCTTGACTCGGAACAGAATCATGAGCCCAAATAGACCTATCTTCTTTAAGACAGGCCTCGTCTGTGGCATTGTGACATTAGTAGCAAGGAAGAAGCCTCACAGAGCCAGGTGCCACACAGGCTCTCACAGCGCTGCAGAGCATGGCTCTCCTATCCTCACTTTACAGGTGACAAAACAGCACTGAAGTCACTTGTCCATGTGACAGGGCAACTTCAGCCTGTGGCCTTGACGATCACTGTCTACCAACAGCCACTCGGTGACACAAGAGCACACAAAGTGTGCCTCCCTCCCCTCTGATCTCACTCAGAGCTAGCCCCAGATTTGGTAGGAACTCCACAGATAAGAACAGGGACGAGGGCCGGGTGGTGGTGGCGAATATCTTTAATCCCAACACTCAGGAGGCAGAGGCAGGCAGATCTCTGGGAGTTCAAGGCCATCCTGGTCTACAGAGCTAGTTCCAGGATGGTCAGGGCTGTTACACAGAGGAAAAGAAGAGAAGAGAAGAGAAGAGAAGAGAAGAGAAGAGAAGAGAAGAGAAGAGAAGAGAAGAGAAGAGAAGAGAAGAGAAGAGAAAAGAAAAGAAAAGAAAAGAAAAGAAAAGAAAAGAAAAGAAAAGAAAAGAAAAGAAAAGACAGTGATGTGTATGAGGGATTGGCAGGCTGTGCTGAAAGTCCTGAAAATTCTGGGATGCACTGACAGGGCCCCCAGGAAATGCTATGGACTAGGTCTTTTCCCACTCTGTAGAGACAAGACCGGCCTCCTTACCATGGGAGCCTCAAGGAAGCAGGGGAGGCCCCGTTTCCTGCCACCAGAACAGGCTGGCCAACACAGAAGAGCTAAGCTTGAGCGCTAAGGGAGAAAGCTTCCTCCCTCTCAGGAATGGGTGGAGCAGGTCGGGGTCCTCCCTAGCAGCTACAGGGGTAACACGCGGACATGAGGCTTGGCAAGATTGGAGAGATCTGGTCACCCAGGGTGAAAGGTATCCCAGGGAGGGGAACAGCCCCAGCAGAGGAGGGAGGCAGAAAGCAGGGCTCCGAGGACAATGAGGCGGGTCAGTGAGTGGGCAGGAGGGAGATGGAGGGAGGGCTGAAGAGTGGACAGCTGTGCCCAACGAGGTCTCAAACACCAGGAAGGGGTGCCTGGGTAGAGCTGGAGGCCCGGGCTCTAGATTGGGACAGTGACACAGACATCTAGGAGGGACAGCAACTTATTCAGAGACACAGTGGCAGAGGCAGGGTGGGGATCTGAAGTCACTCTTGCCATCCCGGGAGTCTACAGTCTCCCCGGATGGCTATGCCTCAGGAATGGAGGGCAGATGGGGAGGGTGGGCTGGGAACATCTGGCCCAGGGGGGAAAGTGCCCTGAGGGAAGAGAGTTGTGCAGCCGAGGAGGAGGCAGTCGCATGGGGGTGGGGGGAGCGCTCCCCCCCCCCCCCGAGGATCACTGAGCGCAGCCATCCCTGTGCCCAAGGGACCCCCAGCCCCGGAGCATTAGTGGGCGGGACCCATGTCAGCAGCTGGGCCCTGCAGTGGGCAGCACTTGTGACTCCCCTCCCAGCTCCGGCCTCAGCCAGCCTCCATGCCAGCCTTCCGAGAGCTCCTTCCTGCCTTCTCTTTCTTCCTCTCCCCACACTTAACAGATTGCGGCAGCAAGATGGCACAAATTTATGGCTCAACTCACCAAAAATAACAAGAGATCTATCAAAGGCAGTTTGCGTGAAATTAGCAGGCGCCTGTACCCTCTTGTCAAATGCACTCAGCTCCGAGGCGGGCCAAGGCACCCCACTGCCCCTAACCTCTGTCTGGTGCCACCCTGGGTCCATCCTCCTTTGTCTTCGGCTGGCTCCTCTCAAGGATGTCCCAAAGAGCGTGAAGCCAACTTCCTTCCCTGCCCCAGTTCCTGGCAGAGGGTCTCTTCCTGTTCACCGTCCCGCAAACCTTGCTCTCTGTCTGTGCCAGCCTATTCTGCATTCTAGGGTGTGGCATGGAGGGCGGTGTGGAGGAGGCCCAAGGTCTTGGTGAGCAGAGCAGTGTGTCCCGGGCTGTGGCAATGCCTCTGACCAGTCGACACGCCCTGACACGTGAAATGAACTGAGTCATGTCCCTCCCTGCCGTCTCTCACAGCAGAAAGGTTGGGACAGGAGGGAGGAGGTGGCAGAGCGGAAGAGCCTCCTGCCTGCTTTGGGGAGAGGAAGGGGCTGTGCCAGCCAGCTCTGGGTACCAGTATGCTGGGTAAGTTCGGCTCATGTATGCCAGCTGATGCTACATCCCCCATGCCGGCTCCCCACAGGAGCCCTCCCTGCAGAGCAACCACCACCTGAACAGGTGCCAAGTGGGGCAAGGGGCAGAGCAGAGGCAAGGCCTGAAAGCTGCCAGGGCCTCCAGCTCAGGGGTCTCCGCTCCAAGAGCCTTGCGGACAACCAGCCATCCAACCTCCTCCATCCGTCTCAACCTCGAGGGTCCTCGCAGGGGCTCGGATGGTGGTGCACTGCCGGTCACCACCGCTCTCTGACTCCTGAAGATGCCCTCGCTACCAACCAGATCCTGCTTCCGGCTTCAACCAAGCCCAGCTGGCCGCTCCTGGCTCTGTGCTCCACATGGCAGCTTGCCCAGCCAGTGCCCATCCAGGAGGGCAAAGCCTTGCTCCGTCCACTCCAAACCACTGGGCCGCTGGGCCACAGGGAATGCCAGACAAAAGAACTCGTCCTCAGCTGCGCAGAATGGGGGAAGGCCCTACGGAGTGACAGCAGTGGTGACCACACAGGAGGAGCCATAAACCTCCTGATATATGCCTGGCGCTCTCCGCTGATGTTCAACAAAAGAAGCAAAATTCAATTTCTTCCTGCAGGCACTAAATCCCAGGCCAGCCTCTAGGGCCTGTAACCTGCCCACGGCCTGGTTGTCACATGGATGGCTTCATCGACCGCTGTGAGAGGCCAAGCTGGCCTGGGAGAGAGGCCACGGCAAGGCCCCTGGGTGCTCACTGTGCCCCCGTGGGCACGATGCCAGATGCTTCATGGGGGAGGCCAAGAAGGTCCCCCTGCAAAGCACTGGGAGAGGCCATTGACCTAAGTCCCCTTCTAACTAATTCAGAGACACCTCCCAGTTTTACAAAGAATCCAATGCCTTTGTTAATGATGCTAACGATCAAAGATAGTGTCCGGCCCCTGGGCTCTATTCTCCAAAGCAGGGATACGGGAAGGTATCCCTCCAGTGACCTCACATGAGCCTCCTTCCTCCCATGTAAATACTCAGTGAGACCTAGATACATCCTCCATCCTCTCCACTAGGCTAACACTTGGGGAAACTGAGGTCCAGAGAGGCAAAGGGCCTCCCAGTATATGGCCCAGCTCCCAGACCTACCTCTCTCCCACCTGCCTAGCCTTGGTGCCTGTTCCCTGCTGACCCCCAAGCTAGCGCTTGGCTCGGCACTGGTCACCAGGGGTAGAGGTCCAGCTGGCAGAGGGGAGCTGGGACTAGAAGCTGCAAGATGCAGGGCAGTGGAAGGTGGCCATGGCTGTGAAGCTGGGGTGGGTGTGGGAGCAGGCAGGCAAAAGGACTCGAAGAGCTTTTGCCCAGTCAGCAGGAAGCGCCAGCAGCTGGCGGCCTCGGTCCCAGAAGACATGGGCCCAGTGGGGGAGATGGGACACTGGGAGTTGAGCCAGCCCGGCCCTCCAAGTCACCTCAGAGCTCGGGCCTCTTCGCCCAGGCACACTCTTCCTCACCTCCTTCTGCCCTGACCCTGGGGTACTGCCAAAAATCATTGACCCGTGTGGGCAGGAACACATTTCTGCTCCCTGCCTATTCCAGCCTCCAGGCAAATTTGTCAACTCACAGGGCCAGGGTCTGCCACAGCAACTCCAGCTTTGGGGTTCAGTGCTCTCTGCTCCATCTGCCTGGGGTGCTCGCACCACTCCTGCGGCCTGTCACCTCCCCACCTGTTCTACAGGCCTGTGCCGCTGCCCCCTTCTCTTCCGGAAGCTCCCTTGGCCAGCAGCTCTCTGCCAGGTGCCTGCATCACTGTGCACCTCTCTCATCTGCATCCCACTCGGGTAAAATCTGATTTTTGATGACCTTTACATCCGGACAAGGCTGAGCACAGAGGTGGCATCCATGAATGACTCTGCAAATGGCTGGGACTGGCCGGAATGGACACCAGCAGACACTGCCGGTCCCCTCGGTGCCCCCACCCCCCCCCCACCCCCCCACCCCCGCGCCCCACTCAGACCCTGCTCACACTCACCATATCTCATCTCGGTGGTGAACAGGTCATTGCTGCTCCCCGAGTGCAAGTCAGCCTCACCAGGTGGGGCCGGGCCCCCCGGCACCAGGGCATTGGATAAGGTGTGGGCAGCCGGCGGCCCCGGGGGCGTGGTGGTGGCAGGGCTGGCCGCAGCCTCCCCAGGGCAGCTGCACCCTGGCTGAGCAAAGCCACAAGCCCTGCCTGCAGCCCGGCCACACTCTTCACTCCAGCGGCAGAGCACGCCACAGGTGAACTGGCTAGAGTTGTTGTTGTTGATCAGCAAAACCTCCACAAAGCGGAAGGCCAGGGCAGCAGGCGCCAGCAGCCGCGGGGCCTCGGAGGGCTCGGCCGACAGGCACAGCTGCACAAAGTTCTTGTCGAAGTGCAGGAAGGTAAAGGGGCCTGAGCCACCACACAGCTCCAGCCCGGTCGCTGCCGCCGCCGCCGCCGCCTCCTCCTCCTCCTCTGGCCGCCCCACCTCTGATTCTGCCTGGGCTGCCGCTTCCTCCGGACCAGGCCGCAGGCAGGTGAAGTTGACCAGGTAGTGGTCCAGGGGCAGCAGGCGGGGGGCAAAGTGGGTGCACACCTGCTCCTGTCGGTTGAAGCGCAGGTAGAGGGAGTACTTGGTGGGGTCAGGGTTCTCCAGGGTCCAGGAGCAGCCCGAGGCGATGGTGGGAAAGAGGTCCTGCAGCGAGAAGGCCCCGTAGAGCACACCCGAGGCCAGGGCGGAGCAGGCACTGGGGGCGGGGTCGAAGGCCGTGGCCAGGCGCAGGGACAGAATCACAGACAGTAAGAGGGGACAGGCTGGGGTCATCCTATGTCCCTTGCCCTGTGGAAAAAAACAGAGGTCAGCGGAGCTCTGGGTCGGTCGGCACGTGCTCTGAAGCTCCAGTGTCCAGTAGTGGGCCGGTGGTTCTAACCATGTTCTTTTAAATCCCTTGGGTTTGTCTGTGTGACCTTAGACCAGGTGAATGACCTCTCTGTGCCTTGGTTTTCTTGCCTGTAAAATGGCTGTCCTTATCTCATGCAAAATACCTATCTCATCTATCCTACGAGGGCAATATGAGGTAACTCAGGAAAGCGTTCCCGGAGGAGGCTTGGACTCTTGGGGTTCAGTTTCCAAGCGCCTTAGTTATCACTACCTCCTATGCAGCCCGCCAACCAGAGGTGTCTGGGCCTGGCATCCACGTACAGTGCCAGCCCTGCCACCCCTTTATCCTCCAGAGCGGCTGCTCTCGGTGTGTCGTGATCAGCTGTGAGGAGCGCCGTGTGTAATCCAGCAGTCAGAGTGGTGATGTTTGACAACCCTTTGCTTTTTTATAAATCAGCGCGATTCAAGGTTATTCCCAGAACAATGTTCTCACTCACTCCCTTCACTGAGCAAGAGAGGAAGGGGCGGAGTTACTGCCAGGTGCCAGGAACTGTGTCTAACCCAGCCATGCCCGTGGAAGAGGGGGTATTACCAGTGTGGATGTCATGGGCACCACTGCTGTAGCAATGAGGAGAGGCAGTACCAGGCATCGGTCCAGCTCAGCCAGCCACTTGCTAGCTGGGTGAGTCTCATGAACCTCAGTTTCCTAATCTACAAAATGGGCACAGTAATTTCCATCATAGCCCCCTCTTCACATCTTCCCCACAGGATTGGCTTCCAAGGCCTGGCAAATGGCTTGCCAGCCTCGGTGTGCTCTCCCTGTGGCTCATCTCAAGGCCCTAAGAGGGAAGAGCAGTCCGCTGGCTTCCTTCCCTCAAGGTGCTGTGCTCAGTTGCTCTCCCAGCAAGTGTGAATGCACCCCAGGCAGGCAGAAGACCCAGAGGACCCAAGACCCACCCTGCCGGCACTCAGGCTAGAAGGCTGCAACCACCTTCCCACCCATCAGACCGGGGCAGAACCACTGGCCACTCCCACCCAGCTTCTACCCCAATTCCCAAAAAAGCAGGCTGGTACAAATCTAGATTAGCCTCACTTCCAGTCCAATTCTAACGCCGCCACACAGCCTCCCTCCTCCTCCCTCCACCACACAGCCCACAGGCCAGCATGGACCCATCTAATTGAGAGCTTCCACGTTAAAGAAGACACAAGGCTCAAGATTACAAGAAGGTGGCCTAGTCAGGACTGGAATTCAGGACCTCAACTCAGGCCCACAGTTCCCCACCCCCACCCAGAGCTTCCTGTGCCTTCCCTTAGCTTATTGCTTGGGATTCAGGACAAGGGGCCAAGTGATTCCTTCTGGGACCTCAAATCACAACCACAGGACAGCTCACAGGTGTGGCTAGGCTTTCTAAGATACAGCTGCTCCCTGGGGACAAATTTCCCCAGAACTGTTCTAAATAGTTTCAGGAGCAGAGGACAGGAATTAGAACCCCAGTACTCCAATCCCAGTGCAGCATGCACAGAGCCTGGAACGCTACTTTCCCACACGGGGCACCTCTGAGCCAAGCCCCAGCCCCAGTCACAGACATGCACCTGTCCTTCCCCAACCGTCCGGAAAGGATGGAGGCCAGAGGCATCACTAGGCTCACTCACCCAGGAGGAGCTGCCTCACCCTCCTCCAAAGACCAACAGGAGCCAGAAGAGGCCCCTGTCTCTGCCCTACCCTCCTCTGCAGAGCTGAAAACGGCACCGGAGCCCTGGCCTTCCCTCCTGCAATCATGCCTGTCCCAAACTGTTCAGCCCGCCCAGGCTGCTGCGACAACCAGAAAAGCCAGCGGCTGATGATGAGTGACATCCAATCCCCCCCGCTGCCCCCAATTATTTTTAAGCAGGCTGCAAAATTCAGGCCATGGCTGCAGCTCAGCAGAGGGGAGGTGGGGGCTCATTATAAGTGGCCTCCCCTCCCCTCCCCCACCTACAGCAAGGAAGGGAACTATATACCTGAACAGACCTGGGCTTCAACAGACTTGGGCCCAGAGACACATACATACACAAAAGCATGCATATACAGATGTGTGTGCAGACAAGCCATCCCAGTGTTCTCCATACAAAAACACACATGCATGCAGGTCTGTGACAAGCTCAGCATTATGACCTCATATGTGCACAAGGGTGCATACAGCACACACACACACACAGTGAAGTCAGACCACTGCATACATACAGAGATGCATCTATTCCCATGTGTGTCCACACAGGTGCTTGGCCCCAAGGCTCTGTATATGACAGCTAAGTATTGGGCAGGACTGCCCATGGCCCCTTCCCCATGTTTTTAAAGCTGGGGCATCACAGAGCCCTGGTCCCATCTCCTGGACCTCTGCTGCTCCCAGATCATCAAGAAACACGAAGTCTAAACTGCTCCCTGCCAGGGTCTGGCTTCTCCAGAAGGGAGCCACCTGTACACACTGGCCAATCCCCATGCCTACTCGGTCTCCTCCAGACAGCTCAGACCCATTTTAGGATTTTACCCTGCCCTCAGGGTACGGCCTTCACTGCTCTATGGCTCCTGCTTCAAAGTGAGATGGAGGATGAGGGTAAGCATTCTACCTTTCCACCCTTCACATTAAGGGAAAGACTCAACTGAAGCTGGGTCACAGCCATGGCCTTATTCAAGATCTTCTTGAAGTGTGCGGCTGTGGCCTGTCCTCCTATGGGCATTGATCCAGAGCCTGCTCCCAGGGAGAAGTCTTGAAAAGATCCTAGTCTCCCCGGCAGCCACGTGATTATTAGCCATGCATAACTACCTGGGCCTCAGTTTCCCTCTCTGGGGAGTAGTGTGTCATCACTATCCTCGGAATGACACATGCCTTCTTCTCCGTTAGCCTCCCCAACACATAACCTGGCCCAGCCTGATGAGCTCTGTTCCTGGTCTCAGAATCATGCTGATGCTCCTCTCAACAAGGGGCCAGGGAATGGCCAAGAGTGGAATTGCCACCTCAAAGCCCAGGAAGACCACAGACCCTTCCAAGGTACAAGTGCTAGAAAGTAGAGGCCAAGGTCAGCTCTAAGGCAGAACTTCCTGAGTCAGAAAAGGCTGGTGGAGAGCGTCAAAAGGTTTCAGGACCTTTCTGGGCTGAGATGGAAGAGGAGCTGCCTGGAGTAGTTTCAATCTCAGGGACCCAGTTCTCACCTAAGCCCCCCAGAATTCCCAGGAGCTCCTCTCTGCCTAGGTTCAAAGAGAGAATGGGGATCCTCAGAGACCCCTCAGGCCGGCCCAGCCTCGGGCTTCCATTCTGTACCAAAGAAGGACCCCAAAGCTTTCTCAGCAGCTCAAGTGGAGATGCGGGTGAAGATCGACGGGGGTGGGGCACCTCCGGGCCGGCTGTCAGGGGTCCCGGGATCAGATCGGCTCTTGTCTACCAGGGACCAGCTGTGAACACTGGGTGAGGAGTCGCAAGCCCTGGCCCCAGGCGGGGGAGGGGCGATGAGCAGGGGAGGGGGCGCGGGCGACGAGCACATCCTTCGCGTTTATCCACCTGGCAGCTCCAATTCGCGAGCCCGTCACTCATCCTCAGCCTCACCGGTGCCTGCCAAGGGGCCTCCGGGTCTCCCGCCCGTGCTCCGAGCTGGGGGCAGGGTGCTCGGGGACCCCTCACCAAGAGCTCTGGCACCCAGCGAGGCGCTCAGCCTCCATCCAGCCTCTCGAGCTAGGGGGCGGGACCGAGGGAGCGGGCGACCCGGGTGCGGCCTTCCCAGACTGACGGCAGAGAGGGTCGCTCCGGAGGCCTGTCGCACACACCGAGGGAAAGGCTAGCCGTGCAGACGGGGACAAGGGGCGGCCCCCGGGGGCGGGGGCGCGCGGGTGGCAGGGGAGGGGGCGGTGACTCAGCCGCCCTCCGCCCGCCTCCCCGGAACTTTGCAGCAGCTGGAGCGGTTGCTACAGGAACCGAAAGCTTTTGTTCCCCAGTGTCAGGGCTGCCCCGGCGAGAGGATAGCTCGGAGGTTGCCACTCCTCGATGGAACCCAGGTCCGGCCACACCGCCATAAGATGAATAGCTGACCAGAACGCCACGGGTTCGTGTCTCCGTTCTCCTCCTCCTAGCCCTTCACTGAAGCTCTCACGTCAACGCTAGGTTTCTCCAAACTCCATGGCTCTCAGGCCAGGTTGCCCCTAACTCTGACCTGCAGCGCTAACTAACCTGGAAAGTTCCTGACGATGTCTGATCTCCAAGGGTTGGGAAGAGGGAAAGGCTCTGCATCTCAGAGTGGTTGGTTTTCCATGTGGGCCACCTCTAACGGACTGCCTGCCTTTGAGAGCCGTGTCTCTTCTGTACTGATCCCACTTCCCTCGCCTCTATACTTGAATCTAGACCTCAGAGCCCTTGGCTTGGCCTTCATTGCGGCCCCTATGACCAAGGAGCATCCAGATGTTGCAGAGCCAGAAATGAAGAGGAGGAAACTAACACTCACAAGCTTCCTGGACCCTTTGGGGGTTAGAGGGGTGAAGGTATTTTCTGTCTTGATCATTCTGAATGTTAGAAGTGAAGGAAGTTCCTTTTTGGGATCCGTAGTAGTAGCAAGGGACCTGACCTTGGCTTTGAAGGGAAACAGCACTAGACATCATTATGTAGTATTGATAGGCGTTCCATAGTACAATCTGATTTCATTCCCCAGCAACTATATGGGGCAGTGGTCACTGACCCATTTCATAGAGGATCAACTGAGGCTCCGAGAGGTGAAGCAGCTTGGCCAGGTAACACAGGTTTGGAACCCAGATCATCTGATCAAAACTTGAGTCTCAGCTATTTACCTTCAGTAGCTGTGGGCTGGGAGGGAAGGAGAGAGTAACCTGGACCTCCCTTTGTGTTACAGAAATGCCCACCCCTGACACACACCCTAAACGAGACCCGTCCCTTTCTGAAGAAGGATGGGGAGAGGACAGAACGGGGGTGTGAGGAGGCAGAAGGGAAGAGAGGAAGATTACCTCCGTCAGTCAGCCTTGGTCCCTCGTCTCCCCACCAACATGGCCAGGGCATACCCTGTGCGTGTCCATGCTGACCCCCACTCTCCAGGTGCCTGCTCTGTCCCCGGGTCAGGTGGATTTGCTCACAGCCTCCTTCACGCTCAAGCCGGATAGAGCCCACCTTTGCCCCTATCGTGTAAGGAATGTGATGGGGGTGGACAGACAGAACCTCCCTAAGGACACCTACTCAAGCCCAAGAAGCAACCAGATCATTCTGAAAACCAGGGCTAGTCCCGCTGTGCCTGGTGCTCAAAGGGCTCCTGACTTGCCGCTGGGATGAGCCCTCCATCCAACACCGTCCCTCTCCATCCCCAAAGCACGTAGCCTTACAACCAGTGTTTGGGCACCTGGCCTCGCCCACCAACCTCACCTCCCCAGGGACTTCCCAGCGTCAGTCCCGCTGACACCTAACGCTTGGGTTGCGGAAACCCGGGGTTGTCTGCGAGGGAAGGGGCGGTGGGTCCCGGGCTGCGGGCAGGGGGCGCCAGAGGACGCCCAGGGGCCGGGCAGGCAGCTGGCAAGGCGGGCAGGCGGGCGGCATCTCTCGGCCCGGGCGCCCCTCCCCCCCGCGGGCAACAGACTGGTCGCCCGTTCTGCACTAGCCGTGGCGCGGAGGATTTCCCGCGGCTGTGCCCTCGGACCAAACCGACTGCAGGAGTGGCCGCCAACTTCACAGCCTACAGCCCCCCCAAATCATGCCAGCCCCCAGGGTTGCAGAAGAGTGCGTCTGGTGCCTGGCGATAAGACCGATGGTGGGAGGATAGGGATGGGGAGGCGGGGGTTCCGGCCAAAGATGAACGCGGGAGTCGGCCGAGGGTCAGATGGAGACCTCGGCCTGAGGAACGGGGCTTGTAGGAGCAAGGGGGACACGGCCCCAATTCCAGGCTGAGGGGGAGGGGACTTGCAGCAGAGATTGGAAAGGGAAGGCGGGACTCTGGGCAGATATGGGGGAAGGGGTACTCGGGGCAGAAATAGAGGGGAAGCATGGTCGCCGTGTAGGCGCGGGGGAGGGCAGTAACAGACGTGGTTGGGGACCGGAACGACTACGGGCCGAGTGGAGGAGAGGTCCAGAGTCCGGTGGCCAGACTAGGAGGGGAGATGGGGGAGGGGGACAGCCGAGCTGCAGGTTGGAGAGGGGCTCGAATCAAGACCGGGGGCGCACTGCCGGGATCTTGGCCGAGACAGGGCAAGACTCGCGACAGCGGTGTGGCAGTCTGGGTCAGGATTCTAAAGGTGGGGGACTTTGACATCAGCAAGGGGTCGGTCCAAGCTGGGGGAGGGGGCAGCAAAGGGGCTCGCAGGAGACCAAGGGGGCTTCCGCCCGGGGCTTGGGAGTCCCTTCTAAGACGGGGGTTGAGTGAGCGCTGGACAGACTCAGTTCGGGCCGGAGAACTGAGCAGAGATGGGCAAGCGGGGTACCCCGAGTGCGGGCTGGTGCGGAAACTCGGGACCGCGCGCGCGAGGGCTCGGTGCGGGGCCGGCCGGGGTCTGGGGCCGAGCACTCACCTGGGCGCCGTCAGCAGCAGGAGCGGGGGCCGGCACTGGTGGAGGCGGCCGCGGGGCGCAAGTTTGCCATCCCTAAGGCGGGGGCCGGGCCGGGCGCAGGGCAGCTCGCCGCAGCCGCGCCGAGGCCCGAGGCTCCGGCTCCGCCGAGCGGCGGGTGCAGAGCAGGCGCCGCGGAGCTGCACGGGGCGGGCGGGCGGGCGCCGGGCCGGGCGCGGGCTCCTGCCGCCGCCGCCGCCTCCTCGCCGCGCCGCCCCCCGCTCCCCGCCCCGAGCACCGCCCGCGCCGCGCGCCGCCTCCTATTCGCGGGCGGCGGCCGCAGCCCCAGGCTCTGATCGCCGGTGCCGCATCCTCCTCTCTGTCTCCCAGCGCCGCTACTGCCACTGAACCGGATTCCTCCGGCCGCTCCGGCCGCTGCCCGCAGCGCGCGCCGGGCCGAGTGACGGCCGAGGCGGGACGCGGCGCCTGCGCAGGCCGGGCCCGGGAGGGGGCGCGCGCCGGGCCGGGCGCGAGGAGCCGCGGGAGAAGGGGCGGGGGGCGGGGGCGACGCGCGCCGCCTCCTGTTAAAGGGGGAGCAGCGCCAGCCGAGCCAAGCGCGCCCTCCCCCTCCTCACCCTGGGCCCCAGGCGCCGGCGCGGGAGAAGCCCGGGGTAAGCCCCCGCCCTGCCCGTGACCGCCTGGACCGCAGAGTGAGCCTAACCGCGATACCCCTCCAGCGATACCCCAGGCCAGTGGCGTCTAGCGCAGCCAGGGTCTCCCGAGCTGTGGAGGCGAAAGCATTTTCTCCCCCTCCCCAATATGCAGTGCATATTGCGTGTCCCTGTGCATGCAGGTGCCACTCGTGCCCTGAACTTTGCATATGCATACAGGTGCCCTGCGTGTGCACTGCAATATTGCCTGGCTGGGTGCATGCAAATGCTGCACGTATGCATAGTGCATTGACATGCGCTCAGGTCCTGAATGCATGCTGCTTTTTCCCTGTGCCTTAAGAATACTGTATGTGTAGAAGCTCACAGGTGCCACATGTGTGCAGAACGCTGTGGGTAACTGGTATGTAGAAACAACACAGGTACCCCGCAGCGTGGCATGTTTACTGCATACTCTGGTGTTAATCGCTGTGATGTTGCATGTCCCTAGGCACGGGGATGTTACACGTGTGCAGTATGTTACATGTTTTCCCAAGTCTCTTCTCCCACAAGTGCCTTTCTCTGTGCCAGGGGCGCCCCCATGTTGCATCTGTTTATGTAGAAGCCACAGAGATGCACAGACCCACCCCATCCTGGCCCTGTTCCCAGGAACAGTTGGGTGGGGCCTAAGCCCACATGGCTCAGGCGGTACCCAGAGGGATGTCCATGGCTCGGGGCTCTGGTCAGGAGGTTTGTGGCCCGGGCGTGATGCCACCAGGAAGGTGGGCCGACTGGGGACACACCACAGCAGCCAAAACAAGTAGGTTAATCCGATGACTCTGGGCAGAGAAGCCAGCAGGGGGCAGCTTTGCATGAGGGTGGAGTGGTTTCGGGACATACTTTGGAAGGCTCACACACGTGGAGGGGCCAGTCCTGTAAAGACAAGGTGGTCCTCGGCCCATCCATTGCTAACTTCCCCCTTCCCCCATAACTCGAGTTTCGTCACCTACAGACTGTGGCAAGATGAGAAAAGCCCACCTCTTCCCAGAGGAGTTAGTGGAAAGAGGCAGAGAACTTCCCCTGTACCTTCCCTCTGTCCCTCCCCCTGAAGCAGCCCTGGTGACATTTGTTGTGAGTGATTGGGAGACATTATCGACTTTAATGGAAGGAGGTAATAAGGGGTGATGAAGGGATCTCACCAGTCACCTTAAGGGAATTTATGAGGCTGTGTGAAGCAGGGAGGGGGTCTGGGCTTACACTTTCCCTTTCTCTGTGGGAGCCCTGAGAAGGCCAATGCCTTAGGCCTAGCACCGGCAGGCAGAGCTCCCAGATTCTTGCCAGGCACCCTCGAACACACCCTGGCATAGTTGGAAGGCTCAGCTCACTGTGAAAGCTGAACCAGGCAGTCCTCGCCATCTGCAAAGCATTGACAGCCACGGGATACAGTGGGAAATCCTGGGCTCCTTCCTTACTCGGCTCCCGTGAGAAGCAACTAAGTTGCTGGGAGCCTTTGGGGAGGTGGACAAATGGGCAGAGTGATCAAGACATGGACTGCCCACCAAGATACAAGGACCAATCCTTAGAAGTCTCAACAATCCCGTCCTCCAGAGCTCCAGCCCCTTCCTCTCCTCTACTGAGCCCGCCTCCCTCTCTATGAATATTCATGAATATTTGCATGCTAGAGACCTAGCACCAAGAGAAACACAGGCAGGTCTCTCACAGATGTGATGCAGCTGGATCTCTAAAGCCACACTCTTTCTCTGCTCTGAGAGATCCAGCTGGGTAGGGGGTGATGGGAGGGGCCCACTCCGGGGAGACAGAGATGTTATTTATCTGTTTCTCTGTTCCTTGATAGTCTTCTGACTTCTTGACCTCATGCCCTAGGAAAAACATGGTGGGTGTGATCAGGGACTGTTAAATCACGCTCCATAGCCCAGGGACTCACAGGGCAGACTCACAGGAAGAAACTAGGTAAATCAAGTCAAGACAGCAGGACTTGTCAGGGGGTGTGCAGAAGCTGTCTGGATTAGGACAGATGTTGGGAGGGCTCTCCCTGTATCAGGGCTTCTGCCACCTGCTTTCCTAGGAGCCCCTGCCCTTCCAGACTCACTCTGGTGATAATGCCACCCGCCTGCCTGCCTGCCTGCCCGCCCAGGAGGACTTGGAGTAATTACAAATTGTTTCCATATTCAAATCCAGCTGGTTGAAGAGAAATTACTTCTCTGAACAGCCCAGGCGGGGGTGAGAAGAACGCATCTTAGCCCCAGGAGAGACCCCCTCCCCCAGGGAGCCTGAGGCTGAGACAACCTGGGAAGAGACACCATCCAGAGCTCAGTCACAGAAGGCTTGGGCAGAGTGGAGGGCCAGCCTTACACTCTGAGCAGAAGACAATGACCCCCAGCTCTTGTGTCCCATGAGGGTCTGTTCTGGAACCTCTAAGGGGACCAAACACACATGGACTGTAGGGGGTCAAGCTTCCCACCCTGATCTACTGTTGTGCTGGGTGACCTTGAGAAAAAAATCCCTTCAGCTTTCCGGGCCTCTGTTTTCTCATCTGTGGAATGGTGTAAAACATAAACTGTCTCAGCCTGGGATCCAGGAAGGTCCGGGTATGGATTACAAGTGCTAGGCCTGAGGAGAGGCCCTTTACAATAATGATCTTATTTGCAATTAATTAATATTTTTGTTAAGAATAACCACCACCAATACCCCAGCTGGGAGGCAGCACACCGCCAAAGCCAAGGCCATCAGGGCAGCTCATGAGAGGATGAGGGTCAAGCAGGGAGCTTCCTGGCCTCACCCGCCTGGCCTCAGCCTCGCCTCCCGCTGGGCCAGAGCGCTATGCTTCGTTGCCCTTTAAACAGATGAGAAAATGTTCTTCTTCCCTTCCCAATGATTTATTTGGCCCGGAGCCTAGGCAGGTTTCCTTCCAGCCGATGAGACCCAGAGTGCCCCTCACTCAGCCCCTGCTTACCCTTGCCACTCAGTCAGGCATTCCAGGGCCACCCATGTCCAGGGTACCGAAATCTTCTTCCAATCCCACAACCACCTGAGACACCTTTAAGGAGCTCACATGTTCCCCAAAATACTCGAATCCATTCAACAAGTTCCTCGCCAAGGTCTGCCCCAGTGCTCACATGCATAACCCCCCCCCCATGCTGTGTATGTGGGGGAGGGAGGTTAATAAGTCCTGGAGGGCTATGCTATGCGAGGCAAACCATCCTCTTCACTTGCAGGAAGTCCTGTGTGTGTAACTAAACAGGATTAGGGGCCTTGAGTAATCTGGGCTGGATGCTTGTCCTTTGTTGTTGTTGTTGCTGTTGGAGACTGGGGAGAGAAGGGAGGAATTGGATGTTCCCTCACCAAACCCTCCCAGAGGACGCCTGGCTGTGAGCAGCCCATTTGCCCCATTTGTACATTGTCTGGCCCCCGGGGTAGAGAAACCCTTTAGGGTCCCGAGTGGTCATCGTGTGTCTCAAACTAGAGGGTACATGTGAGTGATTGTAAAGCCTAGTGCCAAGAAGGCTTGCTTCTTTTTAAATTACTGATACAACAAATACGTTTTGAGTGTTTACCCCTCTAGGCACTGGGACCCAGTCTATCAGCAAGTTCATGGCTTCCTCTACCTCCAAAACTGTCCCCAACGTACACAGTGCCACCAACAACAACAGAGTCCAAGTGTTCGGATTCTCAGACCACACCCCGGGGTTCCTACTCCCACCTCCCCCATGCCAGGACACTCTCCTGGCCCACTGAACCATCTCTTCAATGTGAACCCAAGTGCCTCTTCTAATAGCCCCAAGCTCAGCACATCCCTGTCCCTGTCATCCTCCCCAGGCCCATCTCCTCCTCTCACTCCACATGCCCTGAGCCCCAACTGGTCCCATGACCTTCTCCATGTTCATGGAAACCTCCAGACTATTCCCTAGCAGTTCGTTCCCAGGGCTCACCCCTTTAGATCAGCTTCCATATTAACTTCCTGCCTGTACCTCTAAGATTGCCCCTCCCCCATTGCTCTATATCATGCCTCAGGTGAACTTTCTTGGTAGCACTCATCACTCTGAAAACGTGTTTTTTTCTCTGTATATACATCCCCGGTCTCCATGCTGATCAACTGTAAGCTGTGAATCCCATGAAGACAGGACATTGTCCTCTATTCACAGCTGGATCCCCTGGCACCCAGCGATACAACAGGCACAAGGTGGTACTCAGTAAATACTTGCTGAGTGACTGAACAATAAAAGAGACAAGACAACTGGCTCCACCGGAGCTTTTGACCTATGACCCTTGACCCATGCTCACCAGACATACAACATCTCCCTTTCTCACGGGATGAAATAGAAGAGTCTGGGGTCACAAGAAGCTTCCATCAGACACTAACTATGTGATCTTAGACAGTTCACTTATGCGCTGCAAGGCTCATTTGTTTTCCTTCTGTAAAGTAGAAATAATGGCCAGGCACTGGTGGCATACGCTTTTAATCCCAGTACTCGGGAGGCAGAGGCAGGAGGATCTCTGTGAGTTGGAGGCCAGCCTGGTCTACAGAGCTAGTTCCAGGACAGCTAGGGCTGTTGCACAGAGAAACTCTGTATTGTGTATACACACACACACACACACACACACACACACACACACACACACACATATATATATATATATATATATATATATATAATAATGACTTGGACTTATCAGAGCCATAGAGATGGCAAGGACAAGGTGCCGAGCATGGTGCTGTGCCCAGGCAGGCTCATCTGTGTGACTGTAGGTTCCTTTCAGATTTACTCAAGGCTCAGGGCTGGCCTGGATTCTGTGGACATGGAGATGACTCAGAATTTGGATCCTAACCGTGACCCCTTCCCAGTGCCCTCTACAATAGAAAGACCTATCAGCTGGACCCATAGAGAGAAGGGCCCAGGGAAGCCCAAGCGGGGGCTGCCATGTGGGAGCTGCCAGCATGGGGTGTTCTGCGCTCTCTGTGTGTGTGTGTGTGTGTGTGTGTGTGTGTGTGTGTGTGTTCTAAGTGTGTATTCTCTTCCCTGCAGAACTGCCCTCCATCCTCTTCCCCCTCCAGGTCTGGGCTGACACATATGCATATGACCACATATGCAGGTGACCCCGATGCACACACTGCCACAGTCAGGGATTCATGATTGTGTATTACAACGACACACGCAACTCCAGCATACAATCCCCCAACCTCATTTTTCTGGTCTAGAGGGCACCCATCTTGTTATGCCCTCACCTATCGCTCTAGGCTGGGGTCAGGGATCCCATACAGTTCCTTGAAAGAGGCAGCCCAAACATTTCTCTTGATAATTTGTTCCCCTAGTCTCATCCCACAATTCCCTACTTCAGGCCTTAAAGACTGGCCCTGGAAACCATTCCAGTCATGTGCTGAATACAAAAAAATACCATGTCCATCTGCACACAGCACCAGAACCACACAAACCCTGCTCTGTCCACACAGATCACAGTCACAGACTGAGTAGACACACAAACCCCAGCATTGTACACATGTGTTTTCTACGCCACATATACACACAAACAGGAAAAAGCAAAGCATGTAAACACTATCCACCCTGCAAATACAACACACACACACACACACACACACACAGCACAGATCTCAGAGCAAGAGCCGAGCTCCTGACGTACAAGGCCTAGGCAGACACACACTAAGATTGCACCCAGGCATACAATACACACACACACACACACACACACACACACACACACACACTCTCCCTACACATTGACGCACACAACCACCCACTCGTGTACCCGCAGCCCACTCACTCCCACTCTGATGTGCAGAACACTGGACCAGCCAGGCACTCTGAGCCCCACCCCCTCTGACCATAACCTTCAGGAACCTGGTCTCCCTCCTCATTCCTTCCATAGGCCTTACCCCCCAGCCTGGAGCAGTCTATACTAGGGATGCTGGTGAGACAGAAGTCCCATTCCTTCACCCAGCAGTGACAGCTATACTCCAAGGGATGGATGTCCTCCTGGGGTGTGTGGGTGGGGTGTGCGGTCTGGCTTGCCAGGGAAGTGTGCAAGCATCAGTGGTCCTGTACCTTGTTCTCGGTACACCGGCCCTGATCACCTGTCCTCAAATCCGGTGGCCAGCTTCTTCTTGCAGGATCCAGTGCCAGGAGTCAAGCCCTCCAAGGCTGTCACCTTGAGGGAGCAGGTCTTCTTGGGAAGATCAACTCTAATCCCGAAATAAATCGTTTTCCACAGCTGGTGCTTGGTCTATGCTCTGGGGGAGGTGACGAGGAGGACGAGGACAGGGCAGGGCTGAAGCAAGGTCCTGCACAAACCCTGGATGAGGCAGAGACATGGATCTTGTCTGCCTCTGTCAAAGTCTCTCATCTGTGAAATGGGGCAGCCATGGAGATTGTAGGGTGGGCCTGGGGGTTCTTTTAAGGCAAATGAAAAGCTTCTGGCATAGTGTTTGCCCCGAGGGGCTCAGCAGCATGAGCTGGTGCCCTGACTCCCCAGGTGTTCCCACCCTCCCTTTCTGCCCATTGTGTCCTGCTTGGCACAAGCCCATTTGGCAGGATCCAGATGGTACAAAGCCCAGAGTAGAAGACCCAGGGCAGCCAAGATGGAAAGAAGCATCAGTCCCCCAGGCCTGCCTAGAGGCTCCATCCTTCTGGAGGGAGTCTCCTGTCCCTTCCTGGACCAGAATCTGGGAGCTTCTTCACAGACACCTCCATCCTCTTGCGTGCTCACAGCCCCTTCCCTCTGTCTCTGTCTCTGTCTCTCTGTCTCTCTGTCTCTCTGTCTCTCTCTAGATGTGTGTGCATGTGTATGAAGAAAGTGTTATCAGGCCTTTGTGTGTTTGTTCTTTGGTGAGTCAGGGTGTGGCATGGATCTGATGTATCTAATGGGTTCAGTATTCATCTCGGCCAGCCTCACTGTGTGTGCCTCAGGATACAAGCAAATCTCCGGCTTCCAGTGGGGGTCCACAGAAGACACTATTTGATATGTGCCTGAAGGTGCCTAGGTTTGGGGCATGAGTAAGTGCATGACGTGTGTCTGCAGAATCTGTGATTCCTACCTTCAGGGACCTGTGGAACAGTTCTCTGGGAAGCACCCTCCCCCTGGGGCCGAAACATCAGTCATGACTTGCCAGCCAGTGTAGTTAGCTCTGCACTTGCCTTCTCCAGAAGTCCCTTTTCTGTGGGAACTCTGGAACAACTGGCCACCGGCCTGAGTCAAGGTCATACAATGGGGAAGGCTGACACCTTCTCCTCTGATGTCCTGCACCTCTTCCCGCTCATCGAGGGACCCACCCCTGAGGCTGCCAGCACCCCACTGCTGCGCTGGATCTCCCCTGGAATGAATTTTAATTTCCACTCGCTCCGGGCAGGCAGGCACAGTGAGCTCTGAGCTGCTGGTTGGGTCGGCGGCAGGGGTGCTGGGGACAGCCAGGCCACGGGGTGGAGGAAGGGAGCGAGGATTTGAATTTCAAAGGCCGCTTAGGCTCCAGGCGAGGGTGGGTGGGCGTGCTGGTTAGCTGTGTGTATCCACCGGTGTGTCTATCAATGTGCACCTGCAAATGTGGTGTGTGTCTGGATGAAAGCGTGCTTTGTGGCTGCTCCTCTGTGACCCTGTGTCAGTGTCTGCACGGGGCACTGTGTCAGGGCTCTGAGATTGAGAGTGTGACTGTCACCACACCGATGCTCCTGAAAGCCTGTCCTCGCATGTCGGTGGTGATTCTGGGCATTTGGTCTACATGAGGGTCTCCGTGTCTTTATGTGTCCCTGTGGTGAGTCCTGAGTTCATGCCGCACATATCTGTAGACATGGGCGTGTATGAACGTGTCCCTGATCCAGTGTGTCTGGTCTCTGTGTCACTGAGTATATCTTTAAGTGTTTATGCCAGTGAGTGTGAGTGTGTCATGGGGCTGAAGCCCACGGACGTACTGGAACAAGCAAGTGCAAGAAGCAGCCGGCGCCACACTCGCCACTGCCCTCTCTGGGCACTGAATGGATCCCAGCCCTGGGCACACCCCTCCTCCAGGGGCTGGGCACTGACCCATGGGTACTCAATGGGCTTTTGGGAGGCAACAGCCGGAGAGGATGGGCTGTTATGGAAGGGGCACCTGGCACTCCTTCCTCCACCTTGCTGGCTGGTGACGGGAGCAGCTCATCTGTCTCAGGCAATGGGCTTCGCCGCTGTGAGATCTTTGCTGACTGTGACTGTGCTGGAGACTGCACAGTCACAAACGCAGGAAGACAACCCGGTGCGGATGCAGCAGTATCACTGGTCACCTGGGTACGTGTGCCCAGAGAGCACACGGCATTCCCAAGGACCACTGACGTCTTGGGTATCTTCACAAGAGTCTAAAATATCCAAGAATGCAAACACACACACAGACACACACACATCAGAAGACTCAGGCCTCTCTGTATACACTGCAGTCATTTGATACCCCACCCCTCAACCCCCCACACCCCACCCCTGTCCCAAGGTCTGAGTCTGAGGAAGAGGAAGGCCAAGGCTCAAAGTCCCAGTGAATAAGGTAGCCTTGAGTCACTCAACGGCCCCCTACTCAACCCTGCTCCATGCCGGGCCTTGAGGACTCAAGCAAGGGAAGGAAGCAAGGACAGACCCAAATCCAGCCTTCCCTACAGCATCAGTTCACAGGACAGACCCAAATCCAGCCTTTCCTACAGCATCAGTTCACAGGGCAGACCCAAATCCAGCCTTCCCTACAGCATCAGTCCAGAGGGCAGACCCAAATCCAGCCTTCCCTACAGCATCAGTCCAGAGGGCAGACCCAAATCCAGCCTTCCCTACAGCATCAGTCCAGAGGGCAGACCCAAATCCAGCCTTCCCTACAGCATCAGTCCAGAGGGCAGACCCAAATCCAGCCTTTCCTACAGCATCAGTCCACAGGGCAGACCCAAATCCAGCCTTTCCTACAGCATCAGTCCACAGGGCAGACCCAAATCCAGCCTTTCCTACAGCATCAGTCCAGAGGGTAGACCCAAATCCAGCCTTCCCTACAGCATCAGTCCAGAGGGCAGACCCAAATCCAGCCTTCCCTACAACATCTGTCCACAGAGCAGACCCAAATCCAGCCTTCCCTACAACATCAGTCCACAGGGCAGATCCAAATCCAGCCTTTCCTACAGCATCAGTCCACAGGGCAGACCCAAATCCAGCCTTTCCTACAGCATCAGTACAGAGGGCAGACCCAAATCCAGCCTTTCCTACAGCATCAGTACAGAGGGCAGACCCAAATCCAGCCTTCCCTACAACATCTGTCCACAGAGCAGACCCAAATCCAGCCTTCCCTACAGCATCAGTCCACAGGGCAGATCCAAATCCAGCCTTTCCTACAGCATCAGTACAGAGGGCAGACCCAAATCCAGCCTTCCCTACAACATCTGTCCACAGAGCAGACCCAAATCCAGCCTTCCCTACAGCATCAGTCCACAGGGCAGACCCAAATCCAGCCTTCCCTACAGCATCAGTCCACAGGGCAGACCCAAATCCAGCCTTCCCTACAACATCAGTCCACAGCTAGACAAAGGCTAAGGGCAGGGGCTGCCTCTGGGTAGGAAGCTCCAGAGACCTGGCTGGACCAGGGAAGGGACATCAGTATGACCAGGGACAAGAAGGGAGGCCCTAGAGATGGAATGATAGCCTCAAGGCTCCTTCCCTGACAGATGGGCAGCATTTTGAGACAAGGGAGAGGTCACTGCTCCCGGGAGGGCTCAGCACAGGGCTGGACCCAAGGAGGCGCTCTGCTCTAAAAACACTGACTGCCAAAAGAGGTTCTCAACCTGTGGGCTGTGACCCTTTAGCAACCCCCTGTCTCCAGGACAATATTTATGATTAATAATAGTAACAAAATTTCAGTTATAATATGGCAACCAGAATAATTTTATGATGGGGGGGGTCCCCGCAACATGAAGAACTGTTGTATTAAAGGGTCACAGTACTAGGAAGGTTGAGAGCCCCTAGCTTAAATGAAGACATGAAAATGCAGGGCCACGGAAGTGAGGGAGCACTAAACAAAAGACAGAAATACTACACCAGGCTCTGAATGATGAGTGTGTGTGTGTGTGTGTGTGTGTGTGTGTGTGTGTGTGTGTGTGTGTGTGTTTGTATGGGAGCATGCATTTGGAGGGGTCTATATGAAGCAAGGTTCCACGGGAAATACATCATGGAGGGCCTTGTAAGCAAAACCCAAGGTAGTTTTTACTCTGAAAGCAAAGGTGAATGGTTTTGGACAAGACAGGCTCACAGTCACATTTGTTTACAAGCTGGCTCAGTAGATAAAGCCCCTGCAAATGTGAGGACTAGAACCCAGGCCCCCAGCATCCAGGTAAATGCTGGGTGGGCATGGGAGTCTGCCTGCAATTGCAGCACCCGGGAAGACAGAGCCAGGCTCCCCGGAGGTAGCTGGCTAACTAGAATAGCCCTCACTGAGCTCTGGGATTACTTGAGAGACCTTGCTTCAATGAATAAAGTGGAGAGAGATTGAGGAAGACTCCCACTGTCAGCCTTGGGCCACTCTATGCATCGGAATACACATGCATCCCCAAGCACGTGTGTTCCCACACATACACGAACATGCATCATACACATAGACACATGAAAAAAAGGTAAAACAAAAATTCGTTAAGAAACAAGTAGGAGCCGAGAGGTGGTGGCGCACACCTTTAATCCCAGCACTCAGGAGGCAGAGACAGGTGGATCTCTGTGAGTTCGAGGCCAGCCTGGGCTACGCAGCAGGTTCTAGGCCCCACAGAACAACAACATAGTGAGACTGTCTCAAAACCAAACAAGAACGGGGGCTGGGGAGTTGACTCAGTAGAGAGTTGGCTCACAAACGGAACACGTGTGATTAGGACAAAGGGAAAGAACGACGCAGGCTGGGAGGCGGGGAGAGATGGAGCGGGGGCGGGTCTTCAGTTTGGGGGAGTTCTTAAGGAAGTTGTTTCTGGGAAGGTGACATCTAAGCAGACACCTGAGGGAGGAGAGGAGGAAGAGCTGTTCAAACAGGAGAAACTGCAGGTGCAAAGGCCCTCGGGAGGAGTGTGCCATTTACTCAGATGGGGAAAGGCTGTGGGAAGTCGATCTTTCTATTTTGGACTTGCCGCATCGAGGCATCTTCAGGACATCGAAGGGACAGTGACCAGGAAACAGCAGAGATAGGGAAGACTGGACTTAAAGAGAAAGGACTCCTGGGCACTGATGCAGAGGAGAACTTTGGGGACATGAGTGACTGGAGACAGAAGAGGCCATCGTGAGGAGATGGGTTGCTCGGGTGGGGACAATGTAATTAAATGACAGGACCAGCTCAGCCTCTTCCAGTGCCACTCTGTCTGCTGAGAGAGAGAGAGAGAGAGAGAGAGAGAGAGAGAGAGAGAGAGAGAGAGAGAGAGAGAGAGAGAGAGCAGACCAGGTTGTTGACAGCAGGCCCTTTCTAGATGGCCTCCTAGGGCCCTGCCGCTCTCATCCAGCCATCAAAGCCAGTCAGTCATCCTCTACAGTCCTGCTCCTGCTGCTGTCTAGCCTTGGAGTAGGGGAGTCCAGTTGAGAGTTAGGAGGTCCAACCAGATTCCCCGAGTGGCCTCTGAGCCTGCTTCCCCGCTGCTGGGATTTGGGGTGACACCTAAGCCCGATCTTCCAGCCAGAGTGTGATCAGGACCTCTGGGAAGAGGCCCTCATGTTCAGATGGGTCCCGCAGGACGCTGGTACCTGTCCAGGGACGGCACAGACAGCTGGGGCGCTCTGCTCTGAGGCGTTTGCCGGTTCTCACGGTGGTGATGCTCCCAGGATAGACAATTTAAGCTGCCAATGGGAAGCCAGCGGCCTGCACAGCCCCAGAAAAGCTGGGAGGCGGCACTGCCAGGCCCAGAGGGGTCAGCTCCAGCTCCTTCCCCAAGACCCTTTCCAGAGAGGCGGGGAGAGGCAGGGAGCCTGGGGTTCAGGCAGGGGCTCCACCAGTTATCAGGGGAGGGAGGAAAGGCAGGCTTCCGGCCCCAACTTCTCAACACCTGTCTCTCACCCACACCCCAGGGAGAGACTCCCTGAGCCTCATGAGCCCAGTTGTTCCTCCAGCTCTACTTAGCATCCTTGCCAAGATCTGTACCCAGCACATCAATGAGAATGGGGTCCCTGCCCTGGCCCACTTCCCCTGTCTTTGGAAACAGAGGCCAGAAAGCCATGGTTCTTACCACCCTGACCCCCAGCTATGGTTACGATAGACCAAACACCTGGATGTCAGACCCAGCTCTGCCACTAGCTCCTGAGAGGCTCCCTCACCCTCAGTTTCCCCATCTGTGAGATGGGCAGCAAGTGCTGGCCTCTCCCAAGCCCTTTCACCTATGAGATTCTACCATTCCCATCCCTCTTTGCATTAGCCCCAATGGCAGCTCAGGGCCTCCTCTCTCAAACATGTCCCCAGCCTCTTAGACCCTCCATGCTGTAGCGGCCCCCCACTGCCTCTGGCTCCCCAGGCTCCCCGATAAGGGGCCCAACTAATTACATTAGGATTTCATGCCAATTAGCAAACAATTACACGGGCAAATTGGTGCCTAATTTGGAGCAATAACAACAGTTCCATTGGCTGGGGAGAAAGATAGCTGAAGATGAAGCTGTTCACCCCACCCTGGCCCTGTGGGACCCCGGGAGGATGGAGCTTCCCATCCCACCCCGAGCAAGGACCCGGTTCTTCTTTTTTAGGATCCTTAAACAACCGTTGGCAATGGCTACGTCGTCCAGCGAGGCCTGTGCTAAGAGAGGGAAGAACTGAACCGACAAGACAGGCTTCATGGAGGAGGCGGGGAGGCAGGAGGGAAGATGGCCTGGGGGTGGGGTGGGGGAGGGAACGATAATTAATGTGAGCGCAAGTCTGGATGCTGAACTGAGTCAAATGCTCTCAACATTAACGGGGCCACAGCTGGCCAGGATGGAGGAGGGGGCAAGGCTTCAGAGGTATAGAGGAACAGACAGCCGGAGACCATTGTCACAGGACATTTTCTTGGAGGCCTATGGGAGCCACTGAGGGTTCAAAGAAGGAGGAAGCAGCTGCCGAGACTCATCTTGGATCGCCAGCAATTACATAGCCCATCTTCAGATTCATGGAGCACGGCCTAGTCTCCCATCTTAACATCCCAACAGCTTACTCCTCCTATTCCAACCTCTAGAGACCATAGCTGTGCTTCCCCGACTACACACTGGAGTGTGTGAGTGAGTGTGTGAGTGTGTGAGTGTGTGTGTGTGTGTGTGTGTGTGTGTGTGTGTGTGTGTGTGTGTCTTGCCACAGTGTGCATGTGGCTTCAGAAACTGGTTCTCACCTTCCACCTCACTGAGGTGTCTCTCTGTGTCTCTGTTGTGCCGTGTACTCCAGGCTAGCTGGCCAGTGAGCTTCCAGGAGATTCTTCTGTCTCCAGCTCTCATTTACCCATTAGAACGCTGGGATTACAAATGTGGACTATGGGCTGGAGAGATGGCTCAGTGGTTAAAAGCACTGGCTGCTCTTCCAGAGGACCCAGGTTCAATTCCCAGCACCCACATGGTGCTCACAACTGTCTGTGACCTCAGTTTCAAGGGATCCAACACCCTCACACAGACATGCATGCAAGCAAAACACCAATCACATAAAGCAAAAATAAGTATAAATTGTTTAAAAATGTGGCCTACGGCATCAGGCTGTTTATACAGGTTCTGGGAATCCAAACCCAGGTTGTCAGGCTTGCGTGGCAAACACTTTTACCCACAAAGCCATTTTCCTGCCCCATCCCCCCCACACACACCGATTCTTACCCATGTCTCTCCCAAACTCAACTATATTCTTCTTTGGTTTAAATCCCCCATGGCTCCCTGGTGCTGTCAGAATAAAGTTCAAGTTCTCACCCTCTGCACGGCTGATTTCCACCATCGGATCCCTGGGGACTTCCAGCACTTTCTCTCTCACCCCACCTCCCATCCTCCCCTGTGCTCCAGGAAGGATGCTACGTACAAACCGGGGCCAGGCTCCTGCACCCCTCCAAGCCCTGCTGCCCCCCATGCCCAGGCTGTTTGCCAATGGCCCTTTCTCAACAGCAAGTGCAGCTTCCCGGTCCCTGCTCCAGCTACCCACCCCCGTCCGTCCTCCTCAAGGTCCACTGGACCCTGATCACTGCGCAGCTGAGCTGTGGGCACTGGGCTCCCCCCCCCCCATCCCCGACCCCGAGTCCCTGGAGCTGAGCTGTTCAGGGGCGAAGTCTGGAGCTGATATTATTACCTCTGATTCACCCAGCACCGAGGACAGCAAGTGGCTACAGAAAACAATGAGTGGGTCTCAGAGTGTTCTCCCGAGGACAATGGGGGACACTGAGGCAGAACTCCAGAGAAAATGTCACGGTCAAGTTCCTCTTAGAAAAGCCAGGTCAGCTCTCAGCCCTCTGCCCACGCCTGTCCCCAGCCCCTCCAGGCTGACTTCTGACCTTGCTCACAAGCCTGCAGGAGTCTCTCTCACTCACTCCCACCCAGGTACTTCCACCTCAGCCCTCAATAAGTACAGAAGGAAACGAAAATCCCTCCAGGGCCTGGGGAAACGGCCCAGTGGATAAAGTATCTGCTGTGGAACTGTGAGGACCTGAGTTCAGATCCCCAACACACATAGGAAAATTGAGTGGGTGTGATAGTCTCCCCCCGCCACGGGATCCCTACAGTTGAGGATCCCCCAAAGTCACAGGCCCCCTGGGGCAGTGGCAGAATGAACTGCAGCATGAAGGACTGTGGGCAGCCTTAAGGAAGAAACTTCTGACTATCTTTGTGTTTAGTGATTCACGGAGGAATGGCCAGAAAGCAAGGGGGTGAGGGCTTGCTCAGTCCCCAGGGAGTCCAGGAAGAAGCCACAGTTAGAACGCAGACGTTCCTTGAGGCAGGGGGATGACCCAGCTGACTTTCCTGAGAATCTTCATTCTCTCACTTGGGGGGCTACTGCTCCATCTCAGGGCCCATCACTCACGTTAATTACCGAGAAAAAGCCGATTTCTCCTCATTCCCAGACTCAAAACGACAGTATCATTAGGCTGGTAATGTGCAGAGAAATTGTGCGTGTCTGTCTTGGAACATGTCCTGAGCCAGAATGGGTGAGGGCACCCCGGCCGAGGTTTGCCTCCAAGATGTTCCCTATGGCAGAGGGCCAACTCCTGAAGAGATGCTGTGCCACCCAGGGAGAAATACGCTCCTTCTCTGTTCCATGGGCACCAAAGATAGTAATTAAATCCTTCCAGCCAAAGGCTTAGATTAAGAAGTACACAACACACAAAGCTTGTTGATTTGAACAGAGCTGTGCCTGGATTTACACAAAGACACAGACCTCCCTGTCTTAGCTGAACTTGAACTGAGGCCTGTCTGCTTCTACAGCCTTTCCAAGTCGTACCTATGCCTCTTTCTCTATGCTCCTGCCCACCTCTGAACCAAGAGGCATTCCAGAACCTTCCGGCCTCTGGAAGGGAAGAACTAACTACCTATTTTTACACCTTGCTTCCTCACTGGGGAAGGCCGTATCCATGAATACTAGCCCAAGTGGTCTCTCCCTGGAACGCTAGCTGCTGTTCACACACCTATTCCTACCTCACGTTAAGCCACATTCAAACCCGCTCAGCATGGGAGGAAACCCAGGCCCACACCGGTGAGGGGAGTCGTCCATGTTCAAGTCTCAGAGCTAAGCTAGGCCAAAGCCCAGGCTGGTGGCAGAGTCTCAGTCATCTCCCAGGTAATCCAGGAACGTGGTCTCCCCCCACACCCCTGCTCCAGTCCTCGAGCTGAGGAGGGCGTGGCAGAGGCTGGGAGTACAGATATAATTACAGTTCCTGCAGATGCGCCTGCTAGGGAGGACAAAGGGCTCCTCTCACCAGGAGCCGGAGATGCAAATTAAAACAACAGCACAATACCTGTTTCCATCGGCTGAAATTAATACAGCTTTTTGTTTTGCTGTGTTTTGTTCTCTTAAAGACAGCTGCGGTGTTGATGAGAAGTGAAATCCGGGCTCTGTGGATGGGGAGGGGGGTAAGAGCAACTTTCTCGGAAGGCCACTGGGCATCAAGAGCTTTAAAAACCTGCGGACCTTTTTACCCCATTTGCCTCCTTTCGGGGACTGGCTGGCTCTAAGACTCAACCAGAGATGTTTAAAAAAATAAATAAAAGAGAGCCAAGTATAAGGATATTCAGTGCTGTTATTTATAACTGTGGAAAAATTATAGCTGACGAAAATGTCTAGTGGTGGAGGGTTGGTTGGTTAAATAAATTATGATCCATCCATATAGAAGAATATGTGCAAACATTAAAAGTCATGTTCTTGGAGAATCGCTAATCACCTGGGGCGGGGAATGCTCGCTGTGTGAGAAAAACAAAGCAAGAAACAAAACTGCATGAAGGAAGGACGCCGGCTCCACGTAGAAAACAGGTAATCAGTGTGTGGAGAGTCTGTGAGAAATCAGCTCCGCTCATCTGAAAGGATTAGGGTGATTTCTTTGTCCCAACCCCTACTTTTATCTTTCCTCCAAATTGTCCACAGGTGGTCGGGGAAATGTTATTAGCAATGCACGCAGGCTAGGGAGATGGTGGCCAAAAATGCTCGTGGTGCAAACAGGAAAGTTTGAGTTCGAGACCCAAGAATGCACTGTAAAAAGCTTGGTATAGTGGTGCATGTATGTATTCTCAAAAGAAGGGAAGCAGAGGCCGGGGAACGCCTGGGGCTTGCTGGTCAGGCAGCCTGCCACGTCAGGAGAGACTCTGTCTCAAAAAATAAGGTAGGAAAACAAAATAAAATTAGAAGAAAAAAAAATACACTGGCCTACACACACACACACACACACACACACACACACACACACTGCACACACATACACTCACTGCAGACACACACACACACACATACACACACATACACACACACACACACACACACATACACACACACCCTTGACCAGGTCTAGAATCTCAGCTACTCAGGAGGCTGAAATAGGATTCAAAGTGCAAGCCCTGTCTAGGTTACAGGGAGACTTCAAGACCAAGTTGGGCAATTTAGGAAAACTATATCTCAAAATAAAAATTAAAAAAAAAAAAAAAAAGACTGGAGCTACAGCTCAGTGACAGAGTGTACAAGGCCCTAGGTTCAATCCCCATAAAGAGAGAGACAGAGAGGCACAGATCGTATATGGAGAGAGGGCGCCAGTCTGTCAGGAAACCACAAGGTACCCATCTTGGGAACAGGGGCCGTCTACCCTGAGTCCCAAAGTGAGGAGCTTTGACCAGCACTGGAAGGTTCAGGGTTGCAGGCAAGAACGTCAAGAGCAAAGGCACAGAGACCAGAGACGTCCCGACCACTCCTGGGAGCTCTCAGTAGCTCAAGCTACACGAAGTTGGGAGAAGAATGTAGAGTGGGGAGCCCGAAGGCCAGGCTGAAGAGGTGCCTTTGACTTTGAGTAGAACGTCGTCCAGTGTGGACGGGTCTTGCAGGGAGGTGAAAGAAGGCAGAAAGAAGGCAGAGAGGGAGAGACAGGGTGTGGCAACACAGGAAGCCTCTACACCGGCAGGTTATCCTGAAGAGGCTGTCACGTGGCCTGGGTGAGAGTGGGGTGGACTCGGTCTGGCCGTGGTGGCTGAGAGGAGAACGGGAGGGCCCTCTGGAACACTGATTACAGCAGATTTGTCAGGACTTGGTGATTGATGGGAGAGGGGAGGTGGGCTGGGGGAGGGGAGCTGTGCCGCTGACTGACGGTAGCACACGCTTGCACACGGACACACGCAAGCATGCATGCACACATGCACTCCCTCCCAGGTGTAGTCTGCACACTTGGACACTTATCCCCCTCTGTTGCTCCCCTATGGGGAAGACTGGAGTTTAGGTGGCATTTGATAGGAGGTCCTAGGAGAAGTTCGTCCCGTCACCACCATGTCCTGCTGGCCTCTGGCATACTCTAGGTACCTCTGTAGTACTGGTTCTTCTACACTGCCAGCCTACAACCCCAGAAGGCGAGGGACAGGGCCGGGACATTCTCAGGAAGCCATGGCCGGGTCCCTCCCTCACACACGGGTGCAGAACCATAGAGATAAAACAATCATCCCCAGGGACTTTGACAATCGAGTCACAGGCTTTGATGTACACCCAGGGAAAAGCCCAACAGAGGCCACACACCCCACTGCCACACAGCCTCCACACGAGCAGATCCAGCCTAGGTCTCACACACAGGCCATTGTGCTCCGTCAGAGTTCCCAAGGTCCTCCCGCCTGCCCCACCCCCGCCCCACACCTGCTCCCCCCACCGAGGAAGCCCGGACAGAGGGTTGGCTGGCAGAGGGGCCAGCACAGGGGGACTGGCACCGAGACCTGCAGCCAAACGGGGCAGCCCAGCCAGGAGGGAGGCCTCTGAGAAGGGTTGCCACGGCAACAGGCTCCCACAGAACCAACCAGAGGCTTCAATCCTCGGCTCTTATTTTTAGAAGTTGGGCCTGGACTGGTTGGGCCTGCCAGGGGCCAGGTTCCCACAGGCACTGACACCAGCCAGAACCTCCAAGGGCTCTGGTAGGCACTGCCCACCACATTGGGCTCCTTCCCCCGGGTCATGCCCAGGGGAGGAGTCTCTTGCTTACCTGTCTTCACCCTGACTAGTGGCCTTCTATCAGGGGTATCTTTCACCCTCTAGTCCCAGAGAAGGGACACAGCCTGATGACCCATTGCACCATAGCCTGTGGATGGCTGTGGCTTAATTTATTGTGTGTCAGGAGAGGGAAGGGGCAGGGACTTGGGCTGATTTATAAAGTACAGTGGGCAAGACTGTGTGTGTAATTGGGTCTGAATGAGTGTATTTGTGTGTACTTAGGGACTCTTCTACTCGGTGTGTGTGTGTGTGTGTGTGTGTGTGTGTGAGAGAGAGAGAGAGAGAGAGAGAGAGAGAGAGAGAGAGAGAGAGAAATTCCCTCGTCTACAAGAAACAAAATTGGGAAACACCACCACTAACTGCCACTCCTGCCATGATCTTGCCCAGACCCTTCCTATATGTCTGAGCAGACGGCTTTCAGAGTAGTGGTTCTCAACATAGGGGTCGTGACCCCCTTAGGGTCAAGTGACCCTTTCGCAGGGTTGCCTAAGACCATCTGAAAACACAGATATTTATTGACGAGTCATAACAGTAGCAAAACTGCAGTTATGAAGTAATAATGGAAATAATTTTATGATGGGGGTGGTCACCACAACATGAGGAATTGTATTAAAGGCTCGCAGCATTAGGAAGATTGAAAACCACTGTTTTAGAGGGTAGACGCATAGAAGGATGGTGGCCCTGGCAGATCCAGGTGGATAAAGCCTGAGAGGGGGGTAATAGGGAAGCTAGAGCAAGCTGACTTTGTGGTGACTCCTCCAGCTGCTGGGGATTTCTCTGTTAATCTGGGACTGCTCTGTTTGCATCTCATTTGCCTACATTTGCATAACAAGGGGCCGTGCTGGCACCAGGGATCGAAATTCCTGGCCTGGGTAATTGTGTGAAAAAAGTCTCTGGAGACTGAGCAGGAATCCTGGGGCCCCAGAAGTAGAGGCAGGGAGTTTTGCCTGTGGACAGAGGCTCTCCAGCTGATCTACCCTGGGAACCCCACTTCCTCCCTAACCCCTGGGGCAGGAGGGGTATGCATGAAGTGGGAGAGCTGATAAGATTAGGAATTAAGTCATCCTTGAGAGATCCACTGTGGCTTCCAGCATGGATCTGGACCCAAAGTATTTTCCTGGGTGCAAGGAGCCTGAACTTGGCAAGGTCTGGGCTGAGATGGGAGAGGGCATGCTCAGCCACGTCTGCCCTCTCCATCCACTCCTGCAGAATGATTGATTCTCTGGCTACATTCTGGACCGATCACTTAGGATCCACCTCCAGGACTCTGAGACCCAGGCAACAGACATCTCTTCCCTGGGTCTCCTACTTTGGATGACCCCACTTTAGCCCTTTTCTGCCAGAGTTAAAGAATTCATAGGTCCACAGGACCAAGGGCTGTGTGACCTGGGACTCCAGCCCTCTTATAGCCTGCACCTCAACCTAGGACCCCAGAATTCCCCACCCGAACAGCCAGAAGCCAGTCACTAGAGCTCGCGAGGCCATCTCCCCTCCTTAAAGAGTGGCTATTGCCAGGAATGGGGACCAGGCAACAAGCTGGAGTACTGAGGTATCCATGGGCATGCACAGGAGGTCTCTGGAGCTGCAGGGCAGGGGAGGAGCTGGAGGGCTAGCTGCCCTCTTTGGAATGCCTTAAACACCCCGGGGTGGCTTTGACAAGCTGTTTGACCTTGGCCAAGTTACTTAACCTCCGTGTGACCACAAACGGGGCTAGTGACAGTGGCTGCCTCTGCAGGTCGTTGTGGGGATGTACTGAGTTAATTCACGAAAAGCACTTAGACCCAGGCCTGGCACCGCGGACCAGGCCTGTCAGCTATTATCCGTCATCCTGGAGTCGGTGCTTTTCCCTCCAGCCGAGGAAGCAGCAGCTTCTCTTTCATTTCAAAAAGACTACGGAAGAAACAGGGTCTGGGACAACCCTACACTCCAGACCACCTCTGCCCAGCATCCAGAAAAGCAGGGGCGCAAAATGTCATGGTCTCTTTAATGTCTTTATTGGCTGAATAAATGAGAAGACAAACAAATGAATGGATGAACAAATGAATGAAAACCAGAGACGAAGTGGAGTCAAAGAAAGAGCAGGCTGGCAGGACTGGGTGGGAGGGTCCGACAGGGAGACGTTTGGCAGGGGATCTGTGGGGTCCTCAGATCTATTTCACCCAGCCATCACTTTCTGTAGACTTCCATTGGATGGTGGTCAGCAGGGGAGCAGCAGGCGACTGTGGTCTCTGCAAGTCAGTCCTGGCTTTGGGAGGTGGCTCTTCCCCCTGGGAGTTAGAGTGTCCTCTAAGCCCTGGGTCCCTTTGTAACCCATAGATCCTGCAAAGGCCTAAGTGTAGGGGGTGGCTCTGAGCTGACGCACTGTCCATCTTGGTGTGGGGCAGGGAGGCTGGGGGAGATGCTGGTGGGCCTAGTTACCTCCTTATTTACACCCCACCCCTTCAGCACAGCCAGGCCTCGGTGCACCTGCCTGTCAGCAGGCAGACTAGCAGTGATGGAGAGCCCTCTTGGGATCCGCCAGCTTCCACCATCTGGCCAGTCTGAGGTTGAGGGAGGTGGGGGAACCTGTCAGAGGGCACCCTCCGCACTCCTAGGCCTAGCCCTAGGCTCGCTTCAGACAACGATGGTGTGTGGGCCTATGGGAGTGATATTGTGTGTGTGTGAGCCTAGGCATGGTGGTAAGGTCCTGGTGCACCTGTGAGGAGCATTTCACATGTCTATATTCATGACTTTCTAAGTTTACATATTGGCCTGTGTCCTTTTACAGTAGGATTTTTTGTGTATGATGGCATGTGTCCCAGACTGGAGACTTGGTGCGGAGATTTTCCTTTGGGGGGAGGGCTATTAGTTCGTGTGTGTGTGTGTGTGTGTGTGTGTGTGTGTGTGTGTGTGTGTGTGCTGGGTGTATATATGCATATGAATGTCAGAGGGCAAGCTTGGGTATTAATTCTCAGAAACTGCTCACTTTGTTGTTTATTTGTTTTTGAAACAAGGCAGGGTCTCTCCCTGGAACAGGAGACTTGCAGAATATGCAAGGTTTGCTGGCCACTGAGGCCAGGATTCCTCCTGGTCCTGACTCTCCCACACTGGAATTACAAGCATATGTCATAACTAGCTTTTCACGTGGGTGCTGAAGGTTGAACTCAGGTCCCCATTGCTGGCACAGCACATATTTGACTAATTGAACTATCTTCCCAGCCTTGGATATTAGTTTTGTTTGTATAATTTTGGCCTTGAACTCACTCTGTAACCTAGGCTGGCCTCGAACTTGCCATCTGTGATGGCTAGTTTTATGTCAGTTTGACACAAGCTAGAGTTATCTGGAAGGAGGGAACCTCAATTGAGAAAATTCCTCCATAGCATCCTGCTGTAGGTCATTTCCTTAATTAGTGATTGAGGGGGGAGGGCGCAGTCCATTATGGGTGGGGCCAGCCCCAGGCTGGTGGTCCTGGGTTCTATAAGAAATCAGGCTGAGCAGGCCATGGGGAGCAAGCCAGTAATAACAACCCCTCTCCATGGCCTCTGCATCAGCTCCCGCCTCCAGGTTCCTGCCCCATTTGAGTTCCTGTCCCGACTTCCTTCAGTGATGGACTATGATATGGAAGCGTAAGCCAAATAAACCCTTTCTCCCCAACTTGCTTTCGGTCATGAGGTTTCATCACAGCAATAGACACCCTAACTAAGACACCATCCTTCTGCCCCCAGAGTCCTAGTCTAGGGGTTTTCCATGGGGAACTCTCTCAGATCAGGAGAAACTGAACCTTCACATCTGTTTCTTTAAAGTGGCTGAAAGGTCCTATGAGGGGATCCGGGCCAGCCAAGGAGCCTACAGCATTCCTAACTCCCCTGAGCTCCACTTCCTGGAGGTGGGCTCTAGCTTCATGGATCCAGAGATCACCAGAGTTCCTGGGTTCCTTACGGCATCCTCCCCTCACACCCACCCACAGAGAAGCAGGTCACATGTAAATCTCCTCTTATGTACAGTGGTATATTATGCAGAACTGTGTATTAGTCAAACACATACACACAGAATCCCAAACCCATCAGACTCAAGCATATGATGAATACATAATCGTGTTTATATCATGACAGACCAATATAGCTTAATATAAATGTAAACATATAGGTGCATGCATATTTACATGTTGGAACATGTCTACAAATTGATAACTTACATACAAGCACACACAGATATGAATGCTTAGAACCATCAGCGTGCATCACTCTGGCATATATATTCATGTGCATTCTGCCCCTTCATGTCCCTTCCTACCCTCCCTCCACTTCTCATAGGCTTTAGCTCTCACCAAGATGATCCCCACGCAAGGTGGGCACCAGAAGACGGCAAACATGGTATGCCAATAGGATCCCATGTGTAGGAAGCTGTGTTTATAATGTCTACATTTAGATCATTATATATTTCATCATCTGTGTAGTTCCAGCTCTGTGTGACATGTGAGTGTCTCAGTGACACTGCGTATTTTCCAGCATGTCTGTGTTTATTTCTGGAAGGACTTCTTTGTGTCTGTGTCTATCCATCTGGGTGAACGTGAGCTTTACGGCTGGAGTGTGTCTGTGTAACTATGTCCTGTGGACCATCCCTCTGTGTGCCTGGATGTATATGCCCATGTGTACATATCTGGGCATTGCCCCGTGTGTCAATGGCTCTGTAGTCCAGACTCTAACTAGCTCAAGTGTCTCCACTGCCAGCAGAGGCTATGGCCAGGGTGGAGCCAGGTGAGACTGGACTGAATTCCCCAGCGGTTGACAGTCGTATTTACAGAGCTCCGAGTAGGACATAATTGCTTCTATTAATCTTTCTCCGGTTGTTAATTGCTCACTTATCGGGTTGTGTATTATGCCGACTGTTGCTCTTAATTCGCCTCCATAGCTGCAGGTGTTTGCTGCCTTATTAACTGTTAATCGGCGCGGCTAGGGACAGAGAGTTAATTGGCCCCTGGAGTGGGACGCAGGCGGGCCAGCCGGGCACTGCCAGGCTCTCAGCCTGTCCCTGGAACTCTCACCTGTGGAGTACAGGTGGCTACCGGGAAAGGGCTGGCCTACTGGCAGCCAAGAGTGGTCCTGTATACAGCAGTCGGAACAACAACTACCAAGTCCCCATACAGTCCTTCCTCCTCCCAGAAGCCAACTGACCAATCAGAGCCAAGCTCCTATGCCTTTCTTCATCACCAACAACCATATTCTACCCAAGACAGGAAGCAATCCCATTTATGTTAATTATGCCTAGTGAGAGCTATCCCCAGCACAGAATGGAACTGGGTTTGCCCTTCAATGCCTCTTCTTCCTCCTTGTGGCTCCAGCAGTCAAGGCTGGTTAAGGTTAGAAGGACATTGGGAGAAAGAAAGGCAAGAAAGAGCCTCTACCAGAACGTGAAGGGCAGAAGTCAGACCCGGGAAGGACTTCCGCCACCTTTCAAGGAGGCAGCTTCCAGGAAGTTCTGTTCCATTCCAACCACACTTCTGCTTGCATAGTCCCAAGAATGGGGAACTCACTCCCTGTACTGATGCTGCGGGGAGGGGGGCGCTTTTCATTCTCCCCCATTTTCCCACGCCCCACGACCGCCCCATGAGACTCCCAAGTATCCTCAGTAGGGAAACTGAGGTCTAAGAAGAACAAGGTAGTAGCCCCAGAGTTCTTCGATCCTCCCTGGTGCAAGCTCAGACAGGCAACTCTCTGAGCAAAGTTCGGGCTCTCCTTTCCTAACTCATCACAGGCACCTCAGTCTGGCCTCCCAGTCAGCTGCTGCCCAGCGGCCACCTTAAGGTCCAGTGCCTGGATAGGAATACAAGGGCTCCTGACCCAGTGAACTCCTTGAGAGCATCGGTGGAGTGGGAGGGCAGGCTCCATGGTACACCAACCTGGCTTGGCCAGTATTTCTCATCCCATGCCTGGAATCCAGCCTGCCCTGACATATGGAAGTTCTTCCTGTCATCTCTGGAGCTGCAAAGGAAGTTCATTTGCTTTAGCTGGGTTCTGAGTGGATGGAACTGGGCTCTAAGGAGGGAGTCGAGGAACAACCATACACTGCCTACCGTCCACCAGAACATCAACGACCATGTGCCGAAGTGGCACCCCGCCAACCCTCACATAACCTAGTGAGTTAGAGATTAGTATGCCTATTTACAGAGAAGGAAACTGAGTCACAGAAAAGGGCACCAACCTAAGATGACACAGCCAGGAAAGGCAGGACTGGGGTCCAACAACTCTCGGTGTTGCTTAGGGAACTGAGTCTTCGGTTGGGATGTTTCTGTAAGGGCATGAGTGGACCAGAACTGATAGTCACTGTCAGAGGTCTCCCACCCACCTCAAATCCCAGAACACGGAGACGCAAAACACTCACGCATGCGCAGTCCAGGTGGCCATCGGACGGGATGAAAGCAAAGCGAGGGGAACTGTCCAGGGATAGTTGCCCAAACAAGTTCCGGCTCCGCCTCTATGTTAATGACATGCAGATATATGTAAATTTGCACACGCAACTGCTTAAACCTTTGGGAGCAATAGGGTGACACGGGAGCAGTTGCTATGGAAATTCAAAAGAGACAATCTCCCCCCACCCCCCCCCGCACCAGCAGGCGCACAGACACGTGTACAAAGGCCCAGGGTTCCTCGCTCTGGAGCCCAGAGGATCACGGAGTAACAGAGGGTGTGAACCGGAAGGAACCCCGGAGACTGCGCCCAGCCTGGGGGTGCCGACGCCGGTCCTGGTTGGGGGCGGGCGGCGTCCGCTAAAACCCTTTGGGCAGCGGGCGACTCCTCCTCGGCCTAGCAACCAGGGCCCCGCCCGGCGTTGCATAGCAACAATCCTAGAACCTAGCAACCGCCGATCACACCCCCTAGCAACGTCATGCCAGGCTGCGTTCCTGGCCCCTATCAAGAGATAAGCAAAGGTCTTGTGAACTAGGAACAGAAGGTTGATGGGGGTCATATGCCCAGCCCCCAGCCCGAGGCAGTATACAGGATTTCGGGATATATATATATATCCCGCTTCCTGGGGCGAGTTGTCAGAAGGCCGCGTTTGCGCCCCCACCTAGGGAAGAGCAAACTGAAGCTCTAAAGGCAGGCCCCAGCGAGGGCAGAGGCTAGCTCTTCCCCGATGCCTCTCCTGTCTCCCCAGGAGAAAGCTGCGGCTGGCCAGGGGGAGGCGTGAGCCGCGGTGTCCCCAAACCCGCTACGTTAGGAAAGCCACCCAAGTTGCAGGCTCCAAGAGGAGCTGCAGGTTTGCATAGTAATTTACAAAATTTGCATTTAGCGCGGAGGCTGCGGCAATCCCATGCCCTCTGAGCCAGAGGAGTTCCCTCAAGAGCCCTGTTCCTTTCCCTGGTTCACCTGTCCAGAACCTTCTCCCTGCTCTCACTCACAACCCACCCTCGCCCACCACCCCCGCTTCCAACCCCTCCCACTTTTCTCTCACCCGCCCCCAGCTCAGCATCCATCGGTCCTGCCAGCCCCGACCTCCATCCCAAGGCAAAGGGCCCCCTCTGCTGTCGGCTGGGGGTAGGGCAGCCGCAGAGCTCTTGGGGTAGCAAGAGGGCTCCTCTTATTAATCATCTCCTCTCCCTTTCCAGTCTAGCAGGCTCCAGAATGAGGCTTGCTTCGGATGCTGCAGCGAAGGGCGGGGTCCTGGGCGAATCAGCCTGGGGCTGCCGGCTCCCAAGTCAGTCCCCAGACTCACGGCTGCTATGAGAAGCTCACTCTAGATCCAAGGCAAGGCAGCAGTGGTCAACCTACATCCCACCTCACCAGGCTTAAATGTCTTCTCAGGCTTAGACCCTGGCTGTCTCTGGGAGTTGTCAGGATCTGCAGAAAGCAGTCCCCTTCAACAGAGACCCCATGCACAAACCTTCAGTCACACGCATGGACCGACAGGCCCTCACAGATGCACATGGACACAAACACTTAGAGAATACTGTGGTATCTTGTGCCATCCCTCGACTTACCCAAAAGAAAAATTGACTTCAGAAACTTAAAATTACTCCTGGAGCTAGAGAGAAGGCCCCAATGGCTAAAAGCCTATCAACCCCTGCATTAGAGGGAGGGGGTAGCAACTAGCTAATTTACAAAGCTCACTGGCCAGCCAGCCAACCTAGCCAAAGGGTGAGCTTCCAGTTCGGTGAGAAATCCTGTCTCACAGCAGTAAGAGGCCGGTGATGGAGGAAGACACCAAAGCCCTGCTCTGACCTCCGTGACTCACAGGTACGCTGGCACACCACAACGAAATGAAGAAAAATAAAGCCACTCCCTTACCTTCCTAACACCTCTACCTCCTCCTGTCCCTCGTCAGTTTCTCTCCTCCAACCCCTGCTGTCTTCTCTCCCTCCACTGATTCTTTCCCTTAATCCAGATTTTGGGTTTTGTTTGTTTGTTTGTTTTGGTTTGTTTGTTTTTGGAGACAGAATTTATAGAATGAATATATATATATATTAGAGCAGCTTACAATCCACGGTCTGTAATGTCCAACAATGTCCACCAATGGAGAGTCCAAGAATCCAGTAGTTGCTCCGTCTACAAGGGGGGTCTGTCTCAGCTGGTCTTCAGTATATGCCAGAATCCTGAAGAAGTTGGCTCCAAGCCAGTGAAGGAATGGACTTGCTAGCAAGAGGAAACAGGCAAAGAGAGCAAGCTCCCTTCTTCCATGTCCTCGCTGTAGGCTGCCAGCAGAGAAGGTGTGGCCCAGATTAAAGGTGGATCTTCCCACCTCAAAGATCCAGATTAGAAATGGGTCTTCCCACTTCAAATGATTTAGTTAAGGGAAAAAAAAACCTCCTCACAGGGTATAGCCAGACATTTGGATTTTAGTTAATTCCAGATGCAGTCAAGTCAAGAATAGCCATCACAGGGTTGGGCAGTGGTGGTGCACGCCTTTAGTCCCAGCACTCAGGAAGCAGTCAGGCTTCTGAGTTCAAGGCCAGACCGGTCTACAGAGCAAATTCCCAGGCAGCCAGGATTACACAAAGAAACCTTGTCTCCAAAACACAAATAAGTAAGTAAGTAAAAATAAAATAATATAGCCATCACAGACAGGATTTCACTGTGTAACACTGTCTAGCCTGGAACTTGCTATGTAGAACAATCTGGCCTCAAACTCTAGAGATCTGCCTGCCTCTGCCTCCGGAGTGCTGGGATTAAATGTGCCCACACTCAACTCAGAGTATTTTTTTAAAATGCCTCCAGAAGCCACAAAGCAAAACCTTTGTCCTGCGGCAAACTGATGGTTCAGAACCCCCCATCAGCAATAGGGGGGGTCATGCACTTGTGGAAAAAAAATTTCAAAGACACCAAGCCACATCTGGATGGGACTAGGGACGCTCCTACACAGCCATCAGATGCAATTCTTATTTTGTCAAGTTTTTATTGAACCAAAAATCACCATCCAACAAGCTGCAGAACGGATACAAACTGGGCGGGTGGGGAAACGCTGACCGGCCTTTCCTCTCACTCAGCATTGAGAGTCAGGGAATGGACACTTCTGTTCCGGTGGGTCCGAAGGGTCAGGCCTCTCCGGCCAAAGACACTCAGAGCCACCTCCATCCATAGGGCCCAGAGAAGGGTCTGGGGTTGGCCCAGGGGGATCCGGAACTGCAGATACCTCAGAGGAGGGGAGGGGAGGCCCCTGGCCTGCGGGCCACAGAAAGGCCTGGAACTGGTGACTCATGGTCACTAAGACCTTGAGGTGCTGGAGTAGGTCTTGGTGGAAACAGGAGGTCCTGTGGAGGTGCTGTCCACGGCCAATGCCGGGGAAAACTGGCCCACCTGAACTGGGATGTCGGGGGTGGCCCCAACTTGCTTCTGGGGACTGCTGCCCCCAGCCAGGTCCCTGCCTCCCCCTGCCTCTGGGGAGGCTCTGCCCAGCACAACCACTCCTTGGAGCCAGGCTGCCCTTGGCCAAGCTCTGTTTGGGGGCCTCCCCTTGGGAAAGTGATCCTCTCGGGGTGGTCTCTGATGCCCTGTCCTCCGGCTGGTAGCATCTCCTCTCCACTCGTTTGCTGAAGGAGGCAGTCTTGGGAACCCTGTTCCCCACAGGGACGGACAGAGCTGTGTCTGGAAGCCCATCCTTAGGGAACAGGACCGCTAGTAACAGGCTCGTGTGAGTGGTTTCAAGACCTGGGAAGAGGAGAAGGAAGGGTCCCAAGACCTGGAGGAAGCCGACATGGGTTCCCTAAAAGCTGCCGTGGGTCTGGAAGTTTGATCATGAGAACTTCCTGACAGTGAGATGGAGAAAAGCGAGCAGGCAAGTGAGCCTGTCTCAGAAAACTTGGTCTAGGTGATCAGGGGTCACCTGGCAGAGGGTAGCACATGGATGGCCTGACCTCAAGGCTGCATGGAGACAGTCTATACCATCCCGGGGGTTGGTGTATCATCTGTCCTTGTGCCGACCACAAAGTGAGGCAACGACTTCTGAATGAATGAAGGGTGAATAGCTGTGGGCTGGGCAGTAGCACTGAGGGAGACCTCGTGAACATAGAAGGTGTGGACCTGGACTAGCTGGCAGCTATGTCCCAAGACAAGCTGGGCTTTTGCCCAGAACCACCTGATGGAGGACACGTCAATCTGCTTCCAATACTGGGAGCTGCAGCCCAGAAAGGTCTTAAGGCCGCTCTTGAGTCCCTAAGGTCCTCTTCCATAGGTGCCTTCCTAGGGCTACGCCTAGGCTGATCCTTGCCCTGAAGCCAGGCCTGGCTAAGGCAGCTGCAGAGTCAGGCCCTTCCCTCCTAACCTTTTCAGTCAGTTGTCTGCATCTGCCTCTGTCCTGCCACCCCGGGGTCACCTGTGGTTGCAATCCTATTCAGGTATACACCGGGTTCTCACCTGGGCCTCCCAGAGGGCGCAGTCGGGCTGGCAGAGGCTGGAAGGCGGGCAGGGGCAGCAGGACCATCTTCGCGTGCTGCACAGTGGCCAGGCAGTGCCGCTGCTTGTTGTTGAGGTAGGAGTAGAGCATGCGGTAGTTCTGGATGTCCCGAGACCCATGGGGACACAGTCGGACCACGCAGATGTCCTGGGATACAACAGGAAGTGGCAAAGGAGCTGTCATCCTCTTGGCCTGCAGGCACACTAAGACTCAACAGGACAGTGGTTCTCAACCTTCCTAATGCTGCCACCCTTTAATACAGTGATCCCCCAACCATAAAATTATTTTTGTTACAGTTTCATAACTGTGATTTTTTGCAACTTAAGTTATGAATCATAGTGTAAATTATCTGATATGCAGGATATCTGATATGGGACCCCTGTGAAAAGGTCGTTTGACCTCCCTGGGGTCGTGACTCACTGGTTGAGAACCACTGTTCTAGGAAGAAGACAGAGGGGGGGATCTTGCCCAGGGTCATTGATGAGCCTAGAATCTAGGTGGGGAGGGAAGGAGATGGGAAGGAGAGGCCAAAAGAGAGGGTACCCTAAAAGCAGGCTGTTTACCTTTGCTCTGGCTGGGCACATGAGGTCTAGAAGATCCCAGAGGTCCTTCGGTCGGAGGCAGCCTGCTGAGCGAATGACCTCCGGCAGAGCCTGGGGGCAGGTGATTGGTCAGCACCCAGCTTCCCACCCTTTTAGACAGTTTCATTTCCCATTACCTCAGGCCAAAGCCTGAGGAGAAGGGCAGGCAGACTCTCAGGGGCTCCCCAGAGAGCTCTAACTGCCCCTGAAGGCCTACAGATTGTTCTGGCCAAAGTCTCACAGGCTCACACTCACTCCCCACCTAACAGTTTAGCCATCAGTCAGTCAGTCAACAATCACTCCTAAACCTTCCGGTGAGCTGAGAGGCCCCAGGATGCTCTCCCAGAACCTCTCTTGCCTTATGCCTTGAGGTAGAGAGATCTATCACGCTCAGTGTGTCTCACGATCGGGCTAGTGTGTCATCTGGCCTCAAGCATAGTTGGCATAAGGCTCGCTGGTGATGTGTAGAACCGATGGATGATTACCCACTGGGCTGGGCAGTATGGAAGGGAGTCCTCATAGGCAGAAGTGGAGTACCTGGACAAGTTGACAACTGTGTCCCGAGACCAACTGGGCCTTGACCCGGAAACGCTTGATGGAGAACATGTCTAATGAGCCCTCCCAGGGCGGAGGGCTGGGTGGGACATTTTTGTGTCCAGCAGGCATCTGGAGCCTAGAAGGAGGGACAGGGCAGGGGCAGGCAGAGTCATTCATTAGGGTGTCCCCAGCACCCCTTCCTTTGCACAGCCAGTCCTGCATGCTCACTGCAGAGACCTGAGTACTGATCCAAGTATGGCCTCGTGCAGCAGGGAACCAGGAGGCTGCATGAGTTCCATTTCACAGATAGAAAAACGGAGGCTCACGGACATGGGAAGACTTAAGGTCATAACGGAAGGGAGCTTTGTTATAGCGCCAGCTGGTGGCCTCTCCCACCCATGCTCACTTCACCTGTGTCACTAGCATGGAACCCTGAAGGTTCCCAGTCCCATACCTGTCCTGTGGTTCCTTAGAAGGTGTCTCCCCAGCTGTGAGCATCCCTGGAGAGGACACAGGAGCTGGACTTGGGGCTTTCCAGATGACATTTTCCTCCTTGTTCGTGGTGGCTCTGGAGAGGCCTGGCAGTTCGGTTGAGGATTTCCAGTCTGCAAAGAGCAGAAACCAGAACTGAAAAATGAGCAGGCAGAGACAGAAGACAGCCGCAGCCTGACGACCGAGACTTGAGCCAGCTTCACCCCAAGGTGGCCTGCAGCTCAGGCTCTCCCATTCTGCCTCCTTCGAACCGGGCTACCCACCCAGGTTGTGGCTGATGCCCACATGTGGCTCCAGCCAGCTACCACTGACGCCCTTCCTGCCTCCCTACCCACCCTTGCAGATGTGGCAGTTGGAGTCCCAGATGTGGTGCTGATGCTGATCTGTGGTGTCCTCCAGGGGGGTCGTCAGGGCCTGTTGGCTGTTCTCTTGGGGCATCATGGGTTCCTGGAAAGCACGAGGACAGAAAGGAACAGATGGCAATGTGGCCGGGGAGGAGTCCTCTGTGGGTAGAGAGTCTCGGGAATGGGGTTTATTTTTCTAAATATGCTTCTTTTCTAATTTTTTTTTTTTTTTTTTTGGTTTTTTTCGAGACAGGGTTTCTCGGTGTAGCTTTGCGCCTTTCCTGGGACTCACTTGGTAGCCCAGGCTGGCCTCGAACTCACAAAGATCCGCCTGCCTCTGCCTCCCGAGTGCTGGGATTAAAGGCGTGCGCCACCACCGCCCGGCTCTTTTCTAATTTTATAATTATAATTTTTACAATTTTACTGGAAATTTGTAAAGAAAACTTGGGAAATTAAAAAAATCAAAATATTGCCGGGGTGGTGGTGGCGCATGCCTTTAATCCAGCACTCAGGAGGCAGAGCCAGGCGGATCTCTGTGAGTTCGAGGCCAGCCTGGGCTACAGAGTGAGTTCTAGGAAAGGCTCCAATGAATGCTACACAGAGAAACCCTGTCTTAAAACAACAACAACAACAACAAAAAAAAAAAACGTAAAATTGTAACTTTAAAAACAACAACAACAACCACAACCGTTGAGTCTCTGGGTGCCCTTTGTCATAGTTTCTCTATGCAGAGTCTGGGGGTCCTTTCAGGAATAGCTGGGGTCAAATATCCTTTGTATTCTCGTTTTTCCCGTTAACTGCAATAAAGACATTTGCCCCCTTCTCTCGACCCTGTAGACAGACTATGGGGCAGACTGTCACCTCCGTTGCTAGACATTTGCTGATCACCTCCAGCTGCCACAGAGCCCTGAAGGCGTCCTCATACACAAAGTATTTTCCTAAATCTTGCAACCTTTCCTTAAGTCAGGTTCTGAGAAGCAGATGACAGAATCCGGAAGAACAAGCCTTTAACTGTCTTTCCCCTTACATTAGAAACCCTTCCAAGTACAGAGGCAGGCTGCATTCGGAGGGTTCGGAGGGATCCTCGAAACGCTACCAGGGTCACATCTCCACGCCACTCCTGCCCACTACACTAAGTTGGGTCAACGGTTTGGGCTTCTGGAAGGCTGTGGCGCGTTCTGTGTCAATCACGGCCATGTTCAAATGAGGTGCTGTTTGTAAGAGGGGCAGATGCTCAATATAGGGCAGATCGCTCTTCTCTGTCACCTTCTCCTCTGCCATCTCCTCTCTTCTCTTCTCCTGACACTCTTCTCTGTGTCTCCAGTCCCTCGAGTGCTGACATTCAGCCTCTTGAGGGAACGTGGCTCGGGTGGGCCGGGTAGCAGCTGTGCCCCCTGAGGGCTCTTCTCTGCACAGGCACTGATTCTTCTTGGCTTGGATGCCACGTGGGGTGGGGGGTGGGGGGTGGGGGGGGCTGGAGTTTGTCTTATCACGCCTGCTGTCATTTCCTCCAGGGCCTAACACCCAGGAGGGGTTCAACCAATCTGTACTGAGGAAATGAGCATAAGCTAAGGGACTTGCCTGCCCTCCACCCATCTCCTGACCAGAAACACACACAACCAGGTGACAACTGACCCAAGGAGACCCCCAACCAAGCCAGAGTGGCCTTCTGAGAGTGATGGATGTGGGGCAAGGGGAAGGTCCTGCTGGTCACAGGACATGGAGATGCCGGTCAGGCTCTGGGCAAGATGGGGGCGCTCGGCTGCAGGATGGTACAGCATGTGCCAGGGAATGGAGCCGACCCATCAATGAGAGACTTAGATGCTGGGCCTTCTCTGGGTACAAGGGCGAGCTCAGGAGGTTCTCCACCTGGACGGCCCAGGGTGTGGGGCCATTCCCTGCCTGTGGCATCTCCAAGCAAATAAACCCACTAATGAAACGGGTCTCTGTCTTTCACATCTAGAAAAGCCAGTGCCCGAAGCCAGAACAGCTGGGGCTGGGGTGACCGCAATGACAAGCCTTAGTGCCACTCACGGTAAGTGTTCTGAACAGGAAAGAAGGAAGCCCAGCCCTCAGGCAGACTGCCACCACCTGCTCTCAGGCCTCCACCGTGAACAGCCAGGATCACAGAGCCTGCTAAACCTTGAACATGGAGCCCATGGAGTAGGCAGTGACCTTGCTCAGGGCCCCACAGGAGTGGGGCACCTGTGCCTAAGTCAGGTGGTCCCTTACCATCAGGTCCTCCAGGGTCAGCATCTGGTCTGAGTCCCGTGGGATCTCTACCTCGCCCTTGTGAGTCAGTTTGGAGGAGGGAAGTCTAGACAGCTCCTTCTGTTGTTGCTCAAGGATGTCCAGGCCCTACAGAGGCCAAGGCGGACTCAGCCAGGGCCTCCAAGCACCCAGTCAACTCCCTTCCCTCCCCCAAAGTTCCTTCCTTGCCCCCCCTGCCCCCGTTTTCCAGCCTCTCTCTGCTCACTTAGAAAGCGAGCCCCCTCAGCCCTACCCCTCCAGGTTCCACTCACTGAAGCCTTGCCTCCTCTAGGAAGTGTTCCTGGACTTGGCCTTCACCCAAGTCAATTATGCCTCTGGCTGCCCCACCCGACTCCACCCCGGGGGAGGCTGTGGTGTCTGGAACAGGCTGAGTCCCAGATGGGCCATTAATAAAGATTTAAGGATTAGTTTGACTTCGGGCCACCACTTAGTGGCCCTAAGCCTCAGTTTATCTATTCTCTGGGGATTAAGAACACGGTATTAAACAGGACCGTATTAAACAGCACATGGAGAAGGCCCAGCCTAGTCCGAGGTTCATAGCAACCCCAAGCTAGCTGACATTCTTCTTGCTGATCAATGTCACCTAAACTGGAGGCCTGCCTCTCCTTTGCTAATGGTGCAGGAAGATAGGGGTCCTGTACCCCCACACCCCGGCAGAGGGGCCCCATGATGAGGACATGTACGCTGGGCCTTGTACTCCAAAAGGCCCTCACTCGGTTCAGGCTCTGTGTTCATTACCTTGAAATTCTTCACATGCGGGCCTGCATGTCAGTGGCTGGCTGGACGCATGTGCACGTGTGTACACGTGCTCGTGGAAAGCCAGAGATTGATCTTTGATGTGCTCCCTCAGGAGCCATCCACCTTGCTTTGTGAGACAAGGTCTCTCACTGGGCGAGGCTCGCTAGCAAGCCCTAGGGATCTGCCTACTTTTCACATGGATGCTGGAGCTCGAACTCGGGGCTTCGTGCATATGTGGCAAGCACTCTCCGTGCGTATGTGGCCAGCTCCCCCGGCACCCTGGAATTCTGAACGGCTGCTGCACAGAGCCTGCACTGACCTCTGAACTACACAGCTGTTCCCACCCTGTGACACCACCAGTGCCTGGACAGAAACTTGGCTGAGACACTGGAGTCACTGGCTGGGCTCGGGCTATTAGCTCTCCCAGAAGAGCACTTCGGGACCCTCTCCTCCTCAGCGCCTCAGCCCTGGACCAGTTCGGGCCACCTCTGACCACCAAATGTTAGGCCAGCCTTCCCAAAAGCCCGCTCAATGTCACGCCTTCCCTGCTCCCAAGAGTTCCACGCAGGGCGAGGTCCACGGGCATGGGCAGGGGACAGGATGATTTGCCTGAGGAGGGTGGAGCTGAGGGACCCCTTCCTTCAAACCTGAGGTTGGGATGGGAAGAAGAGCACTAGGAACTTCCTCACGGAAGTCCTCCCACCCCCACACAGCCTAACTCCACACCAGCACACGAGTGTGGCCTGTTTTCTTACCTTTGTCCTGGAAGACTCTCTCCCTCCAGCCTGCTGTTTCCTCAGCTCCTCCTCAGTCCTGACTGTCCATCTGTCCTGCTTCCTCTGTCACCGTCTTCCATTTCAGGGCCCACGCACACCCACACACAGGCCCCCCCACCTCGTGTGATTTTGTCCCCCCAGCTCACCCTTTTCTTCTCCTGGTCCCGCCAGCGGGACAGCTCCTTGGGGGCCAGCTGGATTGAGCTCATCTGTACCAGGTCGTGAGGGCTGACATCACAGTGAGCCACTTTGAGAAACAGGTCCTGGGGGGTGGGGAGGAAGAATGCACCGTTTCGCCCTGGGAGCACCCACTTGAACCTACTGTCTGCTCTGGGTGTCCCCAAGGGAGGGCTGGGCCGGCTGCACCTCCCCCAGCTCACCGAGTTCCGGGGATCTCTCAGGTTGAAGAGCAGGCTGCGGTACTTGATCTTGTAGCGGAGGTTGGTGTCCTGGGTCAGGTGGAAGAGAGCCGCCTCAATGCCCTCCGCAATGCCGGCTACCTCTTCTTCCCTCAGCAACAGGTCGGGAAGCTCCTGGACACTGTGAGGACAAGCCAGCCCTGAGCAGGGAAGCTGTCCACTCGCCTAGCCTCAGAAGGAAATGCAGGGGTAGGGAACAGAGACTGGGCTACCTCCGTTCTGTCATGGGTGCTTCCCCACGGACCTGGTGACTCCCACCCCAGCTCTGTGAAGAAGAAGAAATGGTGTAGCTTCCATTGACACAGGGAGAGCTCCGAGTTCAGGGCTCACGCTAAGGCTACACAATGGACCAGGGGGAAATACAAGGGTCGAAGCCAGGCTCCTGGGTCCTGCCAGAGGAGCTGGGTCTGTGTGGAAAGGACCAAGCCTGAAGGTGGGGGGTAAGGAATCAGCTAGAGCAGAGAACCAAGCTGGGGTGGGGAAGTGAAACCTCAACCCCCCCCCCCATCTACTCCTGACTTGCTGTGTGGCCTTTGCCAACTCCTGCCTTCTCTGAGCTTGGTCTCACCATCTGTAAGCGAGAACCTTGGGCTCAAATGTTTGAGACCCTCCCAGATCACACTCTCACTGCAACTGAAGCCATGTATACATTTCAGCTCACCACTGACCTCCCTGTACTAAATGTGTTTAGATTCTCTCTCTCTCTCTCTCTCTCTCTCTCTCTCTCTCTCTCTCTCTCTCTCTCTCTCTCTCTCTCTCTCTCTCTCTCTTAAATGTGGCCTGGCCCAGAGCTACACAGGACAGCTGCCAGCACATCTGGGAGGTAGGCAGCAAAGCCTTACCGAGTCCACAGCACCTCCTGCATGGCACGGACCACAGTGGATCGCACTCCAACATCCAGAAGCATACACTCCTGCTCACCTGCAGTAGGGGGAATGTGTCATGTGATCCCAGGGGACTTCAAGGAACATGAGGAGGGGCAGATTTGAGGGGGCTTGGGTCCCTCCTTAAGGACCTAGGACCCCAGTTCCTTTGGAGGAGAACTTCGGGCTGATGTTGAGTGAAGAAAAGGATCCTAGCCGAAGCCAGGAGCGGGATGAGAATCCTCCCCCAGGCTCTGTGGACTATCACCTGGGTCCTCAGTCCCCTCCTGACGAGGCTTCTCAGTTTCCATGAGGTCACACTGTGGAGAGAGATGAGCAAGGTAAAGAGGACTACTCCAGCCAGCGCTACCTGTGCCAGGAGGGGCTCCATTTACCCACGGCCATGCAGCCTCTACAGAGAGATCCCTAAGGAGCTCTGGGGTGAAGAGGCATCCAAGAGCACTCTATGGTCCATATCCAGTAGATGGCAGGGACCCTGGTACATCGGGACATGTGGGTCAGCCAAGATCACAACAGAACCTTTCCTAACACAGTGAAGGCCCACTCCCCTGTGCCCCCAACCTCCCACGCCTAGTAAGAAGAGCATCCACAGAGCCCAGACCAGCAGCCAACTAGGGCCAACCTACCTCTAAACACTGGTCTGTGTGACTTTAACCGAGTCACCCCATCCTGGGCCTCAGTGACATCATGTCGAAGGTACCCATGGAAGCAAGATTAATCACTAGCACCTAGACAAGGAAGCTAGCGTTGTACCTGATCATCGGCAGGGTGAGAAGTCATGGGCCTTCTCTGCCTCTTGGCTGAGCTGACCTTCGTCAAGTCCTCCAGAGTTTCAAGCTGTCTCCCTGGCTGGCCGTTGCTGAAGGCTCCCAGGAGCTGGATCACTGGCCCAGAGCAGACCTGCAGGGACAGAGCATGCTCTGTCCAAAACAGTCCCTGCCTCGGCTTCTATCACTTACTGTCGCTGGCCTCCACCAGGCAGACCTCCATAAAGACAGGGTCAGTACTATACCCCCAGTGTCCACAAAGACCTGGCACATAGGAGGGCTCACTCAGTGTCTGCTGCCTGGCCACCTCTGGCCCAGACACGAAGCCACCTGTCTCCGGGCCCACTCTCTCCACTTCCTCTCTAACCTCCAGCCCCTGCATAAACAGGCCCTACACTGGGACCCTCCTCCTGACCCTCCATCAGGAAGGGCACACCTGTCCTGACTCCACCTCAAAGATCTCTCACGCCTCTTTCAGGAACTCTGAGAAGCTAAAGCGACCGCCACCCATGTGTTGTCCCTGGGAGAAACTTCCTCAAGGCTATTTAGAAGTGATGAGTAGTTTCAACATGTCTGACACACTGCTCCCTTTTTACCACTACTGCCGGGAAACTCAATGCTTCTTTGGAGCCCAGAAGTTGTGCCTTTTCAGGATTGGTAGATGGAGGGTGAGGGGGTTGTTGTACGAGATACCCAGTGCTTTCTCCTTTTCTTGCTTCCTTTGGGCTTTTCTCTCCTTTTAAAAGGTGCATTTTAAATCTTTTCAGTATGTTGCAAATCCCAGGGATTGTGTTGGAAGCAAGTGTGTGTGTCTGTGTGTCTGTGTGTCTGTGTGTAGGGGGGAGTTGGGCTGAAAGGTTGGAGAGAAACCGAAGTCTAAGCTTCGGCATCCCTGAGGTAAGGGGGTCGGGGGAGAGGGCTCAGAGCCTCTGCTGAGGAGGAGCAGCCCACCCACATCCCAGAGCAAACAAAGATGAGGGCGGTGATGAAGAACACCTACGTAGTACACAAGCTTCGCTCCACAGGGCACTCTCATCTTCTCCTTGGAGAAAAAATAAAGGGGTACAGAGATTAGAATCCAGAGGACCCAGTAACCCACCCCACCCCCAGAGAACTGAAAGGAATGGTGTGCTGGCATTTTTAACAAAGACACTGGGCATAACCCAGTGTCTTCTAATGGGGGCATTGTTAATACATTAGGACACATCCAGACTATAACTTCTATGTGATCATTGAACAGGGGAGGGAGTCACTTAAAAATGACATTCTCCTGGGGGCCTGGATGGTACACATGCCTTGCATGGGCTCATTGCTGTTCCGGACCATGAGGAGGTGTACATTATGTTACCACCTCACAGATGAGGAGACTGAGGCTTGAATCGGCTATAAAGAGTCCTGCGCTACTGACCTGCGCAGTTAATGTTGGAACTTAATTCTTTCCCATTCCACACCCTAGCCCTACACTGAGGGGCTACATGGATCTGTGGAAAGATTCATGGAACGATATCATGATATGTTGTTGGGAGAAAGGGGGAAAATAGGTTAGAAAACAGTGTCTGTTGCATAAGCCCATTTATGTAAATATATATTTATAGATGCAAAATAGATGTTATCTCTAGGGAATGAATTCCAGGGAGACTTTCACTCTCTACATGTGTACACTTGGGAATTGATGTTATTCAAAATGAGCACGTATTTCTTTCATAACCAGAAACATATTTTTTATTAAAAAGCAAGTGCAGAACAATATATGTAGCATGCTACCATTTGCGTTACAGAGAGAATGAATTTTTAAATGTGTATTTGCTTGACTACACATAAAATATATCTGGAAGTCTCTGCAGATCCTAATAGTCCTGGCTGCCGGCGGGAAAGGCTTTGGGTGCTGGGAGGGAGAATCTACCCTTGGTTCCTCTTCAAACCATAGGATGAATCAGCCTTTCAAAAAAAGTAATTGAGAATGAGGGAGAAAAAGGAAAACGGGGCATGGGAGGGGGGGAGCAGGAGAGGTATCAGACCAGGCTTTCCTTCACAGTCGAAAGCCTTCTGGCTGGCTCTGGCCTCAGGGGTCCTTCCACCAGCCCCCAGAGGCTCAGTCTGTCAACGTAGCAGACAGAACACAGAACAGGATGAATGTAGAATACAGTTAGAGGGAGAAAGGAGTGAAGGGAAAGATGAAAACAATCAGATTCAGCTGGGAACCAAACACAATTTCTGGAAATAAAAACATAATTAAAATAAAAAACTCGGTGTATAGGTTTAATAGCATATTAGACACAGCTGAAGCCAATTAATGAGCTGGGAGATGGATTTCAAGAAATTATCCAGACTAGTCAGAGCACAGAGACTGTGGAGCAAAGTCAAGAAGATGCAAATGATAGGAGTGAGCAGGACTAATTAATCTAACTAATTAGGAGAGCGCAAAGAAAACTCGGTGGAAGCAACACTTGAAGGTACACAGCTAAGGATTTTTCCAGAACTGATGATAAACGATAACAATTCACAGTTTTGAAAAGTTCTGTGGAGTTCAAACAGGAAAATTAAAGGAATCTCACACCTACAGACATCAATCCCCGGTAATAAGGGAATTCAAAAAGCATGAAGAGGGAGGCTGGGGAGGTGGTTCAGCAGCTCTTCAGAGGACCTGAGTTCTGCTCCCAGCATCCACATCTAACGGCCCCAACCGCCTGTGACTCCAGCTACAAGGAGAGCTGATGCCCTCTTCTGACTTCCAAACGTTCTCGAGCATGCACACACGCACGCACACAATTTAAAAGCAGGGCGGGGGGGGGGGGTGCTGGTGAGATTAAGAGTACTTAATGCTCTTGCAGAGGACTGGGGTTCAGTTCCCAGTACCCACATTAAGCAACTCACAACCACCTGTAATCCAGCTCCAGGGGACCTGACACCCTTTCTGGCTCCACAGGCACCAGCATTCATGGGGTATACCGTTAGACACATAGAGTGAACATACAGACACATAAATCTTTAGAAAAATAAACATATAACTGTAAAAACCAAAAAGAAAAAATAATGGCCAGCAAGAACATTAAAATGGTCCGCTACTGTGGAGAATGGTGTCGTCGCTCTGAACTCCCTCCATCTTCAGGTCAGCATCGATACTGTCATTAACACATCTGACACAAGAGGAAACTGAGGCACAGAGATTAATTACTTAGTAAACCAGAGAGCTAACATTTAAACCCAGCAGGTCTGATTCTAGAAGGCCCCACGTTCACCCATTCACTAAATGCCACCATGCCTATGAAGGGGATGCACACTTAGCCAGGGCTGGCTCCCCAGTATCACTAAGAAAAAGCAGAAGACAGCAGGAAATTATTTTCAAAGTGCTCAAATAAAGCAATCATCCACAGTCCACTGTAGACCACGGCAAAATCTTTCTTGAGCATAAAATGAGAAAAGGCACCGTAGAGAAAAACAGAAGTTGTTTTTCTGGATAATTGTATGTTACTCAGTAAACAAAATGTACTTAAGACAAAATGAACCAAAAAGACCAAAAATTTAAAAAACGCTAAAGGATGAACCTGTGTTGGAAGGAAAGACAAATTACCCCACATAGGAAAGACGAGCTGCAATGAGGAACTTTGAGCCAAGAAAAAGAAAAATATTGTGTTGAACCTAAACACTGTCTAGAATGACAATGATGGTGTGTAATTTGGGGGATTAAAAGCGCAAGAAAGGACCAATTTACCCGGTAAGAATAGTACACAAACTGGGAAGACATGTGCTTGGAATTAAAGCATCTCGAGGCCTTCCTACCACTCAGGAAGACGTGTCCTTTGGTAAGTGAATTATCAGTGTTAAAATCCCCGAGAGGGCCACTGAGAGGGTACAAGTAGGACACAGTGAGATGGACAGAAGAGCGGCAGAGAAACCAGCGGCTGCAGGAACGCACTCGGGTCTGGAGCAGATGCCTGCAATCTCAGGTGCCGAGGCAAGAGGTCAGTTTGGGCTATATCAAATCATGTCTCCAATGAAAAAAAGCAATACCAAAATGAATTAATATTTCAGACAACCACAAAAATTATCAGGTTTTTGTTTTAGGTTTTGTTTGTTTGGGTTTTTTTAAAGACAGGGCTTCTCTGTGTAGTTTTGGCTTATGTTAGTTATTTATTCACTTATTAGAAAAGATGTTTATTTGCTCCACTGCAATCAGGAGGCAGGGCAGAAAAAGAAAGAAAATCCAGGCAGGTGGTGGTGGTGCACGCCTTTAATCCCACACTCAGGAGGCAGAGGCAGGCAGTTCTCTGTGAGTTTGAGGCTAGCCTGGGCTACAGAGTTCCAGGACAGCCTAGGCTACATCCAAAGAAATCCTGTCTAAAAAAAAAGAAAAGGAAAGAAAGAGAGAAAGATAAAGAATAAAAGGAAGGAAGGAAGGAAGGAAGGAAGGAAGGAAGGAAGGAAGGAAGGAAGGAAGGAAGGAAGGAAGGAAGGAAGGAAAAGGGGAGGAGAGGGGAGGGGAGGGGAGGGGAGGGGAGGGGAGGGGAGGGGAGGGGAGGGGAGGGGAGGGGGGAAATCCAATTATGAAATGTAAGCGCTATTTCTAAAATACAATGATGAAAAAAGCCAAGAGACAAAATGGACTTAAGTGAGAATGTGAGAGCGGGCATATGCCAAGCACGACAAAGTACTGGAGCGATATTAACAGCCAATAAGAGACTGCAGAGCCAGGATAATAAAAACCAAAGACTTCACAACTCAGCGATAAGCAGGTCCACCACAGAGCTACAACTTGGAACTTAAAAGCATCAAATAACACAATCTCAGAAGCCAGGAAGCGAACGTTGACAGAACTGTGGGGAAAAGACAATTTCACCATCACAACAAGCGTGTATCTCTGCATCCAGCAGACAAAATAACTGGTAAGAAGGAAAAAGATTTTACAAAACAACCAACCAACCACTTTACCCTGCATAGATAATACCGCCCCTAACAACCACAGGGCACACATTCCTTTCAAATGCACATGTAACATACATGAACAGAATACTGCACAGCTGGGCCAAAAACCAAAGATTAGCAAATTTCAAAAGGTTGGTATTATTTATTTAGTGAGTGTTTGCCTACATGTAAGGGAATCATGTGTGCACCCATTGCTTAAGATGGCCAGAAGACGGCACTGGACCTCCTGGAACTGGAGTTAACAGGTAGCTGTAAACCCCCAGGTGGGTGCTGGAAACTGAACTTGGATCCTCTGCGAGAGCAGCAAACACATTTAACACTAAACCATCTGTGGTGGTTTGAATGAGAATGGCCCCAAAGGGTCATATGCTTGAATACTTGGTCACCAATTGGTAGAACTGTTTGGGAAGGATTAGAAGATGTGGCCTTGTTGGAGGTGTGCCACTAGGGGCCAGGTTTGAGGTTTCAAAAGACTGTGGGATTCTGTGTGTCTCTGCCTCTTGGTTTCGGATCGGGTTGTGAACTCTCAACTGTTCCTTTGCTCCTCCATCAATCCACTGTCCTGGATCTCACTCTGTAGACCAGGCTGGCCTCAGAGATCCTCTTGCCTCTGTCTCCCAGGTACTGGGATTAAAGGTATGCGCCACCACCAGGTCCCATCATCAAATCTGAAGTCTCTAAAACCATAAACCAAATGCAACACTTTATTTTATAAGTTGCCTTAACCATGTTGCTTCCTCACAGCAACAGAAAAGTAATTAAAGGCTGGAGAAGGCTCAGCGTTCAAGAGCACTTTCAGCTCTTACAGAGGCCCCAGCATCCACATGATAGCTCACAACGGTCTGAACACTCATTCTAATGTTTACTGCCCTCTTCTGGGCTCTGGAGGCACTGCACACACATGGTGCACATACAAACAATGCAGGCAAAACATTCATACACACAAAATAAAAAGATGAGGGAAGCTGGGCAGAGGTGGTGTGCACCTTTAATCCCAGCTCTTAGGAGGCAGAGCCAGGAGGATCTTTGCGAGTTCCAGGCCAGCCTGGTCTACGAAGCGAGATCCAGGACAGGAGAATAAGGAAAAACTGGGACTCTGATTTCAACTGACACAAAGACAATTTGTAACAAAGCTATAAAATATTGAGGCTGATGAAAAGGCTAAAGTCTGTGGGTGCTGCTAAAGTGATATTTTAAAGGTTCATTTGTAGCTTTAAATGACTTTATTGGAAAAAAGGGGAATTATGAACTAAGTGCCATTTTTTGGTGTTATGAAATAATGTGCTGAAGAAAGACATTAGAAACAGAAAACAGAACAACAAAAGGAAACATGGACTTTCTGAAGAAAGCAGTTCCCTGCCCAGGATGATTAGAGAAGAGGAGAATACATCTGGACAGAGCTGGAATGAGTAATTAGGAACACACAGCAGTTAAAAGCAAGACGCCACTGTGAAATAAATACTCATGCCAATTTGCCAATGAATCCATAAACGCAGATAACATGGACACATATCTAGAAAAAATATAACTAAACAAAAGTGACTCCGAGTTGGGGGCTGGAGAGAGAGCGGTTAAGAGCACTGACTGCTCTTCCAGAGGACTGGGGTTCAATTCCCAGCACCCACATGGCAGCTAACAACTGTCTGTAACTCCAAGATCTGATACCCTCACACATACATGCAGGCAAAACACCAATGCACATAAAATAAAAATACATTTTTAAAAACATGTGACTCAGCATAATTAATATAACGGAGACACACAAGAGCCTAACTCACTCTTCCGGAAGCACTGGGCAGTGGGAAGCAATGGTAAGGTGCTGCTGAAAATCTGTCCAAGTCACCATTAGTGTTAGTGATAAGCTGGGCGTGTTTTAACTTTATTACGTCTATTTATGTAGGGGGGCATGCTTCGGAGGTGATGGCAACTTGTGTGTGACATCCTTCCACCATTTGGACATCAGGGATCAAACTCAGGAAAGCACCTTGACCGACTTCCTAAGGCACCTCATTGGCCCATCTTCTGTAAGGTTATACTGTAAGGGCCTCTTCTGAAGTTCATTTTCCTGTGATCAAGATGCTGGTGATGAGGCAACCTGATGCCCTCCCTAGTTAACAGCCCCTGGACTCTCGCTTGCTGCCTTGAGCAAACAGACTATTAGTCCAACAGGCAGCCTGACTGCCTCTTGTCAGTACCAGAATGCGCCACGAGCATCTTTTGAAAAAAGCTACAGCATGGTCTGGAGGGAGATCAGCAGGCAAGCAGGAAGATCACCAAATGCTCTTCCAGGGGACACAGGGGTTTGATTTCAAGAGCCCATGTGGTGGCTCACGACCACCTGTAACTTCAGTTCCAGGGGATCTGATGGTCTCTTCCAGCCCCTGTGGGCATCACGCATGCACATGGTACACAGACATATACGCAAGCAAAACACCATACACACCAAAAATAAAAATGAATAAACCTTTAAAACAAACCAACTACGGGCTATGGCAGCCACCACCAAGGGCCTGAAGGCAAAGCCCCCATCCGACTCCAGCACACATCCCAGTGAACTATTTCCACATAGGCCAGGCGGGAGCAATGCTCCCAGTGTGCTATCAGAAGGAGGGTTGTGACTGGTGCTGAGAAAGGCTGGGAGTGGCCCACACAAATGTTTGTGGTTGGTCCAAAACAGATAGCTGTGACCGGTCCTCCCAAAAGTTGTAATGATTGTGATTGGCGTTGAGAGGCTCACCTGTGAGCATCCCAAAAAAGGAATGTTTATGATTGGTCCAAAACAAACCGCTGGGATTGGTCCAAACACCCTTGCTCAGGCTTTAGATTCCATGGAAGCAAGCCACTCAGCCCCAGAGAAATGGCTGGGGGACACTAGCCTGTGCTGCCTCTCTGATGCTGGGACATTAGACTCAATAAAGCCTTCTCTCCAGGGCTCTTTTTGTGTCCAGCTTCGTGGGCACGGGCCAAGCTGGTAACACAGGGGAAGGTGTAGCGGGAACAGCAGCCGGCACCAATGGCCGCAGCCGGCACGCCAGGCTGCCTTACCTTCAGCAGCGGCCTGAGCAATTCAAGAGAGTCTAGTCCAGAAAGACAGGACAGCGGAGGCGGGTGAGCAACAAGAGAGGGTCGAGAGCCGGGGCTGAGGGGGTAGCCGACTGTAAAGACCCGGAGAAGAGTGACAAGAGGCCCTGAGTGCCAGCAGAATCCCATGAGGCTGTCAAGTTAAGCCTTAGGACCAAGGGCCTCAGACCCAAGGCTGAGAGATCTAACACTGGTGCTGGTGGTGTTGATGGCCAAGGAACCCTGCCTTCTTGGACCTACAGAAGGGCTGGAACTCTGCTTGCTGCCAAAGGCTGAGGAATCTCAATACATAGGCCTATCTGGAGGTCCCAAAGTCATTTGAAAGCAAGGGCCGATAAATCCCAACTTCTCAGGCCCATCCACGAACCATTACCTTCTAGGACAAAGAGTTTCAATATCTGAGGCCTATAGGAGAACTGCAGGGCGGAAAGGTACCACTTGCTGTGACCCCCACCTGCCCACTGCCTCCCTTAATGCTACCAGAGACCAGCATCTGACCCACCATTTTCTTTCCTTTGCTTTTCTTTCTTTCTTTCTTTTTCTTTTCTTTTTTTTTTTTCTTGTTGTTGTTGTTGTTGTTGTTTGGTTTTTCAAGAGACCCACCATTCCTATCCGGATAGAAACAAAGCACAGCCAGCTAGCTGACTCTGTAACACAACTACAACCACAGGACACATCCAATCCACAGAGAGGAAGCATTTCTCCTGAAGAAAAATACCATTCTAAGGGGTGGTTTTTGTTTGTCTTAAACCAATGCTCTATTCCCACAATGTTCCAAAACCGAGTAATTCCAACCTCATAGAAATGACTCCAGAAGACAACACAGCCCACAGATCAGTCATTTCAGGACCATTAACTCATCAATTGAAGTGCAAAAATTATAAGCAAATTATTGATAAACTCAGAAAATAGGAAACGCACACACACAAATACCCACCAGGACATCATCAAGTTGTACTTGTTTCAGTAAGGCAAGATAGGCTTAACATTTAAAAACTCATTAACTCTCCCATATTAATAAATTAGGGGGTAAAAGTCATATGATTATCTCCCCAAACGCACCGTGCATCCAGCATAATTAGCAATCTGGGAACAGAGGAAAGCTTCCCCAGCCTGCTAAGGGCATCAGTAGGAAAGCACTTCAGCCATGAAACCATGAACAATTTCATTTAAGACCCAGAACAAACCAAAGTCCTGGAGAGCAGCTTCCCCCGGGCTTCTTTCTATATGCAGCAGGTGAGGAAGGGGAAGGGACGGCACAAAGGATTGTAGAGGAGATGCCATCACTGCCTTTTGTCCTCGTGGAACTGTCTCTGTAGAACACAGAGACAGCCAAACAGATAAATTATACGAATTAGTTAGAGTTCAGCAAGATTCCTACATACAAAATCAATATGCAAAAATCAATCATGTTTTCTTTTTTTTTTAAGCTAGCAACAGTCAGACATTGCAGTTTTTAAAGTTACCACATTAGAAAAGCATCAAAAGTATAAAGTCGTACAAGCAGATATTGTGGGCCCCTCTGATGGAAACACCACACCCCCACCTCGGGAGTGGCACAAGCCCCAGACAGCATCTAATTCTAACCCAACTTCTGATTCAAACAGCATTCTGCGGGAACTACGGAGAAAGGAAGAGGGGGAGACAGCAGCCTGGATGTACCGAGAGACAGCATGCAAAGAACACTTCTGAGAGGCCTGTGAGGGGTCTCCCGGAGAAGATGAACTACTCTGGGAGGACCACCCTAATATGAGCAGCACCATCCCATTGGCTGAGGGCCTAGAGGGAACCAAAGAGGAAGAGGAAGTCGGTAGCAATGGTGATCCCCTCACTTCCTGGTCACCGTGTGCCCACTCTGCTCCACCCTGTCCTCCCTGATGTGATGGACGGAAAACCTCTGAAATCCCATGCCAAGATAAATCCTCTCTGGGGAGGTTCCTCTCCAGAATTTTCACAGCAACGGAAAAACACACCCAAGGACCATGTTTAACTATGAAACAGGAGTGCAATAAATTATAGAACAAACAACCTCATTTCTTCAGCTTACCAGAAAAAAAAATCAAGAGACAGAGAGAGCCTGTGGATTAAAGGAGACATGAAAGACTTATCAACCACTTAAGATGTGCAGACTTTGTTTGGATCCAACATTAAAAGGCAAACTATAAAAATAAATCAGGAGCTGGGCATGGTGGTACACACCTTTATCCCAGCACTCAGGAGGCAGAAGCAGGTAGAGTATGAGCTTGAGGCCAGCCTGGTCTACACAGGGAGACCCTATCTCAAAAAAAAAAAAAATATATATATATATATATATATATATATATATATATATATATAAAAGAATTAGAGCTGGGGATGTCAATCAATAGGTGGAATACTTACCTAGCATGCACAAAGCCCCAGTTCCATTGCAGCACCACATAAACTGGGTACAGTGATGCACACACATAATCATAACAGGAGGTGGGAGGAAGAGGATCTGAGTTCAAGGTCAGACCGGGAATGTGGCCCAATTGTAAGGTGCTTGCCCAGCATTCACGAAGCCCCAGGTTCAATCCTCAGCACCACATAAACGGGGCCCGTTGGTGCACTCCTGGATCCCAGCACTTAGGAGCTTCAGGAGTTCAATGTCATCCTCACCTACATGCTGAGTTTCAGGACAGTCTGGGCTATTGCAGACCCTGTCTCAAAATGTTCCGTCTCATTATTGGCTCTATACAAGGCCAAACCTGAGACACATAAAATCTTACCTAAAAATAATAATTATTATCAACTAAATAGAATAAATGAGCACTGCTGGAAGTCTGGTGCTGAATGAGTATTAAATTGTTAATACCATTAAGGAATTGTTGTCAGCTTGAAGGTAAGGTGACACTTGGTGGCCATATAGAGCATGAAGGACTCAGAAATCATTTTCTGTCAAGGGCTACAGAGTAAACAGTGGCAAAAATTGTGTCTCCTTGACCAAACTCTACGCAAGTCCCTTCGAGGGCTCTTCTAAACTGGGTCTCAGACTTATGTCTATAAGGATTTAGAAACTCAAGACTACATCCCTAAGATGGCCCTAGACTTAAATCGCCGCCTCAAGTTCACTGCTTGTTCCTGCCAACATCTGAAGGACCCAGCTCCTAGACTTGATATCTGTCATCTAGAAAAAGAATTATTCTGCTGACGTTTATACCAACCAACGCTTTGGGTTTTCACTTCCTAGACCAAGTCCCTGCCTGCCCCATCTGTATTCCTCATTCTTTAAAATGCACAGTTGCTTTTTGTACAGAGAGGAGCTAAGTTCAATGTACACTGTATACTTCCCTCTACTGAACTAGACACAAATCTGTCCTGATCACCTAACCGGCACCAAACTGTTTAAAAACGTCTTTGATATTGGCTACATAATTGTCAAAATTGCTCAACTCGGACACTCCACCATGAACTCAGCCACAAGCAAGTTGTAAACATCCAGCCGTGTTTGCTTACATGCCAGGTGACATAGCCAATCCATGAACCAAAACACACCAGCCAGCACTTACAACCTATGTTTAGATGTATTGAGAATTTTCCATAATAAAAAGTTAGCTATAGATATTTTGTTTAGGGATAAATCTGGAAAAAAGACGCATAAGATTAAAAAAACCAAAAACTACTAAAAGACATTCCAGAAAATTCAAACAAGCACAGAGGTATACCATATTCAAGGATCAAAGACTTGGTGTTAGGGAGATGTTACTCCTCCTCAAGCTGGTTGACAGTTCAATACAGCACCAACTGAAGTCCCAACAGGTTCAGAGGAGGCTGTAAATGGACAAACGAGTTCTAATACGTATAAGAAAGAGCCAACATAAACATGGCACAAGCAGGGGCAGCATGGGAAAACTAGAACTCCGATCCAACACCCACACAGCAGCTCGTTCTGTGGTGGTGCTCACACAGTACGTAAGCAAGGGAAGACAGGATCGGTCCGGAAGTGGTGTTAGAGCAGCTACATTTCCACACAAAGGCTGTACCTGGATCCCTAGTCCATGTCAGTCAAAAATCAATTGCAGATACATTGCCATGCTAAACAAAACGCAGTACATGCACACAGCAGCACGTTGTTCCTGTATGTTCTGCAAAGTGAAGCAGCTTCAGTCTCCAAACAATGAGGTGTCTACTGTAATCAAACTCAGGGAGACCGAAACTAAAATGTGCCAGGCAATAGTAGGACACGCCTTTAATCCCAGTGCTCGGGAGGCAGAGGCAGGCGGATCTCTGTGAGTTCCAGGAAAGACACAAAGCTATACAGAGAAATCCTGTCTCCAAAAACAACAACAAAAAATTTCTTTCACCAATCGATACTGTAAGAAAAACAAAACTGTGGACTGGAGAGACCTTGGCTCCTGTCTCAGAAAGACTCCCTCCTGACAGACACCTCTACACTTCCTCCAGACAATGCTGCCTGTGCGGGTCTTTCTCACTCCTCCCCGACCCCACCCCACCTACCCTGTACCACTCCCAGATGCCCGCCTCAGTCTTCCGCACATGCTCTGCCCTCTTCCCGGCATGTTCCTCCTACCTCCTCTGTGTGCTGGGCATCTATTTCCCTTGTCCAGACCCAGCTCTGACAGCCTGGTCCTCTGTCCTACTCTACCCTCTGGGCATCCATGGTCTTCTGAACTTCAGCTTTCTGATTACCCTGTCCATGCCATCCACTAGACTTCAAGATCCAGGTAGGAACACCCCCCCCCCTACTCCACCCACCCCCCACAACCCCACTCTGTTCTAATCATTCCACAAATTACAATAAAATTCCTTATACAGCTGAACCCTTTATCCAGGCCTTTGGTAGCCTCTCAGCTTACACAGGTTCCACCCCTTGTGTCCCTGTAAGCTTGAGTGAGTCAATAATTTCCAAACGCCAATTTTCTCTATCAGCTGAATGGGGATGTCAACGTTGGCTTTTTGTGCTCTTGTGAGGGTTAAATGAGATGATGCATATGACGCTCTTGACAGAGCAAATACATTCACAGTAAAAAGAGCTGCAGCTGGGGTGTGGCTTGGCCAGTAGAGTATTTGCCCAGCTTCCATGAAGCCTTAGGCTCAGCCCCCAGAACCTCACAAACCAGACTTGGTACACATGCCTGCAATCCCAGCATGTAGGAAGTAGAAGCAGGAGGGTTAGAAGTTCAAAGTCATCCTTGGCTCCACAGTGTATTTGAGGCCAGCCTGGGCTACATGAGAATCTGTATCACAAACACACACAAAGCTGAGTTGAGAAGGGGAGAGAGAAATTGTTTGGTTAATTTGTTGGTTGGTTTGCAGAGCTGGGAATTGAACCCAGGGCCTTGTGCATGCTAGAGAAGTACTCTACCCCTGAGCTACATTCCCAGACAAACAAGCTATTCTTAGGTCACCCACTGAGAACATTCTCTCCTCCCTCCCTGCCTCCTGACACTTGGCAGCTTCGGACTGCACCTTGAGCCAGGGTGTCTGGGTCAGGCCAGAGGAACTATGGTGAGCATTCCAAGGGAAGAGGGCAAAGCGCCAGAGCCGCCCTCCTCACACCTCCTACCCCATGCCCAGAGCAGCTCCTGACCTCTCTGGATATTGCAGAGCTCCAGACAGAGAAGAGAATGGCGCCCTCACACCCTCCTCCCTGTCCCACCCCCTCCAAGAGTCTCAGTTTCAAGGAATACAACATGGCCAAGCTCTGCTGTCAGAGCTCAGTGATCTTCGGGCTGAGCGGATGCTCTCTACCTCACAGAGAAGGCAATTACAACTCAGGAAAATCTCTACCTGGAGTCTTTGTGTACTAAGAGCCCGACCTTGAACTCTTCCGCCTGACCCTGCTTCCACCCAGGCAACCTCCAGGAAAAAGTTCTGGGTCCCCTGCGGGGCTCTGGTAGATAACTAGCTGGGCTCTGTACCCATGCTTGTCCACACCCCACTCAGCCTTGTCCTTAACCACCCACTGCCTGTCCCTGTCACAACCCAGCCCCAGTTCTTCTCCTGCAGCTGGCACCAGTTTCCATGGCAACGGGTTGTTTGGGCAGCTGTGGGATGATAGGCTATGCTGCAGTTATCAAGGACGGTGCTTGGAGTAGCACGCAGTGGTGGGCTGCCTCCAGTCAAGCAGGAAACCCGGTCACACCGCTCCACTCCAACAAGCCCCCCGAAAACGCTGCAGCCCTAGCAATCCCAATCCTGGCATCCCATCCAAGTAAGAGTTATCTTAAGTGGGGAGAAATCAAAGGTACCAGGAACCTCACCCCAGCATCCCTTACAACACAACCGAACTGCGCATTTCAGGAACACCCCGGAGCAGCTCCCCTGTCACAAGCACCGAGTTAAATGCCAAATGTGTCATTGCACTGACTCCTCACCATCACCCCACAAGGTATTATTAATACCCACGTCTTCCATAGAAAAGAATGACATCCAGGAAGGCGAAGGCACTTGCTTGGGTCATCAGGCAAAGTGAGGCTGGGTGGCAGCTCTCAGTACCCTGCAGGGGCTAGGAATGAGAAAATGAAGTCCCTGCCCCGTCTCTCATCTCAGTGCCCACGGCCGTGACAAATACAGCTACAGAAGGCTCCGACGCAGTCAGGAAAGGCAGAACTTCTGCAGAAGAGTGTGCACCAACCCGGAAAGGCTCAGGTTCAAACAGTGCAGAGCCTAAAAACAACCATACTGTCAGAGTGGGCTCCTAGTCACACACAAAAAGGTTAAGGCCGCATCTGCATGTACAGACACTCACGAAAAGGAGCCTGAAGGGCACCAGCCTCAAAAGGTTGTCACTTCCCAACGACGGTGGTTAGTCTCAGAGGCATTCCAAGAAACTGCTTACTCTACTAAAACATTAGGTATGGATTTTTTCTGTGTAGTATATGCACACGTGTGTGTGCACGGGGATAAGCATCTGTACACGTGCAGCGGCCAGAGGAGGGTGCAGAACGTCCCCCTCTACCAACGCCCCCACCTTATTCCTGAGACAAGGTCTCCCACTGAACCAGGAGGTAAGCTGGCAGTCTCCAGCAAGCTCCAGTGAGCCTCCTGCCCATCCCCCACGGCACGCCCTACTCAGCTTCCTGATCCTCCTCCCCCCTCCCAAGTACTGGAATTATAGGTGTACCCCACTGCACCCTGTTTATCCAGTGCTCCCCAACGGTGAGCCTAGGGCTTTGTGCATGGTAGACAAGCACTCTGCCAACTGATCTAAATCTCATCCTAATTGTGAAATATTTTAAGTATCAAAAAGAAAAATAAGCCGGGCGGTGGTGGCGCACGCCTTTAATCCCAGCACTCGGGAGGCAGAGCCAGGCGGATTGCTGTGAGTTCGAGGCCAGCCTGGGCTACCAAGTGAGCTCCAGGAAAGGCGCAAAGCTACGCAGAGAAACCCTGTCTCGAAAAACCAAAAAAAAAAAAAAAAAGAAAAATAGGCCGGGCAGTGGTGGCACACGCCTTTAATCCCAGCACTCGGGAGGCAGAGCCAGGTGGATCTCTGTGAGTTCGAGGCCAGCCTGGGCTACCAAGTGAGTTCCAGGAAAGGCACAAAGCTACACAGAGAAACCCTGTCTTGAAAAACCAAAAAAAAAAAGAAAAGAAAAGAAAAATAAAAATAAAGTGTGGTACAATTATCACAGTTTTGGGTAAGATAAGACATAAGCATAGGAAAAAGATGCATGAAAAGTCTGCTCCAGATGTCCACAGGAGGCTGCATTGGACGCTGCAGCATGCAGGGTTTTCATCTTTTTTTCTTTCTTTCTTTTTTTGTTTGTTTTGTTTTTTTGTTTTTTGTTTTTTCAAGACTGGGTTTCTCTGTGTAGTCCTGGCTGTCATGGATCTTGCTCTGTAGACCAGGCTGGCCTCAAACTTAGAGATCTGCCTGCCTCTGCCTCCTGAGTGCTGGGATTAGAGGTGTGTGTCACTGCCGCTGCCACCACCCGGCTCCTCTTTATTTTCTAAGATGTATTCATATTTCTTTTGAAATTAAAGATGAATGGTTTGGGGCCTGGAGAGATGGCTCAGAGGTTAAGCCTGCTTGCTGCTCTCCAGAGGACCTGAGTTCAGTTCCCAGCACCCATTTCAAGGTTCACAACCACCTGTAACTCCAGCTCCAGAATCCAATGGCCTCTTCTGGCCTCCTTTGGCTCCGGCACTCATGTACACACATCCCTAACACAGATACATATGCAAAGTAAATAATATAGTAAGTCTAAACAACGACAAAACAGATCAGTGGTTTTGAGTCAGGTGTAGTGATACATGCCTACAATCCCACCACTTAGGAGATGAAGGTTAGAGGGTCAGGAATTCAGGTCAGCCTTGACTACATAGGGAGTTTGAGGCTAGCCTGGGCTACCTAAGACCTTGACCTACCACCTAAAATGCCAAAATACAGATGCTTGCAAGAACAGTGTCATAGTGTTGGGATGCGATTATCCTAAAAATAGGGATCAACACACAGGCAGCTCATTGCCTCCTGTCTAAATCTTAGTAATGAGCTGTTTGACCCTGATCAGTCATTTTATCTCTTAAAGCCTCTGTGACCACATCAGTGCAATGGGTATATCATCGGTGTCTACCTCCAAGGTTGTTACAAAGATTGCAGATCAGGTACTCAGCACCCAGCACCCAGGGTGTTAACACCGAAAATGGAGGGGCAGGCAGCACCTCAAGCTCACAGGAGAACTACCGGGTTTGTGACTCGGTTGTCATTTTCTTCCCTCCCTATGCTTCATATAATTGTATCAAAAACACCTAGCAGCCGGGCAGTGGTGGCGCACGCCTTTAATCCCAGCACTCGGGAGGCAGAGGCAGGCGGATCTTTGTGAGTTCAAGGCCAGCCTGGTTTACAGAGCAAGATCCAGGAAAGGCACAAGGCTACACAGAGAAACCCTGTCTCGAAACCCGCCCCCCAAAAAAAAACACCTAGCACATAACTCACACTCCATCATTGCAAAACAGCCAACTATGTGGGAAAAAATAAGTGCCATCTTTCACCCCTGGTTTATAGACATTAGACATGATTATTAACAAAATTAGTATCAAAATTAAATGGACAATGAATGCAAAGAGAAACTGTGAATAGAGGAAATATTTAACTACTGTCCATTAATGTGTGAGCCAGGGAAGTTGACTTCCCTGAGCCTCAGTTTCCCCATCTGGTAAAGTGGAGCTCATTCCACTTTATGGAATGTCCCCCCAACCCACCCCTGTCTTGAATGGCCCCCAAAGGGAGTGGCATTATTAGGAGGTGTGGCCTTGTTGGAGGAAATGTGTCACTGTGGGGCCCCGGCTTTGAGGTCTCTTTTGCTCAAGCTTCCCTCAATGTGACAGCCAGTCAACTTCCTGTTGCCTGCAAGATGTAGCACTCTCGGCTCCAGCATCATGTCTGCCTGCACACTGCCACACTCCTCTTCATGATCATAATGAACTGGACCTCTGAAACTGTAAGCGAGCCACCCCAATTAAATGTTTTCTTTATAAGCGTTGCCGTGGTCATGGTGTCTCTTCACAGCAATAGCAAAACCTAATTAAGACAGCCACCTCACCCAGGTTATGATATTTCCTTTTTTTCTTCCGAGACAGGGTTTCTCTGTATAGCTTTGGAGCCTGTCCTGGAACTCACTCTGTAGACCAGGCTGTCCTCAAACTCAGAGATCCACCTGCCTCTGCCTCTCGAGTGCTGGGATTAAAGGCGTGCGCCACCTCCACCCAGCAGTATTTTCTATTTTTAAATAAGAGAAAATTTATTAAAATAGTAGAAGGTGATCCCTCCAGGAAGTAGGCTGAAGCAAGATTTAAACCCAGGACTTGCTGCCTCCAAAAGATAATGGCCCTCCCAGGAACTTAGTAATATAGTTTATTTTTCATCTCCTGACTCCAGAATTTCAGTGTACATCATCAGGGAAGCTGGGTGCAGTGGAACACACCTATAATCCCAGAACTTGAGAGACTGAAGCATTAGCATCAGAAGTTCAAAACTAGCGAAGGCTACAGTGAGTTCAAAGCCAGCCTAGGCAACTTAGTGAGACCCTCTATCAAACTAAAATGTAAAAGGGGTTTGGGGAAATAGCTTAGTCGTTCACAGAGTGTCTGCCTAGTATGTGTGAGGCCCTGGGTCCAATCCCCAGCGAACCAAACAGTACAAGTATGAGAGAAAAATGTTCACTAAGAAATAATGGAGGTTACCTCTGTTAAGTGTTATGGCCTAGAGGAGAGAAACAGGAGCTATCCCATCCTAAACTACCAGGCTCAACTTACCACTCTGGGGCAACCTCTTTGAATGACTTCCTCAGGTTGATCTTGGCTGGAGTTGTCTGGGTGCTGCTTTGGGGCACAGGACACTGGGCCAGTCTGTCGCCACTTATTCACATGCCTGGGTCTTCTCTGCTCCAGGGATGCACCACTGAGACCACCCAAGGGCTCAGCTGGAGCAGCAAGTCCCTGTCCCTGTCCCTGTCCCAGCCTGAACACTGGCTGGGCGTTGACCTCTGGCCCCTCTGGTCCCTCTGGGTCAGGTGAAGTGCCAGAGCTGCCAACCACAAACACGGGCTGTGCTTCCGGTTGCTCTGTAGAACCCTCAGTCAGCACCCCTGGGTACAGCGCTGGGCTCTGGGGAGAGTCCTGTGTGACCAGACTAAGGGACTCATCTCCAAAGAGCTCTGGGAATCCAAAAAGGTGATCGAGGCTGCCTGCCTGAGCCACATTCTTAGAAAAGAGCATACATTCCAACTCGGCCTCCGGGGCAGGTTCTACCCAACTTCCACCTGGATCTCCAGGACCAGCATCCTTAGAAGAAGTAAGTCTTTGGGGACCTGCAGATGACTCCAGAGATGCACTCTGCACAGGACGGCAGTCCCCATCAAGGCTCTGACCAAGCCTCAAGAAAAAGCCTGCCTCCTCTTCATCCTGGGGACAGATTCCACACTTCCTGGTTTTTCTCCGGACTCTCTGAGGGTACGGGGCTGGAGAAGGGGACAGGCCCCTTGCACTGACCCCCTCCTTGATGAATGCAAAGACTCTTCCATCGCCTTCTGGGGAATCCATTCCTTCAATCATGGTAGCTTGTCCAGGCCTGAGGCTGCTGGCCCCTTCCATCCCTGCTGGCCACTCTGTGCAGACCAGCACTCTATCTGGGAAGGCCAGTGATTGCAAAGATTTCTGAAGCTTCCGGTGGCCAAAAAGTCATGCAGAGAGTCCTGGTGCTAGCAACCCTTAGAGAGTCCAGCTAGGAACCTCACCTCTTAGAAGTGCCCCACCTCACGCCCTGCAGGAGGGAAGCGATCCCAGGGGAGAAGGTGGCCCTCAGGGCCAGTTCCTCTGAACTTTCCAGTATCCTCTTGCATAGGATAGGTAAAAAAAAATCACTACTTATCGCGCCGGGCGGTGGTGGCGCACGCCTTTGATCCCAGCACTCGGGGAGGCAGAGCCAGGCAGATATCTGTGAGTGCGAGGCCAGCCTGGGCTACAGAGCGAGATCCAGGACAGGCACCAAAACTACACAGAGAAACCCTGTCTCGAAAGAAAAAAAAAAAAAAAATCACTACTTATCAATGGCACTGTTGAGTATCTCACTTCAGTCTAGTTAATTGGGAGACCGCCCAAGAGCACAGAGAGAGCACACGGAGAGCAGAAAAGAGGAGATTCTCTCTGAAATGCAAAGCCTAGCTCTAAACTCTACATGGAGCAGAAAGCCATCATCCCTACACCTCACTCCTACAGAGCCCATTCTGAAACAAGAATCCCAAGCCTAAAACTCCAAGCCTGGGGCGGGGGGGGGGGGGGGGGGGGGCCGCGGGAGTTGGGCAGGTAGGAGCACGTGATGCGGGGGTGAGGGTCCTTGATCCCGGGCTGGGGTGGGGCGGGGGGCGGGGCCTAGTGGTGCTCCACAGCGGCTCGCTAGGAGTGTTGGCATTCATTTCCAGCAGGCGGCGCTCGCTCCTTGCCGAGGGCTTCTGGGAGGAGGTGCCAATCACTCTGGCTCCCAGCAACGCGGCAGGGTGCGTGGGCAAAGGAGTCCCAGGCCCCCTGGATCCTGAAAGCTGCCTGAGAACGTAAACAGAGTGGGGGAGGTGTCGAGACCCTAGGGGGTTGTTAGACTCAAATCTGATGTTTTCCCTAATTAGTTATTTTAAGATTGTCTGGAATACAATATATCTAGATGCACGTGTGCCTTCCAGCCCAATAGAACGCCTAGAAATAGAAAGACTTCCTCTCATTTCTCACCCTCCACTCTGGGGAACTTGGGGGGTTTTCTTTGAGGTCGACTTAGTTTGCCTAATTTCATAACTGTGGGTAACATTCTCACAGCCATATCACTTGATTTTTAAATTTTAATAGTATTTATTCCCACATGCGATGATTTCATTTACCATTCTTTCCCCCCTCCTCCCACTATTTTAAAATATTTTTTTAATTTTTAAAAATTGTGTTTGTTGGGCATAGTGGCACACACTTTTCATCCCAGCACTCAGGAGGCAGAGGCAGGCAGATCTCTGTGAGTTCAAGGCCAGCCTGGCTGCGTGGTACGTACCAGGACAGCTAAGGCTACATGGTGAGATCTGTCTCAAATAGTTTTAAAAAAGAAAAGAAAGAAAATGTGAAGGTAGCTCAAGAACCCTTCCAGTTCAGAGGCCAGCCTGGATGTCTGAGGTCCTGTCCCAAATTAAATAGATATGAATAAATAAAGTACCAGTTGCAAGGGACTCAGGGAGGCCACTTCCGCCTCCCATTCTCTCCAGAGAGGGGGAAGGCACACTGGAATAGGAGAATGGAAGCAGTCTTTGAAAATATTTTTCATCTAATAAATCTTATCACTTTCTGTCTCGTGGCATTTTTGGTTTGTTTTAATTTGGGTTTCTTGAGATAGGGCCTCATGATTCCCAGGCTGGCCTAGAAATCAGTGAGAAGCCAAGGGCAGCTTTCAGCTTCTAGCCTCCAGGGTGCTGGGGTTACAGGCCTGGACCACCACACCTGGGTTTCTGCCGTGCTAGGCCCGGAGCCCAGATTCGGGTGTGCTAGGCAAGCACTCTCTCCAGGTCCTCAGTGGGGTATTTTTAAATATCAGTCACGGGTTAAAAATACCCCCTGTTAATGGGGGTTATTTTTAAATCTTGCATTACAGTTGTGGGTTTATGTTTGTAAATTCCTGCTTTAGATACTTCCTAACCGTTTTTTAGGAAAGTACAAAAACCATACTTTTTTTTTTTTAAATGTGGAACCTAAGGATAATGTTTGTCCTAAAAGCTTATTTATTTCAGCATAATTTCCAGCTTGGAAAAAAAAAGGTGCAAATGTATAAATTTCTAGAAGCTCTTGTGTACGCCCGTTGCCCTGCTTGCTTGCTCTGTGTGTTATCAAGAACCCTGGCCACAGCCAAGCAGCCAGCTCCAGGGCAGGGGCTGTCCGCTCAACTCTGAATCCCCTGTCCTTTGGGTCCAGGCTCCAGCGCAAGGCGGCAGAGAGCACTTAACTCCCTCATCTTCTCCCTCCTGTTCTGAAGAGTCCCAGCCATTCCTTGTTTCCCGTGATGTTGACATTTTTGACCGGGGACCCCTGTCCTGTGCTTATCAGCTGGGATTCCTCTAATGGCTTCCTCCTGATTAAGTTGATATTAGACATTTTCAAAGTGCCACTGAGGAGAAGTATCTTCTGTCACGTCCTCCTGGGGCATGTGACAGCTACCAGTGACATTAACCTTCACCACGGGTAGAGTGTTTCCCAGACTTGGTCACAGCCAAGTTACTATTTTAAGAGTATTAAGATGGAGAGGGGTAGGATTTTCAAAGGCTGTTTCAGAGTGGCATTCTGTGATGTCAGGCACAGGAAAACAACGGAAGGCCCTGTCTGGATGGATGGCTCCGTGCTGCCCGGCTCTTCCTAAGATTCTGCTTTTGCTTTCTATGTTTTCTATTGTCCCACAATTAATATATATGAGGTGAAATTATTAAAATTTATTTCGATTGACTGAATTTTTACTTACTTATTTATTTATTTATTTATTTAGAGGCAGAGTCTCTCTATGTAGCCCTGGCTGTCCTAGAACGTACCATATAAACCAGGCTGTACTCGAACTCAAAAAGCTCCCTGGACCTCTGCTTCCTGAGTGCTGGAATAAAAGTCCTGTGCCACCTCACCCGGCAGATTTCTTTCATTCTTCCTTTTTTTTTTTTTTGTTGTTGTTGTTGTTAAGATTTACTTTATTTTTGTAGCTGGAGAAATGGCTCACCAGTTAAGAGCACCAGCTCTTCTTCCAGAGCTGCTGAGCTCAATTTCCAACAACCACATGGTGGCTCACAACCGTCTATAATGAGATCTGGTGCCCTCTTCTGTCATGTAGGCATGCATGCAGTCAGGACACTGTATACATAATACATAAATAAATCTTTAAAAAGATTTACTTTATTTTCAAATATATGTATGTATTTGTGTCTCTTTGTCTGTATATGCCGTGTGTTTGTGTGTGTGTGTGTGTGTGTGTGTGTGTGTGCCTGCACAAGCCATAAGAGTGTCTGATCCCCTAGAGCTGGAGTTATAGGTGTGGGGCGGGAATGACATGGGTGCTGGGAATGGAACTCAGGTCCTCTGAAAGCACAGCTCATGCTCTTAACTGCTTGAACTGGAGGGGAGCTGAGGGAGGGCACTACTGCCTCTGGAGGTGATCGCCAGCTGGCAGTGATGAATGACCGACTTTACTAAAACCCAACTCTGCTCTCAAATGCCTGTGCCAGTTTGCCCCCTAGTGACTTCATGCCCTCTGCACCCTGGCATCCTCGGGCTCACACAGCACATGGTAAATGTGGTGTGTCCCTTCTCTCTCCCTCCTTCTCTCCTGCCATGAAGACATGAAGACATCTCACTGGCTTTTTTTTTTTTTTTTTTTTCTGTGTTTCTTTAAAAATTATAAGTAAAAAAAAAATTGTTTTGAGACAGGGTTTTACTATGTAGATCTAACTATTCTGGAACTCACTCTATAGACCAAGCTGTCCTCTAACTCACAGAGATCCACCTGCCTCTGCCTTCCGAGTGCTGGGATTAAAGGAGAGCGCCACCACACTTAGCTCACAGAAGTAGAAATAAAGTTTCTGTTTCCAAGTAGTTTCTGTTAAATAACCATGGTGGCATTAGGGCCCGGAAATAAAGACTGAAAAGGCCTCATCCTGAGGTCCTGGGTTGTTGGCGACTGTAGCAGAAGTAACTGGGGGGGTCAGAAGGGCTGGAACATCAGAACACAGAGGGGGGGTGTGAAAACGGGGTGCAGCAGATGGCAGCCAGCTGAAGGCTCGGGAGAGAAAGGAGCGAGATGGCACGAAGAGGGGACTTTCCGAGGACAGGACAGGATGCACACCCAAAGGGGACGTGTCTCAGTCACGGTTCTACTGCTGTGATGAGACCCCATGGCCAAGGCCACCCTTACAAAAGAAAGCATTGAAATGGGGGCTGGCTCACGGTTTCAGAGGTTACTCCATGATCATCCTGACAGGAAGCCGGGCAGCACAGGTGGTGCTGTGTCCTGACCCACAGACAGACAGACAGACAGACAGACAGACACTAACTGAGCCGGGGCCGGGGCCTCGGTGTGGGCTTTTGAAACCTCAAATCCACCCACAATGACATACTTCCTTCAGAAAGGCCACACCTGTATGAGCCTATAGGGGCCGTTCTTATTCAAACCACCACATTCCACTCCCTGGTCCCCAAAGGCTCCGAGCCATATCATAATGCGAAATCCATTCCATCCTGCTTTAAAGTCCCCATAGTGTTCAGTCTCAAGACTGCTTCAAGGTTCGAAGTCTCTTCTGAGACTCAAGAAAATCCCTTAACTGTAACCCCCTGTAGATCAAAATAAAAAAGCAGATCACACACTTCCAATAAACACTGGCACAGAATATACATTACCATTCCAAGGAGGAAAGGCAGCATCGTGAGGAAATGCTGGACCAAAGCAAGTCTGAAACCTAGCAGGGCAAACACCAAACTCTGCATCTCCATGTCTGGTGTCAAAACACTCTTCAGATCTCCAACTCCTTTCAGCTTTATTGGCTGCAACACACTTCTCTCTCTTGGGCTGGTTCCACACCCAGTCTGCAGCTCTCCTAGGCAGGTATCCCATGACTCTGGCAACTCTAACGTCTTGGGCTCTCTAACACAGTCTTCCCCTTCACAGCGTCATGCGAAAGATTCCACAACCCCTACTCTTGACTCTAAAGCAATGGCTGAAGCAGCCAAGTCCTGCTGCTTTGTGGGGCTGGAACTCGGCCCCCCTCCTTCAACTACACCTGCATCAGCTTTCTGATGTGGACGTTTCCTTCCCTGCTTAGGCTTTCCGATAATTCCTTTTCACAGGCTGGGTGGGGTCTTGCCCTGAGGCCACCTCCTTTCAGTCCATTGAGCTTCAGGTTTTTCTTCAAACTTCCTACCTCCGTGACCACAGGACTCGGCTCCAACATTACACTTCCTGGAGTTCTTTTTCTCCTTTTTGTCCAGCTTGCTCCTTTTCATCATAGATCTGCGTAAGTTATTAGTATCTGTGATACTAATAATCACATGACAGAGTCAGTACTAAACTATCTTGAAATCTCCTCTGCCACTGCCATTAATCAACAACTTCAATTGAGCCTCTGGCAGATTTTTTGGACAAGGGCAGAAAGCAGCCACATTCTTAGCCAAAATATCAGAAGAAAGATCTCTAGACCACTTCCTAATATTCTTCCCCTCTGAAACTTCTGAAGCTGGGCTGTCATCATCTACATTGCTCTCAGCACCACTGTCTTCAAAGCTTCTACTAGAATGACTAGTATGGCCCATTATATCCCGCTTAAAATGTTCAGCTGCTTTCCCAAGCCAAAGTCTGCATTTTGACAACAAGCAGCATGGTCAGGTCTGTCACAGAATACCCACTCCCAGTACCAACTTCTGTCTTAGTCACTGTTCTATTGTTGAAAAAAGACACCATGCCTAGCGGTGGTGGCACACGCCTTTAATCCCAGCACTTGGGAGGCAGAGCCAGGCGGATCTCTGTGAGTTCAAGGCCAGCCTGGGCTACCAAGTGAGTTCCAGGAAAGGCACAAAGCTACACAGAGAAACCCTGTCTCGAAAAACCAAAAAAAAGAAAAAAGAAAAAAGAAAAAAGACACCATGACCAAGGCAACTCTTTTTTTTTATTTTAAAATTTTTTAAAGTTTTTTTCATTTTATTTATTTATTTATTTTCCTATTATCAGCTTGATACAGTATAAATTCTTATCCTAATAGTGAAATGTTTCATTGAAGCTTGCCTAGTAATTGAGTAAAATCAAAATTTATTATAAACCACAGTCATCCTAGGCTCCCCCCTGCTATATAGCCTCCCTGGTTCTGTGGGTTGCAGTCTGATTGTTCTTTGCTTTATATCTAGAATCCACTTATGAGTGAGTACATACCATGTTTGTCCTTCTGGGTTTGGGTTACTTCACTCAGGATGATATTTTCTTTTCTTTTTTTTTAGGATGATATTTTCTAGTTCCATCTATTTGCCTACAAATTTCATGCTGTCATTGTTTTTCTCTGCTGAGAAATTCTTCACAGACTTGGAAAGAAAAATACTCAACTTCATATGGAAAAACAAAAGACCCAGGATAGCTAAAAGAATCCTGTATAATAAAGCAACCTCTGGAAGCATCACCATCCCTGACCTCAAGCTCTACTATAGAGCTATAGTAATAAAAACAGCTTGGTACTGGCATAAAAACCGACATACAGACCAATGGAATTGAACTGAAGACCCTGACATTAATCCACACACATATGAACACCTGATTTTTGATAAAGAAGCCAAAACTATACAATGGAAAAAAGAAAGTGTCTTCAACAAATTGTGTTGGCATAACTGAATGTCAATATGTAAAAGATTACAAATAGATCCATATCTGTCACCATGCACAAAACTCAAGTCCAAGTGGATCAAAGACCTCAACATAAATCCAGTTACACTAAACTTAATAGAAGAGAAAGTAGGAAATACTCTTGAACGCATTGGCACAGGAGATCACTTCCTAAATATAACACCAGCAGCACAGACACTGAGCACAACAATTAATAAATGGGACCACTTGAAACTGAGAAACTTTTGTAGGACAAAAGACACGGTCAATAAGACAAAAAGACAGCCTACAGAATGGGAAAAGACCTTCACCAACCCCACATCTGACAGAGGACTGATCTCCAAAGTATTTAAAGAACTCAAGAAACTAGACATCAAAATACTGAACAATCCAATTAGAAAATGGGCTAAAGAGCTAAACAGAGAATTCTCAAAAGAAGAATCACAAATGGCTGAAAGACATTTAAAGAAATGTTCAACATCCTTAATCATCAGAGAAATGCAAAACAAAACGACTTTGAGATACCACCTTACACTTGTCAGAATGGCTATGATCAAAAACACTAATGACAGTTTATGTTGGAGAGGATGTGGAG